>NC_068948.1:28550468-28858461 GCF_026419915.1 Harpia harpyja
GCAGAGCCTCTTGCCGAAAAGGCAAACGTCCGGCTCCTTCTCCCACAAGGAAGGGCCCAGCCCTGAAAGCTCTTGCTGCTCTTCACTTATGCTTGGCGCCCTATCTACAGGCACAACAGCACTGGGGATCTGTGCTTTCCCAGAGGCGCAACATCTCACGGCGCTCGGCCGCGGCAGAGCCTCTTGCCGAAATGGTAAACGGTCGGCTCCTTCTGCCACAAGGAAAGGCCCAGCCCTGAAAGCTCTTGCTGCTCTTCACCTACCCTTGGCGCCTTATCTACAGGCACAACAGCAGTGGGGATCTGTGCTTTCCCAGAGACGCAACATCTCATGGCGCTCGGCAGTGGCAGAGCCTCTTGCCGAAATGGCAAACGTCCGGCTCCTTCTCCCACAAGGAAGGGCCCAGCCCTGAAAGATGTTCTTGCTCTTTACGGTCACTTGGCGCCCTATCTACAGGCACAACAGTAGTGGGGATCTGTGCTTTCCCAGAGACGCAACATCTCATGGCGCTCGGCCGCGGCACAGCCTCTTGCTGAAAAGGCAAACGTCTGGCTCCTTCTCCCAAAAGGAAGGGCCCAGCCCTGAAAGCTCTTGCTGCTCTTCACTTATGCTTGGCGCCCTATCTACAGGCACCACAGCACTGGGGATCTGTGCTTTCCCAGAGACGCAACATCTCATGGCGCTCGGCCGCGTCAGAGCCTCTTGCCGAAAAGGCAAACGTCCGGCTCCTTCTCCCAAAAGGATGGTGACAGCCCTGAAAGCTCTTGCTGCTCTTCACTTATGCTTGGCGCCATATCTACAGGCACCACAGCACTGGGGATCTGTGCTTTCCCAGAGACGCAACATCTCACGGCGCTCGGCCGCGACAGAGCCTCTTGCCGAAATGGTAAACGTCCGGCTCCTTCTCCCACAAGGAAGGGCCCAGCCCTGAAAGCTCTTGCTGCTCTTCACTTATGCTTGGCGCCCTATCTACAGGCACAACAGCACTGGGGATCTGTGCTTTCCCAGAGGCGCAACATCTCACGGCGCTCGGCCGCGGCAGAGCCTCTTGCCGAAATGGTAAACGGTCGGCTCCTTCTGCCACAAGGAAAGGCCCAGCCCTGAAAGCTCTTGCTGCTCTTCACCTACCCTTGGCGCCCTATCTACAGGCACAACAGCAGTGGGGATCTGTGCTTTCCCAGAGACGCAACATCTCATGGCGCTCGGCAGTGGCAGAGCCTCTTGCCGAAATGGCAAACGTCCGGCTCCTTCTCCCACAAGGAAGGGCCCAGCCCTGAAAGATGTTCTTGCTCTTTACGGTCACTTGGCGCCCTATCTACAGGCACAACAGTAGTGGGGATCTGTGCTTTCCCAGAGACGCAACATCTCATGGCGCTCGGCCGCGGCAGAGCCTCTTGCCGAAAAGGCAAACGTCCGGCTCCTTGTCCCACAAGGAAGGGCCCAGCCCTGAAAGCTGTTGCTGCTCTTCACCTACCCTTGGTGCCCTATCTACAGGCACAACAGCAGTGGGCATCTGTGCTTTCCTGGAGAGGGAACATCTCATGGCGCTCGGCCGCGGCAGAGCCTCTTGCCGAAAACGCAAACGTCCGGCTCCTTCTCCCACAAGGAAGGGCCCAGCCCTGAAAGCTCTTGCTGCTCTTCACAGTGCCCTGGCGCCCTATCTACAGGCACAACAGCAGTGGGGATCTGTGCTTTCCCAGAGACGCAACATCTCACGGCGGTCGGCCGCGGCAGAGCCTCTTGCCGAAAAGGCAAACGTCCGGCTCCTTCTCCCACAAGGAAGGGCCCAGCCCTGAAAGCTCTTGCTGCTCTTGACTGTCCCTTGGCACCCTATCTAGAGGCACAACAGCACTGGGGATCTGTGCTTTCCCGGAGAGGGAACATCTCTTGACTCTCAGCCGCGTCAGAGCCTCTTGCCGAAATGGCAAACCTCCGGCTACTTCTCCCACAAGGAAGGGCCCAGCCCTGAAAGCTCTTGCTGCTCTTCACGGTGCCCTGGTGCCCTATCTACAGGAACAACAGCACTGGGGATCTGTGCTTTCCCAGAGACGCAACATCTCATGGCGCTCGGCCGCGGCACAGCCTCTTGCCGAAAAGGCAAACGTCCGGCTCCTTGTCCCACAAGGAAAGGCCCAGCCCTGAAAGCTATTGCTGCTCTTCACTTATGCTTGGCGCCCTATCTACAGGCACAACAGCAGTGGGGATCTGTGCTTTCCCAGAGACGCAACATCTCACGGCGGTCGGCCGCGGCAGAGCCTCTTGCCGAAAAGGCAAACGTCCGGCTCCTTCTCCCACAAGGAAGGGCCCAGCCCTGAAAGCTCTTGCTGCTCTTCACATATGCTTGGTGCCCTATCTACTGGCACAACAGCACTGGGGATCTGTGCTTTCCCAGACACGCAACATCTCATGGCGCTCGGCCGCGGCAGAGCCACTTGCCGAAAAGGCAAACGTCCGGCTCCTTCTCCCACAAGGAAGGGCCCAGCCCTGAAAGCTCTTGCTGCTCTTGACTGTCCCTTGGCACCCTATCTAGAGGCACAACAGCACTGGGGATCTGTGCTTTCCCGGAGAGGGAACATCTCTTGACTCTCAGCCGCGTCAGAGCCTCTTGCCGAAATGGCAAACATCCGGCTACTTCTCCCACAAGGAAGGGCCCAGCCCTGAAAGCTCTTGCTGCTCTTCACGGTGCCCTGGTGCCCTATCTACAGGCACAACAGCACTGGGGATCTGTGCTTTCCCAGAGACACAACATCTCATGGCGCTCGGCCGCGTCAGAGCCTCTTGCCGAAAAGGCAAACGTCCGGCTCCTTGTCCCAAAAGGAAGGGCCCAGCCCTGAAAGCTCTTGCTGCTCTTCACTTATGCTTGGCGCCCTATCTACAGGCACCACAGCACTGGGGATCTGTGCTTTCCCAGAGACGCAACATCTCATGGCGCTCGGCCGCGTCAGAGCCTCTTGCCGAAAAGGCAAACGTCCGGCTCCTTCTCCCAAAAGGATGGTGACAGCCCTGAAAGCTCTTGCTGCTCTTCACTTATGCTTGGCGCCATATCTACAGGCACCACAGCACTGGGGATCTGTGCTTTCCCAGAGACGCAACATCTCACGGCGCTCGGCCGCGACAGAGCCTCTTGCCGAAATGGTAAACGTCCGGCTCCTTCTCCCACAAGGAAGGGCCCAGCCCTAAAAGCTCTTGCTGCTCTTCACTTATGCTTGGCGCCCTATCTACAGGCACAACAGCAGTGGGGATCTGTGCTTTCCCAGAGACGCAACATCTCACGGCGCTCGGACGCGGCAGAGCCTCTTGCCGAAAAGGCAAACGTACGGCTCCTTCTCCCACAAGGAAGGGCCCAGCCCTGAAAGCTGTTGCTGCTCTTCACGGTGCCCTGGCGCCCTATCTACAGGCACAACAGCACTGGGGATCTGTGCTTTCCCAGAGTCGCAACATCTCATGGCGCTCGTGCTCGGCAGAGCCTCTTGCCGAAAAGGCAAACGTCCGGCTCCTTCTCCCACAAGGAAGGGCCCAGCCCTGAAAGCTCTTGCTGCTCTTCACTTATGCTTGGCGCCCTATCTAAAGGCACAACAGCACTGGGGATCTGTGCTTTCCCAGAGACGCAACATCTCTCGGCGCTCGGCCGCGTCAGATCCTCTTGCCGAAAAAGCAAACGTCCGGCTCCTTGTCCCACAAGGAAGGGCCCAGCCCTGAAAGCTCTTGCTGCTCTTCACCTACCCTTTGCGCCCTGTCTACAAGCACAACAGCGTGGGGATCTGTGCTTTCCCACAGACGCAACATCTCATGTCGCTCGGCCGTGGCAGAACCTCTTGCCGAAAAGACAAACGTCCGGCTCCTTCTCCCACAAGGAAGGGCCCAGCCCTGAAAGCTCTTGCTGCTCTTCAAGGTGCCTTGGCGCCCTATCTACAGGCACAACAGAACTGGGGATCTGTGCTTTCCCAGAGACGCAACATCTCATGGCGCTCGGCTGCGGACAAGCCTCTTGCCGAAAAGGCAAAAGTCCCGCTCCTTGTCCCACAAGGAAGGGCCCAGCCCTGAAAGATGTTCTTGCTCTTCACGGTCACTTGGCGCCCTATCTACAGGCACCACAGCACTGGGGATCTGTGCTTTCCCAGAGACGCAACATCTCATGGCGCTCGGCAGCGGCACAGCCTCTTGCCGAAATGGCAAACGTCCGGCTCCTTCTCCCACAAGGAAGGGCCCAGCCCTGAAAGATGTTCTTGCTCTTTACGGTCACTTGGTGCCCTATCTACAGGCACAATAGTAGTGGGGATCTGTGCTTTCCCAGAGACGCAACATCTCATGGCGCTCGGCCGCTGCACAGCCTCTTGCTGAAAAGGCAAACGTCCGGCTCCTTCTCCCACAAGGAAGGGCCCAGTCCTGAAAGCTGTTGCTGCTCTTCACCTACCCTTGGTGCCCTATCTACAGACACAACAGCAGTGGGCATCTGTGCTTTCCTGGAGAGGGAACATCTCATGGCGCTCGGCCGCGGCAGAGCCTCTTGCCGCAATGGCAAACATCCGGCTCCTTCTCCCACAAGGAAGGGCCCAGCCCTGAAAGCTCTTGCTGCTCTTCACGGTGCCCTGGTGCCCTATCTACAGGAACAACAGCACTGGGGATCTGTGCTTTCCCAGCGACGCAACATCTCATGGCGCTCGGCCGCGGCAGAGCCTCTTTCTGAAAAGGCAAACGTCCGGCTCCTTCTCCCACAAGGAAGAGCCCAGCCCTGAAAGCTCTTGCTGCTCTTCACGGTGCCCTGGCGCCCTATGTACAGGCACAACAGCAGTGGGGATCTGTGCTTTCCCAGAGACGCAACATCTCACGGCGCTCGGCCGCGACAGAGCCTCTTGCCGAAATGGTAAACGTCCGGCTCCTTCTCCCACAAGGAAGGGCCCAGCCCTGAAAGCTCTTGATGCTCTTCACTTATGATTGGCGCCCTATCTACAGGCACAACAGCACTGGGGATCTGTGCTTTCCCAGAGACGCAACATCTCATGGCGCTTGGCTGCGGACAACACTCTTGCCGAAAAGGCAAACGTCCGGCTCCTTCTCCCACAAGGAAGGGCCCAGCCCTGAAAGCTGTTGCTGCACTTCATGGTTCCCTGGCACCCTACCTACAGGCACAACAGCACTGGGGATCTGTGCTTTCCCAGAGACGCAACATCTCATGGCGCTCGGCCGCTGCACAGCCTCTTGCCGAAAAGGCAAACGTCCGGCTCCTTCTCCCACAAGGAAGGGCCCAGCCCTGAAAGCTGTTGCTGCTCTTCACCTACCCTTGGTGCCCTATCTACAGGCACAACAGCAGTGGGCATCTGTGCTTTCCTGGAAAGGGAACATCTCATGGCGCTCGGCCGCGGCAGAGCCTCTTGCCGAAAACGCAAACGTCCGGCTCCTTCTCCCACAAGGAAGGGCCCAGCCCTGAAAGCTCTTGCTGCTCTTCACAGTGCCCTGGCGCCCTATCTACAGCCACAACAGCAGTGGGGATCTGTGCTTTCCCAGAGACGCAACATCTCACGGCGGTCGGCCGCGGCAGAGCCTCTTGCCGAAAAGGCAAACGTCCGGCTCCTTCTCCCACAAGGAAGGGCCCAGCCCTGAAAGCTCTTGCTGCTCTTCACTTATGCTTGGCACCGTATCTAGAGGCACAACAGCACTGGGGATCTGTGCTTTCCCGGAGAGGGAACATCACTTGACTCTCAGCCGCGTCAGAGCCTCTTGCCGAAATGGCAAACATCCGGCTACTTCTCCCACAAGGAAGGGCCCAGCCCTGAAAGCTCTTGCTGCTCTTCACGGTGCCCTGGTGCCCTATCTAGAGGCACAACAGCACTGGGGATCTGTGCTTTCCCAGAGACGCAACATCTCATGGCGCTCGGCCGCGGCACAGGCTCTTGCCGAAAAGGCAAACGTCCGGCTCCTTCTCCCACAAGGAAGGGCCCAGCCCTGAAAGTTCTTGCTGCTCTTCACTTATGCTTGGCGCCCTATCTACAGGCACCACAGCACTGGGGATCTGTGCTTTCCCAGAGACGCAACATCTCACGGCGCTCGGCCGCGACAGAGCCTCTTGCCGAAATGGTAAACGTCCGGCTCATTCTCCCACAAGGAAGGGCCCAGCCCTGAAAGTTCTTGCTGCTCTTCACTTATGCTTGGCGCCATATCTACAGGCACCACAGCACTGGGGATCTGTGCTTTCCCAGAGACGCAACATCTCACGGCGCTCGGCCGCGACAGAGCCTCTTGCCGAAATGGTAAACGTCCGGCTCATTCTCCCACAAGGAAGGGCCCAGCCCTGAAAGCTCTTGCTGCTCTTCACTTATGCTTGGCGCCCTATCTACAGGCACAACAGCACTGGGGATCTGTGCTTTCCCAGAGACGCAACATCTCACGGCGCTCGGCCGCGGCAGAGCCTCTTGCCGAAATGGTAAACGGTCGGCTCCTTCTGCCACAAGGAAAGGCCCAGCCCTGAAAGCTCTTGCTGCTCTTCACCTACCCTTGGCGCCCTATCTACAGGCACAACAGCACTGGGGATCTGTGCTTTCCCAGAGACGCAACATCTCATGGCGCTCGGCAGTGGCAGAGCCTCTTGCCGAAATGGCAAACGTCCGGCTCCTTCTCCCACAAGGAAGGGCCCAGCCCTGAAAGATGTTCTTGCTCTTTACGGTCACTTGGCGCCCTATCTACAGGCACAACAGTAGTGGGGATCTGTGCTTTCCCAGAGACGCAACATCTCATGGCGCTCGGCCGCGGCAGAGCCTCTTGCCGAAAAGGCAAACGTCCGGCTCCTTGTCCCACAAGGAAGGGCCCAGCCCTGAAAGCTGTTGCTGCTCTTCACCTACCCTTGGTGCCCTATCTACAGGCACAACAGCAGTGGGCATCTGTGCTTTCCTGGAGAGGGAACATCTCATGGCGCTCGGCCGCGGCAGAGCCTCTTGCCGAAAACGCAAACGTCCGGCTCCTTCTCCCACAAGGAAGGGCCCAGCCCTGAAAGCTCTTGCTGCTCTTCACAGTGCCCTGGCGCCCTATCTACAGCCACAACAGCAGTGGGGATCTGTGCTTTCCCAGAGACGCAACATCTCACAGCGTTCGGCCGCGGCAGAGCCTCTTGCCGAAAAGGCAAACGTCCGGCTCCTTCTCCCACAAGGAAGGGCCCAGCCCTGAAAGCTCTTGCTGCTCTTGACTGTCCCTTGGCACCCTATCTAGAGGCACAACAGCACTGGGGATCTGTGCTTTCCCGGAGAGGGAACATCTCTTGACTCTCAGCCGCGTCAGAGCCTCTTGCCGAAATGGCAAACATCCGGCTCCTTCTCCCACAAGGAAGGGCCCAGCCCTGAAAGCTCTTGCTGCTCTTCACGGTGCCCTGGTGCCCTATCTACAGGAACAACAGCACTGGGGATCTGTGCTTTCCCAGAGACGCAACATCTCATGGCGCTCGGCCGCGGCACAGCCTCTTGCCGAAAAGGCAAACGTCCGGCTCCTTCTCCCACAAGGAAAGGCCCAGCCCTGAAAGCTATTGCTGCTCTTCACTTATGCTTGGCGCCCTATCTACAGGCACAACAGCAGTGGGGATCTGTGCTTTCCCAGAGACGCAACATCTCACGGCGGTCGGCCGCGGCAGAGCCTCTTGCCGAAAAGTCAAAAGTCCGGCTCCTTCTCCCACAAGGAAGGGCCCAGCCCTGAAAGCTCTTGCTGCTCTTCACCTACCCTTGGCGCCCTATCTACAGGCACAACAGCACTGGGGATCTGTGCTTTCCCAGACACGCAACATCTCATGGCGCTCGGCCGCGGCAGAGCCTCTTGCCGAAAAGGCAAACGTCTGGCTCCTTCTCCCACAAGGAAGGGCCCAGCCCTGAAAGCTCTTGCTGCTCTTGACTGTCCCTTGGCACCCTATCTAGAGGCACAACAGCACTGGGGATCTGTGCTTTCCCGGAGAGGGAACATCTCTTGACTCTCAGCCGCGTCAGAGCCTCTTGCCGAAATGGCAAACATCCGGCTACTTCTCCCACAAGGAAGGGCCCAGCCCTGAAAGCTCTTGCTGCTCTTCACGGTGCCCTGGTGCCCTATCTACAGGAACAACAGCACTGGGGATCTGTGCTTTCCCAGAGACACAACATCTCATGGCGCTCGGCCGCGTCAGAGCCTCTTGCCGAAAAGGCAAACGTCCGGCTCCTTTTCCCAAAAGGAAGGGCCCGGCCCTGAAAGCTCTTGCTGCTCTTCACTTATGCTTGGCGCCCTATCTACAGGCACCACAGCACTGGGGATCTGTGCTTTCCCAGAGACGCAACATCTCATGGCGCTCGGCCGCGTCAGAGCCTCTTGCCGAAAAGGCAAACGTCCGGCTCCTTCTCCCAAAAGGATGGTGACAGCCCTGAAAGCTCTTGCTGCTCTTCACTTATGCTTGGCGCCCTATCTACAGGCACAACAGCAGTGGGGATCTGTGCTTTCCCAGAGACGCAACATCTCACGGCGGTCGGCCGCGGCAGAGCCTCTTGCCGAAAAGGCAAACGTCCGGCTCCTTCTCCCACAAGGAAGGGCCCAGCCCTGAAAGCTCTTGCTGCTCTTCACCTACCCTTGGCGCCCTATCTACAGGCACAACAGCACTGGGGATCTGTGCTTTCCCAGACACGCAACATCTCATGGCGCTCGGCCGAGGCAGAGCCTCTTGCCGAAAAGGCAAACGTCTGGCTCCTTCTCCCACAAGGAAGGGCCCAGCCCTGAAAGCTCTTGCTGCTCTTGACTGTCCCTTGGCACCCTATCTAGAGGCACAACAGCACTGGGGATCTGTGCTTTCCCGGAGAGGGAACATCTCTTGACTCTCAGCCGCGTCAGAGCCTCTTGCCGAAATGGCAAACATCCGGCTACTTCTCCCACAAGGAAGGGCCCAGCCCTGAAAGCTCTTGCTGCTCTTCACGGTGCCCTGGTGCCCTATCTACAGGAACAACAGCACTGGGGATCTGTGCTTTCCCAGAGACACAACATCTCATGGCGCTCGGCCGCGTCAGAGCCTCTTGCCGAAAAGGCAAACGTCCGGCTCCTTGTCCCAAAAGGAAGGGCCCGGCCCTGAAAGCTCTTGCTGCTCTTCACTTATGCTTGGCGCCCTATCTACAGGCACCACAGCACTGGGGATCTGTGCTTTCCCAGCGACGCAACATCTCATGGCGCTCGGCCGCGTCAGAGCCTCTTGCCGAAAAGGCAAACGTCCGGCTCCTTCTCCCAAAAGGATGGTGACAGCCCTGAAAGCTCTTGCTGCTCTTCACTTATGCTTGGCGCCATATCTACAGGCACAACAGCACTGGGGATCTGTGCTTTCCCAGAGACGCAACATCTCACGGCGCTCGGCCGCGGCAGAGCCTCTTGCCGAAATGGTAAACGTCCGGCTCCTTCTGCCACAAGGAAAGGCCCAGCCCTGAAAGCTCTTGCTGCTCTTCACCTACCCTTGGCGCCCTATCTACAGGCACAACAGCACTGGGGATCTGTGCTTTCCCAGAGACGCAACATCTCATGGCGCTCGGCAGTGGCAGAGCCTCTTGCCGAAATGGCAAACGTCCGGCTCCTTCTCCCACAAGGAAGGGCCCAGCCCTGAAAGATGTTCTTGCTCTTTACAGTCACTTGGCGCCCTATCTACAGGCACAACAGTAGTGGGGATCTGTGCTTTCCCAGAGACGCAACATCTCATGGCGCTCGGCCGCGGCAGAGCCTCTTGCCGAAAAGGCAAACGTCCGGCTCCTTGTCCCACAAGGAAGGGCCCAGCCCTGAAAGCTGTTGCTGCTCTTCACCTACCCTTGGTGCCCTATCTACAGGCACAACAGCAGTGGGCATCTGTGCTTTCCTGGAGAGGGAACATCTCATGGCGCTCGGCCGCGGCAGAGCCTCTTGCCGAAAACGCAAACGTCCGGCTCCTTCTCCCACAAGGAAGGGCCCAGCCCTGAAAGCTCTTGCTGCTCTTCACAGTGCCCTGGCGCCCTATCTACAGCCACAACAGCAGTGGGGATCTGTGCTTTCCCAGAGACGCAACATCTCACGGCGGTCGGCCGCGGCACAGCCTCTTGCCGAAAAGGCAAACGTCCGGCTCCTTCTCCCACAAGGAAGGGCCCAGCCCTGAAAGCTCTTGCTGCTCTTGACTGTCCCTTGGCACCCTATCTAGAGGCACAACAGCACTGGGGATCTGTGCTTTCCCGGAGAGGGAACATCTCTTGACTCTCAGCCGCGTCAGAGCCTCTTGCCGAAATGGCAAACATCCGGCTCCTTCTCCCACAAGGAAGGGCCCAGCCCTGAAAGCTCTTGCTGCTCTTCACGGTGCCCTGGTGCCCTATCTACAGGAACAACAGCAGTGGGGATCTGTGCTTTCCCAGAGACGCAACATCTCATGGCGCTCGGCCGCGGCAGAGCCTCTTGCCGAAAAGGCAAACGTCCGGCTCCTTCTCCCACAAGGAAAGGCCCAGCCCTGAAAGCTATTGCTGCTCTTCACTTATGCTTGGCGCCCTATCTACAGCCACAACAGCAGTGGGGATCTGTGCTTTCCCAGAGACGCAACATCTCACGGCGGTCGGCCGCGGCAGAGCCTCTTGCCGAAAAGGCAAACGTCCGGCTCCTTCTCCCACAAGGAAGGGCCCAGCCCTGAAAGCTCTTGCTGCTCTTCACCTACCCTTGGCGCCCTATCTACAGGCACAACAGCACTGGGGATCTGTGCTTTCCCAGACACGCAACATCTCATGGCGCTCGGCCGCGGCAGAGCCTCTTGCCGAAAAGGCAAACGTCCGGCTCCTTCTCCCACAAGGAAGGGCCCAGCCCTGAAAGCTCTTGCTGCTCTTGACTGTCCCTTGGCACCCTATCTAGAGGCACAACAGCACTGGGGATCTGTGCTTTCCCGGAGAGGGAACATCTCTTGACTCTCAGCCGCGTCAGAGCCTCTTGCCGAAATGGCAAACATCCGGCTACTTCTCCCACAAGGAAGGGCCCAGCCCTGAAAGCTCTTGCTGCTCTTCACGGTGCCCTGGTGCCCTATCTACAGGAACAACAGCACTGGGGATCTGTGCTTTCCCAGAGACACAACATCTCATGGCGCTCGGCCGCGGCACAGCCTCTTGCCGAAAAGGCAAACGTCCGGCTCCTTCTCCCACAAGGAAAGGCCCAGCCCTGAAAGCTCTTGCTGCTCTTCACTTATGCTTGGCGCCCTATCTACAGGCACAACAGCACTGGGGATCTGTGCTTTCCAAGAGATGCAACATCTCATGGCGCTCGGCCACGGCACAGCCTCTTGCCGAAAAGGCAGACATCCGGCTCCTTCTCCCACAAGGAAGGGCCCAGCCCTGAAAGCTCTTGCTGCTCTTCACTTATGCTTGGCGCCCTATCTACAGGCACCACAGCACTGGGGATCTGTGCTTTCCCAGAGACGCAACATCTCATGGCGCTCGGCCGCGTCAGAGCCTCTTGCCGAAAAGGCAAACGTCCAGCTCGTTGTCCCACAAGGAAGGGCCCAGCCCTGAAAGCTCTTGCTGCTCTTCACCTACCCTTTGCGCCCTGTCTACAAGCACAACAGCAGTGGGGATCTGTGCTTTCCCAGAGATGCAACGTCTCATGGCGCTCGGCCGCGGCACATCCTCTTGCCGAAAAGGCAAACGTCCGCCTCCTTCTCCCGGAAGGAAGGGCCCAGCCCTGAAAGATGTTCTTGCTCTTTACGGTCACTTGGCGCCCTATCTACAGGCACAACAGTAGTGGGGCTCTGTGCTTTCCCAGACACGCAACATCTCATGGCGCTCGGCCGCGGCAGAGCCTCTTGCCGAAAAGGCAAACGTCCGGCTCCTTGTCCCACAAGGAAGGGCCCAGTCCTGAAAGCTGTTGCTGCTCTTCACGGTCACTTGGCGCCCTATCTACAAGCACAACAGCACTGGGGATCTGTGCTTTCCCAGAGACGCAACATCTCATGGCGCTCGGCCGCGGCAGAGTCTCTTGCCGAAAAGGCAAACGTCCGACTCCTTCTCCCACAAGGAAGGGCCCAGCCCTGAAAGCTCTTGCTGCTCTTCTCTTATGCTTGGTACCCTATCTACAGGCACAACAGCACTGGGGATCTGTGCTTTCTCAGACACGCAACATCTCATGGCGCTCGGCCGCGGCACAGCCTCTTGCCGAAAAGGCAAACGTCCGGCTACTTGTCCCACAAGGAAGGGCCCAGCCCTGAAAGCTCTTGCTGCTCTTCACGGTGCCCTGGCGCCCTATCTACAGCCACAACAGCAGTGGGGATCTGTGCTTTCCCAGAGACGCAACATCTCATGGCGCTCGGCCGCGGCAGAGACTCTTGCTGAAAAGGCAAACATCCGGCTCCTTCTCCCACAAGGAAGGGCCCAGCCCTGAAAGCTGTAGCTGCTCTTCACGGTCCCATGGCACCCTATCTAGAGGCAAAACAGCACTGGGGATCTCTGCTTTCACGGAGAGGGAACATCTCATGGCGCGCGGCCGCGGCAGAGCCTCTTGCCGAAATGGCAAAATCCGGCTCCTTCTCCCACAAGGAAGGGCAGAGCCCTGAAAGCTGTAGCTGCTCTTCACGGTCTCTTGGCGCCCTATCTACAGGCACAACAGCAGTGGGGATCTGTGCTTTCCCAGAGACGCAACATCTCACGGCGCTCGGCCGCGGCAGAGCCTCTTGCCGAAATGGCAAACGTCCATCTCCTCGTCGCACAAGGAAGGGCCCAGCCCTGAAAGCTCTTGCTGCTCTTCACTTATGCTTGGTGCCCTATCTACAGGCAGAACAGCACTGGGGATCTCTGCTTTCCCAGAGACGCAACATCTCACGGCGCTCGGCCGCGGCAGAGCCTCTTGCCGAAATGGCAAACGTCCATCTCCTCGTCGCACAAGGAAGGGCCCAGCCCTGAAAGCTCTTGCTGCTCTTCACTTATGCTTGGCGCCCTATCTACAGGCACAACAGCACTGGGGATCTGTGCTTTCCCAGAGACGCAACATCTCATGGCGCTCGGCCGCGGGAGAGCCTCTTGCTGAAAAGGTAAACGTCCGGCTCCTTCTCCCACAAGGAAGGGCCCAGCCCTGAAAGCTCTTGCTGCTTTTCACTTATGCTTGTTGCCCTATCTACAGGCACAACAGCACTGGGGATCTGTGCTTTCCCAGAGACGCAACATCTCATGGCGCTCGGCCGCGGCAGATCCTCTTGCCGAAAAGGCAAAAGTCCGGCTCCTTCTCCCACAAGGAAGGGCACAGACCTGAAAGCTCTTGCTGCTCTTAACGGTCACTTGGCGCCCTATCTACAGGCACAACAGCACTGGGGATCTGTGCTTTCCAGACACGCAACATCTCATGGCGCTCGGCTGCGGACGAGCCTCTTGCCAAAAAGGCAAACGTCCGGCTCCTTCTCCCACAAGGAAGGGCCCAGCCCTGAAAGCTCTTGCTGCTCTTCACGGTGCCCAGGCGCCCTATCTACAGGCACAACAGCACTGGGGATCTGTGCTTTCCCAGAGACGCAACATCTTATGGCGCTCGGCCGCGGCAGAGCCTCTTGCCGAAATGGCAAACATCCGGCTCCTTCTACCACAAGGAAGGGCCCAGCCCTGAAAGCTCTAGCTGCTCTCCACGGTCACTTGGGGCCCTATCTACAGGCACAACAGCAGTGGGCATCTGTGCTTTCCCAGAGACGCAACAACTCACGGCGCTCGGCCGCGGCAGAGCCTCTTGCCGAAACGGCAAACGTCCGGCTCCTTCTCCCACAAGGAAGGGCCCAGCCCTGAAAGCTCTTGCTGCTCTTCACTTATGCTTGTTGCCCTATCTACAGGCACAACAGCACTGAGGATCTGTGCTTTCCCAGAGACGCAACATCTCATGGCACTCGGCCGCGGCAGAGCCTCTTGCCGAAATGGCAAAATCCGGCTCCTTCTCCCACAAGGAAGGGCCCAGCCCTGAAAGCTCTTGCTGCTCTTCACGGTGCCCTGGCGCCCTATCTACAGCCACAACAGCAGTGGGGATCTGTGCTTTCCCAGACACGCAACATCTCATGGCGCTCGGCTGCGGCAGAGACTCTTGCTGAAAAGGCAAACATCCGGCTCCTTCTCCCACAAGGAAGGGCCCAGCCCTGAAAGCTCTTGCTGCTCTTCACGGTCCCTTGGCACCCTATCTAGAGGCAAAACAGCACTGGGGATCTCTGCTTTCCCGGAGAGGGAACATCTCATGGCGCGCGGCCGCGGCAGAGCCTCTTGCCGAAATGGCAAAATCCGGCTCCTTCTCCCACAAGGAAGGGCAGAGCCCTGAAAGCTGTAGCTGCTCTTCACGGTCTCTTGGCGCCCTATCTACAGGCACAACAGCAGTGGGGATCTGTGCTTTCCCAGAGACGCAACATCTCACGGCGCTCGGCCGCGGCAGAGCCTCTTGCCGAAATGGCAAACGTCCATCTCCTCGTCGCACAAGGAAGGGCCCAGCCCTGAAAGCTCTTGCTGCTCTTCACTTATGCTTGGTGCCCTATCTACAGGCAGAACAGCACTGGGGATCTCTGCTTTCCCAGAGACGCAACATCTCATGGCGCTCGGCCGCGGCAGAGCCTCTTGCCGAAAAGGCAAACGTCCGGCTCCTTCTCCCACAAGGAAGGGCCCAGACCTTATAGCTGTTGCTGCTCTTCACTTATGCTTGGCGCCCTATCTACAGGCACAACAGCAGTGGGGATCTGTGCTTTCCCAGAGACGCAACATCTCACGGCGGTCGGCCGCGGCAGAGCCTCTTGCCGAAAAGGCAAACGTCCGGCTCCTTCTCCCACAAGGAAGGGCCCAGCCCTGAAAGCTCTTGCTGCTCTTCACCTACCCTTGGCGCCCTATCTACAGGCACAACAGCACTGGGGATCTGTGCTTTCCCAGACACGCAACATCTCATGGCGCTCGGCCGCGGCAGAGCCTCTTGCCGAAAAGGCAAACGTCCGGCTCCTTCTCCCACAAGGAAGGGCCCAGCCCTGAAAGCTCTTGCTGCTCTTGACTGTCCCTTGGCACCCTATCTAGAGGCACAACAGCACTGGGGATCTGTGCTTTCCCGGAGAGGGAACATCTCTTGACTCTCAGCCGCGTCAGAGCCTCTTGCCGAAATGGCAAACATCCGGCTACTTCTCCCACAAGGAAGGGCCCAGCCCTGAAAGCTCTTGCTGCTCTTCACGGTGCCCTGGTGCCCTATCTACAGGAACAACAGCACTGGGGATCTGTGCTTTCCCAGAGACACAACATCTCATGGCGCTCGGCCGCGTCAGAGCCTCTTGCCGAAAAGGCAAACGTCCGGCTCCTTGTCCCACAAGGAAGGGCCCGGCCCTGAAAGCTCTTGCTGCTCTTCACTTATGCTTGGCGCCCTATCTACAGGCACCACAGCACTGGGGATCTGTGCTTTCCCAGAGACGCAACATCTCATGGCGCTCGGCCGCGTCAGAGCCTCTTGCCGAAAAGGCAAACGTCCGGCTCCTTCTCCCAAAAGGATGGTGACAGCCCTGAAAGCTCTTGCTGCTCTTCACTTATGCTTGGCGCCATATCTACAGGCACAACAGCACTGGGGATCTGTGCTTTCCCAGAGACGCAACATCTCACGGCGCTCGGCCGCGGCAGAGCCTCTTGCCGAAATGGTAAAGGTCCGGCTCCTTCTGCCACAAGGAAAGGCCCAGCCCTGAAAGCTCTTGCTGCTCTTCACCTACCCTTGGCGCCCTATCTACAGGCACAACAGCAGTGGGGATCTGTGCTTTCCCAGAGACGCAACATCTCATGGCGCTCGGCAGTGGCAGAGCCTCTTGCCGAAATGGCAAACGTCCGGCTCCTTGTCCCACAAGGAAGGGGCCCAGCCCTGAAAGCTCTTGCTGCTCTTGACTGTCCCTTGGCACCCTATCTAGAGGCACAACAGCACTGGGGATCTGTGCTTTCCCGGAGAGGGAACATCTCTTGACTCTCAGCCGCGTCAGAGCCTCTTGCCGAAATGGCAAACATCCGGCTCCTTCTCCCACAAGGAAGGGCCCAGCCCTGAAAGCTCTTGCTGCTCTTCACGGTGCCCTGGTGCCCTATCTACAGGAACAACAGCAGTGGGGATCTGTGCTTTCCCAGAGACGCAACATCTCATGGCGCTCGGCCGCGGCAGAGCCTCTTGCCGAAAAGGCAAACGTCCGGCTCCTTCTCCCACAAGGAAAGGCCCAGCCCTGAAAGCTATTGCTGCTCTTCACTTATGCTTGGCGCCCTATCTACAGCCACAACAGCAGTGGGGATCTGTGCTTTCCCAGAGACGCAACATCTCACGGCGGTCGGCCGCGGCAGAGCCTCTTGCCGAAAAGGCAAACGTCCGGCTCCTTCTCCCACAAGGAAGGGCCCAGCCCTGAAAGCTCTTGCTGCTCTTCACCTACCCTTGGCGCCCTATCTACAGGCACAACAGCACTGGGGATCTGTGCTTTCCCAGACACGCAACATCTCATGGCGCTCGGCCGCGGCAGAGCCTCTTGCCGAAAAGGCAAACGTCCGGCTCCTTCTCCCACAAGGAAGGGCCCAGCCCTGAAAGCTCTTGCTGCTCTTGACTGTCCCTTGGCACCCTATCTAGAGGCACAACAGCACTGGGGATCTGTGCTTTCCCGGAGAGGGAACATCTCTTGACTCTCAGCCGCGTCAGAGCCTCTTGCCGAAATGGCAAACATCCGGCTACTTCTCCCACAAGGAAGGGCCCAGCCCTGAAAGCTCTTGCTGCTCTTCACGGTGCCCTGGTGCCCTATCTACAGGAACAACAGCACTGGGGATCTGTGCTTTCCCAGAGACACAACATCTCATGGCGCTCGGCCGCGGCACAGCCTCTTGCCGAAAAGGCAAACGTCCGGCTCCTTCTCCCACAAGGAAAGGCCCAGCCCTGAAAGCTCTTGCTGCTCTTCACTTATGCTTGGCGCCCTATCTACAGGCACAACAGCACTGGGGATCTGTGCTTTCCAAGAGATGCAACATCTCATGGCGCTCGGCCACGGCACAGCCTCTTGCCGAAAAGGCAGACATCCGGCTCCTTCTCCCACAAGGAAGGGCCCAGCCCTGAAAGCTCTTGCTGCTCTTCACTTATGCTTGGCGCCCTATCTACAGGCACCACAGCACTGGGGATCTGTGCTTTCCCAGAGACGCAACATCTCACGGCGCTCGGCCGCGACAGAGCCTCTTGCCGAAATGGTAAACGTCCGGCTCCTTCTCCCACAAGGAAGGGCCCAGCCCTGAAAGCTCTTGCTGCTCTTTACTTATGCTTGGCGCCCTATCTACAGGCACAACAGCACTGGGGATCTGTGCTTTCCCAGAGACGCAACATCTCATGGCGCTTGGCTGCGGACGACACTCTTGCCGAAAAGGCAAATGTCCGGCTCCTTCTCCCACAAGGAAGGGCCCAGCCCTGAAAGCTCCAGCTGCTCTTCACGGTGCCCAGGCGCCCTATCTACAGGCACAACAGCACTGGGGATCTGTGCTTTCCCAGAGACGCAACAGCTCATGGAGCTCCGCCACGGCAGAGCCTCTTGCCGAAATGGTAAACGTCCGGCTCGTTGTCCCACAAGGAAGGGCCCAGCCCTGAAAGCTCTTGCTGCTCTTCACCTACCCTTGGCGCCCTGTCTACAAGCACAACAGCAGTGGGGATCTGTGCTTTCCCAGAGATGCAACGTCTCATGGCGCTCGGCCGTGGCACATCCTCTTGCCGAAAAGGCAAACGTCCGCCTCCTTCTCCCGGAAGGAAGGGCCCAAACCCTGAAAGATGTTCTTGCTCTTTACGGTCACTTGGCGCCCTATCTACAGGCACAACAGTAGTGGGGATCTGTGCTTTCCCAGACACGCAACATCTCATGGCGCTCGGCCGCGGCAGAGCCTCTTGCCGAAAAGGCAAACGTCCGGCTCCTTGTCCCACAAGGAAGGGCCCAGTCCTGAAAGCTGTTGCTGCTCTTCACGGTCACTTGGCGCCCTATCTACAAGCACAACAGCACTGGGGATCTGTGCTTTCCCAGAGACGCAACATGTCATGGCGCTCGGCTGCGGCAGAGTCTCTTGCCGAAAAGGCAAACGTCCGACTCCTTCTCCCACAAGGAAGGGCCCAGCCCTGAAAGCTCTTGCTGCTCTTCTCTTATGCTTGGTACCCTATCTACAGGCACAACAGCACTGGGGATCTGTGCTTTCTCAGACACGCAACATCTCATGGCGCTCGGCCGCGGCACAGCCTCTTGCCGAAAAGGCAAACGTCCGGCTACTTGTCCCACAAGGAAGGGCCCAGCCCTGAAAGCTCTTGCTGCTCTTCACGGTGCCCTGGCGCCCTATCTACAGCCACAACAGCAGTGGGGATCTGTGCTTTCCCAGAGACGCAACATCTCATGGCGCTCGGCCGCGGCAGAGACTCTTGCTGAAAAGGCAAACATCCGGCTCCTTCTCCCACAAGGAAGGGCCCAGCCCTGAAAGCTGTAGCTGCTCTTCACGGTCCCTTGGCACCCTATCTAGAGGCAAAACAGCACTGGGGATCTCTGCTTTCACGGAGAGGGAACATCTCATGGCGCGCGGCCGCGGCAGAGCCTCTTGCCGAAATGGCAAAATCCGGCTCCTTCTCCCACAAGGAAGGGCAGAGCCCTGAAAGCTGTAGCTGCTCTTCACGGTCTCTTGGCGCCCTATCTACAGGCACAACAGCAGTGGGGATCTGTGCTTTCCCAGAGACGCAACATCTCACGGCGCTCGGCCGCGGCAGAGCCTCTTGCCAAAATGGCAAACGTCCATCTCCTCGTCGCACAAGGAAGGGCCCAGCCCTGAAAGCTCTTGCTGCTCTTCACTTATGCTTGGTGCCCTATCTACAGGCAGAACAGCACTGGGGATCTCTGCTTTCCCAGAGACGCAACATCTCACGGCGCTCGGCCGCGGCAGAGCCTCTTGCCGAAATGGCAAACGTCCATCTCCTCGTCGCACAAGGAAGGGCCCAGCCCTGAAAGCTCTTGCTGCTCTTCACTTATGCTTGGCGCCCTATCTACAGGCACAACAGCACTGGGGATCTGTGCTTTCCCAGAGACGCAACATCTCATGGCGCTCGGCCGCGGGAGAGCCTCTTGCTGAAAAGGTAAACGTCCGGCTCCTTCTCCCACAAGGAAGGGCCCAGCCCTGAAAGCTCTTGCTGCTTTTCACTTATGCTTGTTGCCCTATCTACAGGCACAACAGCACTGGGGATCTGTGCTTTCCCAGAGACGCAACATCTCATGGCGCTCGGCCGCGGCAGATCCTCTTGCCGAAAAGGCAAAAGTCCGGCTCCTTCTCCCACAAGGAAGGGCACAGACCTGAAAGCTCTTGCTGCTCTTAACGGTCACTTGGCGCCCTATCTACAGGCACAACAGCACTGGGGATCTGTGCTTTCCAGACACGCAACATCTCATGGCGCTCAGCTGCGGACGAGCCTCTTGCCAAAAAGGCAAACGTCCGGCTCCTTCTCCCACAAGGAAGGGCCCAGCCCTGAAAGCTCTTGCTGCTCTTCACGGTGCCCAGGCGCCCTATCTACAGGCACAACAGCACTGGGGATCTGTGCTTTCCCAGAGACGCAACATCTCATGGCGCTCGGCCGCGGCAGAGCCTCTTGCCGAAATGGCAAACATCCGGCTCCTTCTACCACAAGGAAGGGCCCAGCCCTGAAAGCTGTAGCTGCTCTCCACGGTCACTTGGGGCCCTATCTACAGGCACAACAGCAGTGGGCATCTGTGCTTTCCCAGAGACGCAACAACTCACGGCGCTCGGCCGCGGCAGAGCCTCTTGCCGAAAGGGCAAACGTCCGGCTCCTTCTCCCACAAGGAAGGGCCCAGCCCTGAAAGCTCTTGCTGCTCTTCACTTATGCTTGTTGCCCTATCTACAGGCACAACAGCACTGAGGATCTGTGCTTTCCCAGAGACGCAACATCTCATGGCACTCGGCCGCGGCAGAGCCTCTTGCCGAAATGGCAAAATCCGGCTCCTTCTCCCACAAGGAAGGGCCCAGCCCTGAAAGCTCTTGCTGCTCTTCACGGTGCCCTGGCGCCCTATCTACAGCCACAACAGCAGTGGGGATCTGTGCTTTCCCAGACACGCAACATCTCATGGCGCTCGGCTGCGGCAGAGACTCTTGCTGAAAAGGCAAACATCCGGCTCCTTCTCCCACAAGGAAGGGCCCAGCCCTGAAAGCTCTTGCTGCTCTTCACGGTCCCTTGGCACCCTATCTAGAGGCAAAACAGCACTGGGGATCTCTGCTTTCCCGGAGAGGGAACATCTCATGGCGCGCGGCCGCGGCAGAGCCTCTTGCCGAAATGGCAAAATCCGGCTCCTTCTCCCACAAGGAAGGGCAGAGCCCTGAAAGCTGTAGCTGCTCTTCACGGTCTCTTGGCGCCCTATCTACAGGCACAACAGCAGTGGGGATCTGTGCTTTCCCAGAGACGCAACATCTCACGGCGCTCGGCCGCGGCAGAGCCTCTTGCCGAAATGGCAAACGTCCATCTCCTCGTCGCACAAGGAAGGGCCCAGCCCTGAAAGCTCTTGCTGCTCTTCACTTATGCTTGGTGCCCTATCTACAGGCAGAACAGCAGTGGGGATCTCTGCTTTCCCAGAGACGCAACATCTCACGGCGGTCGGCCGCGGCAGAGCCTCTTGCCGAAAAGGCAAACGTCCGGCTCCTTCTCCCACAAGGAAGGGCCCAGCCCTGAAAGCTCTTGCTGCTCTTCACCTACCCTTGGCGCCCTATCTACAGGCACAACAGCACTGGGGATCTGTGCTTTCCCAGACACGCAACATCTCATGGCGCTCGGCCGCGGCAGAGCCTCTTGCCGAAAAGGCAAACGTCCGGCTCCTTCTCCCACAAGGAAGGGCCCAGCCCTGAAAGCTCCAGCTGCTCTTCACGGTGCCCAGGCGCCCTATCTACAGGCACAACAGCACTGGGGATCTGTGCTTTCCCAGAGACGCAACATCTCATGGCGCTCAGCCGCGGCAGAGCCTCTTGCCGAAAAGGCAAACGTCCGGCTCCTTCTCCCACAAGGAAGGGCCCAGCCCTGAAAGCTCTTGCTGCTCTTCACGGTGCCCTGGCGCCCTATCTACAGCCACAACAGCAGTGGGGATCTGTGCTTTCCCAGAGACGCAACATCTCATGGCGCTCGGCCGCGGCAGAGACTCTTGCTGAAAAGGCAAACATCCGGCTCCTTCTCCCACAAGGAAGGGCCCAGCCCTGAAAGCTCTTGCTGCTCTTCACGGTCCCTTGGCACCCTATCTAGAGGCAAAACAGCACTGGGGATCTCTGCTTTCCCGGAGAGGGAACATCTCATGGCGCGCGGCCGCGGCAGAGCCTCTTGCCGAAATGGCAAAATCCGGCTCCTTCTCCCACAAGGAAGGGCAGAGCCCTGAAAGCTGTAGCTGCTCTTCACGGTCTCTTGGCGCCCTATCTACAGGCACAACAGCAGTGGGGATCTGTGCTTTCCCAGAGACGCAACATCTCACGGCGCTCGGCCGCGGCAGAGCCTCTTGCCGAAATGGCAAACGTCCATCTCCTCGTCGCACAAGGAAGGGCCCAGCCCTGAAAGCTCTTGCTGCTCTTCAATTATGCTTGGTGCCCTATCTACAGGCAGAACAGCACTGGGGATCTCTGCTTTCCCAGAGACGCAACATCTCATGGCGCTCGGCCGCGGCAGAGCCTCTTGCCGAAATGGCAAACGTCCATCTCCTCGTCGCACAAGGAAGGGCCCAGCCCTGAAAGCGCTTGCTGCTCTTCACTTATGCTTGGCGCCCTATCTACAGGCACAACAGCACTGGGGATCTGTGCTTTCCCAGAGACGCAACATCTTATGGCGCTCGGCCGCGGCAGAGCCTCTTGCCAAAATGGCAAACGTCCGGCTACTTCTCCCACAAGGAAGGGCCCAGCCCTGAAAGCTCTTGCTGCTCTTCACCTGCCCTTGGCGCCCTATCTACAGGCACAACAGCACTGGGGATCTGTGCTTTCCCAGAGACGCAACATCTCATGGCGCTCGGCCGCTGCAGAGCCTCTTGCCGAAAAGGCAAACGTCCGGCTCCTTGTCCCACAAGGAAGGGCCCAGCCCTGAAAGCTCTTGCTGATCTTCACGGTGCCCTGGCGCCCTATCTATAGGCACAACAGCACTGGGGATCTGTTATTTCCCAGAGACGCAACATCTCATGGCGCTCGGCCGCGGCAGAGCCTCTTGCCGAAAAGCCAAAAGTCCGGCTCCTTCTCCCACAAGGAGGGTCCCAGCCCTGAAAGCTCTTGCTGCTCTTCACTTATGCTTGGCGCCCTATCTACAGGCACAACAGCACTGGGGATCTGTGCTTTCCCAGAGACGCAACATCTCAAGGCACTCGGCCGCGGCAAAGCCTCTTGTCGTAATGGCAAACATCCGGCTCCTTGTCCCACAAGGAAGGGCCCAGCCCTGAAAGCTCTTGCTGCTTTTCACCTACCCTTGGCGCCCTATCTACAGGCACAACAGCACTGGGGATCTGTGCTTTCCCAGAGACGCAACATCTCATGGCGCTCGGCCGCGGCAGAGCCTCATGCCGAAAAGGCAAACGTCCGGCTCCTTCTCCCACAAGGAAGGGCCCAGCCCTGAAAGCTCTGGCTCCTCTTCACATATGCTTGGTGCCCTATCTACAGGCACAACAGCACTGGGGATCTGTGCTTTCCCAGAGATGCAACATCTCATGGCGCTCGGCCGCGGCAGAGCCTCTTGCCGAAAAGGCAAACGTCCGGCTCCTTCTCCCACAAGGAAGGGCCCAGCCCTGAAAGCTCTTGCTGCTTTTCACGGAGCCCTGGCGCCCTATCTACAGGCACAACAGCACTGGGGATCTGTGCTTTCCCAGCGACGCAACATATCATGGCGGTCGGCCGCGGCAGAGCCTCTTGCCGAAAAGGCAAACGTCCGGCTCCTTGTCCCACAAGGAAGGGCCCAGCCCTGAAAGCTCTTGCTGATCTTCACGGTGCCCTGGTGCCCTATCTATAGGCACAACAGCACTGGGGATCTGTGCTTTCCCAGAGACACAACATCTCATGGCGCTCGGCCGCGGCAGAACCTCTTGCCGAAAAGGCAAACGTCCGGCTCCTTCTCCCACAAGGAAGGGCCCAGCCCTGAAAGCTCTTGCTGCTCTTCACCTACCCTTGGCGCCCTATCTACATGCACAACAGCAGTGGGGATCTGTGCTTTCCCAGAGACGCAACATCTCATGGCGCTCGGCCGCGGCAGAGCCTCTTGCCGAAAAGGCAGACATCCGGCTCCTTCTCCCCCAAGGAAGGGCCCAGCCCTGAAAGCTGTAGCTGCTCTTCACGGTCTCTTGGCGCCCTATCTACAGGCACAACAGCAGTGGGGATCTGTGCTTTCCCAGAGACGCAACATCTCACGGCGCTCGGCCGCGGCAGAGCCTCTTGCTGAAAAGGCAAACGTCCGGCTCCTTCTCCCACAAGGAAGAGCCCAGCCCTGAAAGCTCTTGCTGCTCTTCACGGTGCCCTGGTGCCCTATGTACAGGCACAACAGCAGTGGGGATCTGTGCTTTCCCAGAGACGCAACATCTCATGGCGCTCGGCCGCGGCAGAACCTCTTGCCGAAAAGGCAAACGTCCGGCTCCTTCTCCCACAAGGAAGGGCCCAGCCCTGAAAGCTGTAGATGCTCTTCACGGTCACTTGGCGCCCTATCTACAGGCACAACAGCACTGGGGATCTGTGCTTTCCCAGAGACGCAACATCTCAAGGCACTCGGCCGCGGCAGAGCCTCTTGTCGTAATGGCAAACATCCGGCTCCTTGTCCCACAAGGAAGGGCCCAGCCCTGAAAGCTCTTGCTGCTTTTCACCTACCCTTGGCGCACTATCTACAGGCACAAGAGCAGTGGGGATCTGTGCTTTCCCAGAGACGCAACATCTCATGGCGCTCGGCCGCGGCAGAGCCTCATGCCGAAAAGGCAAACATCCGGCTCCTTCTCCCACAAGGAAGGGCCCAGCCCTGAAAGCTCTTGCTGCTCTTCACGGTCCCTTGGCACCCTATCTAGAGGCAAAACAGCACTGGGGATCTCTGATTTCCCGGAGAGGGAACATCTCATGGCGCGCGGCCGCGGCAGAGCCTCTTGCCGAAATGGCAAAATCCGGCTCCTTCTCCCACAAGGAAGGGCAGAGCCCTGAAAGCTGTAGCTGCTCTTCACGGTCTCTTGGCGCCCTATCTACAGGCAGAACAGCACTGGGGATCTCTGCTTTCCCAGAGACGCAACATCTCACGGCGCTCGGCCGCGGCAGAGCCTCTTGCCGAAATGGCAAACGTCCATCTCCTCGTCGCATAAGGAAGGGCCCAGCCCTGAAAGCTCTTGCTGCTCTTCACTTATGCTTGGCGCCCTATCTACAGGCACAACAGCACTGGTGTCTGTGCTTTCCCAGAGACGCAACATCTTATGGCGCTCGGCCGCGGCAGAGCCTCTTGCCGAAAAGGCAAACGTCCGGCTCCTTCTCCCACAAGGAAGGGCCCAGCCCTGAAAGCTCTTGCTGCTCTTCACCTACCCTTGGCGCCCTATCTACAGGCACAACAGCACTGGGGATCTGTGCTTTCCAGAGACGCAACATCTCATGGCGCTCGGCCGCGGCAGAGCCTCTTGCCGAAAAGGCAAACGTCCGGCTCCTTGTCCCACAAGGAAGGGCCCAGCCCTGAAAGCTCTTGCTGCTCATCACGGTGCCCTGGCGCCCTATCTATAGGCACAACAGCACTGGGGATCTGTGCTTTCCCAGAGACGCAACATCTCATGGCGCTCGGCCGCGGCAGAGCCTCTTGCCGAAAAGCCAAAAGTCCGGCTCCTTCTCCCACAAGGAGGGGCCCAAACCCTGAAAGCTCTTGCTGCTCTTCACTTATGCGTGGCGCCCTATCTACAGGCACCACAGCACTGGGGATCTGTGCTTTCCCAGAGACGCAACATCTCATGGCGCTCAGCTGCGGCAGAGCCTCATGCCGAAAAGGCAAACGTCCGGCTCCTTCTCCCACAAGGAAGGGCCCAGCCCTGAAAACTCTTGCTGCTCTTCACATATGCTTGGTGCCCTATCTACAGGCACAACAGCACTGGGGATCTGTGCTTTCCCAGAGATGCAACACATCATGGCGCTCGGCCGCGGCAGAGCCTCTTGCCGAAAAGGCAAACGTCCGGCTCCTTCTCCCACAAGGAAGGGCCCAGCCCTGAAAGCTCTTGCTGCTTTTCACGGTGCCATGGCGCCCTATCTACAGGCACAACAGCACTGGGGATCTGTGCTTTCCCAGCGACGCAACATATCATGGCGGTCGGCCGCGGCAGAGCCTCTTGCCGAAAAGGCAAACGTCCGGCTCCTTGTCCCACAAGGAAGGGCCCAGCCCTGAAAGCTCTTGCTGATCTTCACGGTGCCCTGGTGCCCTATCTATAGGCACAACAGCACTGGGGATCTGTGCTTTCCCAGAGACACAACCTCTCATGGCGCTCGGCCGCGGCAGAGCCTCTTGCCGAAAAGGCAAACGTCCGGCTCCTTCTCCCACAAGGAAGGGCCCAGCCCTGAAAGCTCTTGCTGCTTTTCACGGTGCCATGGCGCCCTATCTACAGGCACAACAGCACTGGGGATCTGTGCTTTCCCAGCGACGCAACATCTCATGGCGCTCGGCTGCGGCAGAGCCTCTTGCCGAAAAGGCAAACGTCCGGCTCCTTGTCCCACAAGGAAGGGCCCAGCCCTGAAAGCTCTTGCTGATCTTCACGGTGCCCTGGCGCCCTATCTATAGGCACAACAGCACTGGGGATCTGTGCTTTCCCAGAGACGCAACACATCATGGCGCTCGGCCGCGGCAGAGCCTCTTGCCGAAAAGGCAAACGTCCGGCTCCTTCTCCCACAAGGAAGGGCCCAGCCCTGAAAGCTGTAGCTGCTCTTCACTTATGCTTGGCGCCCTATCTACAGGCACAACAGCACTGGGGATCTGTGCTTTCCAGAGACGCAACATCTCATGGCGCTCGGCCGCGGCAGAGCCTCTTGCCGAAAAGGCAAACGTCCGGCTCCTTCTCCCACAAGGAAGGGCCCAGCCCTGAAAGCTCTTGCTGCTCTTCACGGTGCCCTGGCGCCCTATCTATAGGCACAACAGCACTGGGGATCTGTTATTTCCCAGAGACGCAACATCTCATGGCGCTCGGCCGCGGCAGACTCTCTTGCCGAAAAGTCAAAAGTCCGGCTCCTTCTCCCAAAAGGAGGGGCCCAGCCCTGAAAGCTCTTGCTGCTCTTCACTTATGATTGGCGCCCTATCTACAGGCACCACAGCACTGGGGATCTGTGCTTTCCCAGAGACGCAACATCTCAAGGCACTCGGCCGCGGCAAAGCCTCTTGTCGTAATGGCAAACATCCGGCTCCTTGTCCCACAAGGAAGGGCCCAGCCCTGAAAGCTCTTGCTGCTTTTCACCTACCCTTGGCGCCCTATCTACAGGCACAACAGCAGTGGGGATCTGTGCTTTCCCAGCGACGCAACATATCATGGCGGTCGGCCGCGGCAGAGTCTCTTGCCGAAAAGGCAAACGTCCGGCTCCTTGTCCCACAAGGAAGGGCCCAGCCCTGAAAGCTCTTGCTGCTCTTCACCTACCCTTGGCGCCCTATCTACATGCACAACAGCAGTGGGGATCTGTGCTTTCCCAGAGACGCAACATCTCATGGCGCTCGGCCGCGGCAGAGCCTCTTGCCGAAAAGGCAGACATCCGGCTCCTTCTCCCCCAAGGAAGGGCCCAGCCCTGAAAGCTGTAGCTGCTCTTCACGGTCACTTGGCGCCCTATCTACAGGCACAACAGCAGTGGGGATCTGTGCTTTCCCAGAGACGCAACATCTCATGGCGCTCGGCCGCGGCAGAGCCTCTTTCTGAAAAGGCAAACGTCCGGCTCCTTCTCCCACAAGGAAGAGCCCAGCCCTGAAAGCTCTTGCTGCTCTTCACGGTGCCCTGGCGCCCTATCTACAGCCACAACAGCAGTGGGGATCTGTGCTTTCCCAGAGACGCAACATCTCATGGCGCTCGGCCGCGGCAGAACCTCTTGCCGAATAGGCAAACGTCCGGCTCCTTCTCCCACAAGGAAGGGCCCAGCCGTGAAAGCTCTTGCTCCTCTTCACGGTGCCCTGGCACCCTATCTACAGGCACAACAGCACTGGGGATCTGTGCTTTCCCAGAGACACAACATCTCATGGCGCTCGGCCGCGGCAGAGCCTCTTGCCGAAAAGTCAAAAGTCCGGCTCCTTCTCCCACAAGGAAGGGCCCAGCCCTGAAAGCTCTTGCTGCTCTTCACTTATGCTTGGCACCCTATCTACAGTCACAACAGCACTGGGGATCTGTGCTTTCCCAGAGATGCAACATCTCATGGCGCTCGGCCGCGGCAGAGCCTCTTGCCGAAAAGGCAAACGTCCGGCTCCTTCTCCCACAAGGAAGGGCCCAGCCCTGAAAGCTCTTGCTGCTTTTCACGGTGCCATGGCGCCCTATCTACAGGCACAACAGCACTGGGGATCTGTGCTTTCCCAGCGACGCAACATATCATGGCGCTCGGCCGCGGCAGAGCCTCTTGCCGAAAAGGCAAACGTCCAGCTCCTTGTCCCACAAGGAAGGGCCCAGCCCTGAAAGCTCTTGCTGATCTTCACGGTGCCCTGGCGCCCTATCTATAGGCACAACAGCACTGGGGATCTGTGCTTTCCCGCAGAGGGAACATCTCATGGCGCTCGGCCGCCGCAGAGCCTCTTGCCGAAATGGCAAACGTCCATCTCCTCGTCGCATAAGGAAGGGCCCAGCCCTGAAAGCTCTTGCTGCTCTTCACTTATGCTTGGCGCCCTATCTACAGGCAGAACAGCACTGGGGATCTCTGCTTTCCCAGAGACGCAACATCTCATGGCGCTCGGCCGCGGCAGAGCCTCTTGCCGAAATGGCAAACGTCCATCTCCTCGTCGCACAAGGAAGGGCCCAGCCCTGAAAGCTCTTGCTGCTCTTCACTTATGCTTGGCGCCCTATCTACAGGCACAACAGCACTGGGGATCTGTGCTTTCCCAGAGACGCAACATCTTATGGCGCTCGGCCGCGGCAGAGCCTCTTGCCAAAATGGCAAACGTCCGGCTACTTCTCCCACAAGGAAGGGCCCCGCCCTGAAAGCTCTTGCTGCTCTTCACCTGCCCTTGGCGCCCTATCTACAGGCACAACAGCACTGGGGATCTGTGCTTTCCCAGAGACGCAACATCTCATGGCGCTCGGCCGCGGCAGAGCCTCTTGCCGAAAAGACAAACGTCCGGCTCCTTCTCCCACAAGGAAGGGCCCAGCCCTGAAAGCTCTTGCTGCTCTTCACGGTGCCCTGGCGCCCTATCTATAGGCACAACAGCACTGGGGATCTGTTATTTCCCAGAGACGCAACATCTCATGGCGCTCGGCCGCGGCAGAGCCTCATGCCGAAAAGGCAAACGTCCGGCTCCTTCTCCCACAAGGAAGGGCCCAGCCCTGAAAACTCTTGCTGCTCTTCACCTACCCTTGGCGCCCTATCTACAGGCACAACAGCACTGGGGATCTGTGCTTTCCCAGAGACGCAACACATCATGGCGCTCGGCCGCGGCAGAGCCTCTTGCCGAAAAGGCAAACGTCCGGCTCCTTCTCCCACAAGGAAGGGCCCAGCCCTGAAAGCTCTTGCTGCTTTTCACGGTGCCATGGCGCCCTATCTACAGGCACAACAGCACTGGGGATCTGTGCTTTCCCAGCGACGCAACATATCATGGTGGTCGGCCGCGGCAGAGCCTCTTGCCGAAAAGGCAAACGTCCGGCTCCTTGTCCCACAAGGAAGGGCCCAGCCCTGAAAGCTCTTGCTGATCTTCACGGTGCCCTGGTGCCCTATCTATAGGCACAACAGCACTGGGGATCTGTGCTTTCCCAGAGACACAACATCTCATGGCGCTCGGCCGCGGCAGAGCCTCTTGCCGAAAAGGCAAACGTCCGGCTCCTTCTCCCACAAGGAAGGGCCCAGCCCTGAAAGCTCTTGCTGCTTTTCACGGTGCCATGGCGCCCTATCTACAGGCACAACAGCACTGGGGATCTGTGCTTTCCCAGCGACGCAACATCTCATGGCGCTCGGCCGCGGCAGAGCCTCTTGCCGAAAAGGCAAACGTCCGGCTCCTTGTCCCACAAGGAAGGGCCCAGCCCTGAAAGCTCTTGCTGATCTTCACGGTGCCCTGGCGCCCTATCTATAGGCACAACAGCACTGGGGATCTGTGCTTTCCCAGAGACGCAACACATCATGGCGCTCGGCCGCGGCAGAGCCTCTTGCCGAAAAGGCAAACGTCCGGCTCCTTCTCCCACAAGGAAGGGCCCAGCCCTGAAAGCTGTAGCTGCTCTTCACGGTCACTTGGCGCCCTATCTACAGGCACAACAGCACTGGGGATCTGTGCTTTCCCAGAGACGCAACATCTCAAGGCACTCGGCCGCGGCAGAGCCTCTTGTCGTAATGGCAAACATCCGGCTCCTTGTCCCACAAGGAAGGGCCCAGCCCTGAAAGCTCTTGCTGCTTTTCACCTACCCTTGGCGCACTATCTACAGGCACAAGAGCAGTGGGGATCTGTGCTTTCCCAGAGACGCAACATCTCATGGCGCTCGGCCGCGGCAGAGCCTCATGCCGAAAAGGCAAACGTCCGGCTCCTTCTCCCACAAGGAAGGGCCCAGCCCTGAAAGCTCTTGCTGCTCTTCACGGTGCCCTGGCGCCCTATCTATAGGCACAACAGCACTGGGGATCTGTTATTTCCCAGAGACGCAACATCTCATGACGCTCGGCCGCGGCAGAGCCTCTTGCCGAAAAGCCAAAAGTCCGGCTCCTTCTCCCAAAAGGAGGGGCCCAGCCCTGAAAGCTCTTGCTGCTCTTCACTTATGCTTGGCGCCCTATCTACAGGCACAACAGCACTGGGGATCTGTGCTTTCCAGAGACGCAACATCTCATGGCGCTCGGCCGCGGCAGAGCCTCTTGCCGAAAAGGCAAACGTCCGGCTCCTTCTCCCACAAGGAAGGGCCCAGCCCTGAAAGCTCTTGCTGCTCTTCACGGTGCCCTGGCGCCCTATCTATAGGCACAACAGCACTGGGGATCTGTTATTTCCCAGAGACGCAACATCTCATGGCGCTCGGCCGCGGCAGACTCTCTTGCCGAAAAGTCAAAAGTCCGGCTCCTTCTCCCAAAAGGAGGGGCCCAGCCCTGAAAGCTCTTGCTGCTCTTCACTTATGCTTGGCGCCCTATCTACAGGCACCACAGCACTGGGGATCTGTGCTTTCCCAGAGACGCAACATCTCAAGGCACTCGGCCGCGGCAAAGCCTCTTGTCGTAATGGCAAACATCCGGCTCCTTGTCCCACAAGGAAGGGCCCAGCCCTGAAAGCTCTTGCTGCTTTTCACCTACCCTTGGCGCCCTATCTACAGGCACAACAGCAGTGGGGATCTGTGCTTTCCCAGAGACGCAACATCTCATGGCGCTCGGCTGCGGCAGAGCCTCATGCCGAAAAGGCAAACGTCCGGCTCCTTCTCCCCCAAGGAAGGGCCCAGCCCTGAAAACTCTTGCTGCTCTTCACATATGCTTGGTGCCCTATCTACAGGCACAACAGCACTGGGGATCTGTGCTTTCCCAGCGACGCAACATATCATGGCGGTCGGCCGCGGCAGAGTCTCTTGCCGAAAAGGCAAACGTCCGGCTCCTTGTCCCACAAGGAAGGGCCCAGCCCTGAAAGCTCTTGCTGCTCTTCACCTACCCTTGGCGCCCTATCTACATGCACAACAGCAGTGGGGATCTGTGCTTTCCCAGAGACGCAACATCTCATGGCGCTCGGCCGCGGCAGAGCCTCTTGCCGAAAAGGCAGACATCCGGCTCCTTCTCCCCCAAGGAAGGGCCCAGCCCTGAAAGCTGTAGCTGCTCTTCACGGTCACTTGGCGCCCTATCTACAGGCACAACATCAGTGGGGATCTGTGCTTTCCCAGAGACGCAACATCTCATGGCGCTCGGCCGCGGCAGAGCCTCTTTCTGAAAAGGCAAACGTCCGGCTCCTTCTCCCACAAGGAAGAGCCCAGCCCTGAAAGCTCTTGCTGCTCTTCACGGTGCCCTGGCGCCCTATCTACAGCCACAACAGCAGTGGGGATCTGTGCTTTCCCAGAGACGCAACATCTCATGGCGCTCGGCCGCGGCAGAACCTCTTGCCGAAAAGGCAAACGTCCGGCTCCTTCTCCCACAAGGAAGGGCCCAGCCGTGAAAGCTCTTGCTCCTCTTCACGGTGCCCTGGCACCCTATCTACAGGCACAACAGCAGTGGGGATCTGTGCTTTCCCAGAGACGCAACATCTCATGGCGCTCGGCCGCGGCAGAGCCTCTTGCCGAAAAGTCAAAAGTCCGGCTCCTTCTCCCACAAGGAAGGGCCCAGCCCTGAAAGCTCTTGCTGCTCTTCACTTATGCTTGGCACCCTATCTACAGTCACAACAGCACTGGGGATCTGTGCTTTCCCAGAGATGCAACATCTCATGGCGCTCGGCCGCGGCAGAGCCTCTTGCCGAAAAGGCAAACGTCCGGCTCCTTCTCCCACAAGGAAGGGCCCAGCCCTGAAAGCTCTTGCTGCTTTTCACGGTGCCATGGCGCCCTATCTACAGGCACAACAGCACTGGGGATCTGTGCTTTCCCAGCGACGCAACATATCATGGCGCTCGGCCGCGGCAGAGCCTCTTGCCGAAAAGGCAAACGTCCAGCTCCTTGTCCCACAAGGAAGGGCCCAGCCCTGAAAGCTCTTGCTGATCTTCACGGTGCCCTGGCGCCCTATCTATAGGCACAACAGCACTGGGGATCTGTGCTTTCCCGCAGAGGGAACATCTCATGGCGCTCGGCCGCCGCAGAGCCTCTTGCCGAAATGGCAAACGTCCATCTCCTCGTCGCATAAGGAAGGGCCCAGCCCTGAAAGCACTTGCTGCTCTTCACTTATGCTTGGCGCCCTATCTACAGGCAGAACAGCACTGGGGATCTCTGCTTTCCCAGAGACGCAACATCTCATGGCGCTCGGCCGCGGCAGAGCCTCTTGCCGAAATGGCAAACGTCCATCTCCTCGTCGCACAAGGAAGGGCCCAGCCCTGAAAGCTCTTGCTGCTCTTCACTTATGCTTGGCGCCCTATCTACAGGCACAACAGCACTGGGGATCTGTGCTTTCCCAGAGACGCAACATCTTATGGCGCTCGGCCGCGGCAGAGCCTCTTGCCAAAATGGCAAACGTCCGGCTACTTCTCCCACAAGGAAGGGCCCCGCCCTGAAAGCTCTTGCTGCTCTTCACTTATGCTTGGCGCCCTATCTACAGGCACAACAGCACTGGGGATCTGTGCTTTCCCAGAGACGCAACATCTCATGGCGCTCGGCCGCGGCAGAGCCTCTTGCCGAAAAGACAAACGTCCGGCTCCTTCTCCCACAAGGAAGGGCCCAGCCCTGAAAGCTCTTGCTGCTCTTCACGGTGCCCTGGCGCCCTATCTATAGGCACAACAGCACTGGGGATCTGTTATTTCCCAGAGACGCAACATCTCATGGCGCTCGGCCGCGGCAGAGCCTCTTGCCGAAAAGCCAAACGTCCGGCTCCTTCTCCCACAAGGAAGGGCCCAGCCCTGAAAGCTCTTGCTGCTCTTCACTTATGCTTGGCGCCCTATCTACAGGCACAACAGCACTGGGGATCTGTGCTTTCCCAGAGACGCAACATCTCAAGGCACTCGGCCGCGGCAAAGCCTCTTGTCGTAATGGCAAACATCCGGCTCCTTGTCCCACAAGGAAGGGCCCAGCCCTGAAAGCTCTTGCTGCTCTTCACCTACCCTTGGCGCCCTATCTACATGCACAACAGCAGTGGGGATCTGTGCTTTCCCAGAGACGCAACATCTCATGGCGCTCGGCCGCGGCAGAGCCTCTTGCCGAAAAGGCAGACATCCGGCTCCTTCTCCCCCAAGGAAGGGCCCAGCCCTGAAAGCTGTAGCTGCTCTTCACGGTCACTTGGCGCCCTATCTACAGGCACAACAGCAGTGGGGATCTGTGCTTTCCCAGAGACGCAACATCTCATGGCGCTCGGCCGCGGCAGAGCCTCTTTCTGAAAAGGCAAACGTCCGGCTCCTTCTCCCACAAGGAAGAGCCCAGCCCTGAAAGCTCTTGCTGCTCTTCACGGTGCCCTGGCGCCCTATCTACAGCCACAACAGCAGTGGGGATCTGTGCTTTCCCAGAGACGCAACATCTCATGGCGCTCGGCCGCGGCAGAACCTCTTGCCGAAAAGGCAAACGTCCGGCTCCTTCTCCCACAAGGAAGGGCCCAGCCGTGAAAGCTCTTGCTCCTCTTCACGGTGCCCTGGCACCCTATCTACAGGCACAACAGCACTGGGGATCTGTGCTTTCCCAGAGACGCAACATCTCATGGCGCTCGGCCGCGGCAGAGCCTCTTGCCGAAAAGTCAAAAGTCCGGCTCCTTCTCCCACAAGGAAGGGCCCAGCCCTGAAAGCTCTTGCTGCTCTTCACTTATGCTTGGCACCCTATCTACAGTCACAACAGCACTGGGGATCTGTGCTTTCCCAGAGATGCAACATCTCATGGCGCTCGGCCGCGGCAGAGCCTCTTGCCGAAAAGGCAAACGTCCGGCTCCTTCTCCCACAAGGAAGGGCCCAGCCCTGAAAGCTCTTGCTGCTTTTCACGGTGCCATGGCGCCCTATCTACAGGCACAACAGCACTGGGGATCTGTGCTTTCCCAGCGACGCAACATATCATGGCGCTCGGCCGCGGCAGAGCCTCTTGCCGAAAAGGCAAACGTCCAGCTCCTTGTCCCACAAGGAAGGGCCCAGCCCTGAAAGCTCTTGCTGATCTTCACGGTGCCCTGGCGCCCTATCTATAGGCACAACAGCACTGGGGATCTGTGCTTTCCCGCAGAGGGAACATCTCATGGCGCTCGGCCGCCGCAGAGCCTCTTGCCGAAATGGCAAACGTCCATCTCCTCGTCGCATAAGGAAGGGCCCAGCCCTGAAAGCTCTTGCTGCTCTTCACTTATGCTTGGCACCCTATCTACAGGCAGAACAGCACTGGGGATCTCTGCTTTCCCAGAGACGCAACATCTCATGGCGCTCGGCCGCGGCAGAGCCTCTTGCCGAAATGGCAAACGTCCATCTCCTCGTCGCACAAGGAAGGGCCCAGCCCTGAAAGCTCTTGCTGCTCTTCACTTATGCTTGGCGCCCTATCTACAGGCACAACAGCACTGGGGATCTGTGCTTTCCCACAGACGCAACATCTTATGGCGCTCGGCCGCGGCAGAGCCTCTTGCCAAAATGGCAAACGTCCGGCTACTTCTCCCACAAGGAAGGGCCCCGCCCTGAAAGCTCTTGCTGCTCTTCACCTGCCCTTGGCGCCCTATCTACAGGCACAACAGCACTGGGGATCTGTGCTTTCCCAGAGACGCAATATCTCATGGCGCTCGGCCGCGGCAGAGCCTCTTGCCGAAAAGACAAACGTCCGGCTCCTTCTCCCACAAGGAAGGGCCCAGCCCTGAAAGCTCTTGCTGCTCTTCACGGTGCCCTGGCGCCCTATCTATAGGCACAACAGCACTGGGGATCTGTTATTTCCCAGAGACGCAACATCTCATGGCGCTCGGCCGCGGCAGAGCCTCTTGCCGAAAAGCCAAAAGTCCGGCTCCTTCTCCCACAAGGAGGGGCCCAGCCCTGAAAGCTCTGGCTCCTCTTCACATATGCTTGGTGCCCTATCTACAGGCACAACAGCACTGGGGATCTGTGCTTTCCCAGAGACGCAACATCTCATGGCGCTCGGCCGCGGCAGAGCCTCTTGCCGAAATGGCAAACGTCCATCTCCTCGTCGCACAAGGAAGGGCCCAGCCCTGAAAGCTCTTGCTGCTCTTCACTTATGCTTGGCGCCCTATCTACAGGCACAACAGCACTGGGGATCTGTGCTTTCCCAGAGACGCAACATCTTATGGCGCTCGGCCGCGGCAGAGCCTCTTGCCAAAATGGCAAACGTCCGGCTCCTTCTCCCACAAGGAAGGGCCCCGCCCTGAAAGCTCTTGCTGCTCTTCACCTGCCCTTGGCGCCCTATCTACAGGCACAACAGCACTGGGGATCTGTGCTTTCCCAGCGACGCAACATATCATGGCGGTCGGCCGCGGCAGAGCCTCTTGCCGAAAAGGCAAACGTCCGGCTCCTTGTCCCACAAGGAAGGGCCCAGCCCTGAAAGCTCTTGCTGATCTTCACGGTGCCCTGGTGCCCTATCTATAGGCACAACAGCACTGGGGATCTGTGCTTTCCCAGAGACACAACATCTCATGGCGCTCGGCCGCGGCAGAGCCTCTTGCCGAAAAGGCAAACGTCCGGCTCCTTGTCCCACAAGGAAGGGCCCAGCCCTGAAATCTGTAGCTGCTCTTCACGGTCTCTTGGCACCCTATCTACAGGCACAACAGCAGTGGGGATCTGTGCTTTCCCAGAGACGCAACATCTCACGGCGCTCGGCCGCGGCAGAGCCTCTTGCTGAAAAGGCAAACGTCCGGCTCCTTCTCCCACAAGGAAGAGCCCAGCCCTGAAAGCTCTTGCTGCTCTTTACCTACCCTTGGCGCCCTATGTACAGGCACAACAGCACTGGGGATCTGTGCTTTCCCAGAGACACAACATCTCATGGCGCTCGGCCGCGGCAGAGCCTCTTGCCGAAATGGCAAACGTCCGGCTCCTTCTCCCACAAGGAAGGGCAGAGCCCTGAAAGCTCTTGCTCCTCTTCACGGTGCCCTGGCGCCCTATCTACAGGCAGAACAGCACTGGGGATCTCTGCTTTCCCAGAGACGCAACATCTCACGGCGCTCGGCCGCGGCAGAGCCTCTTGCCGAAATGGCAAACGTCCATCTCCTCGTCGCATAAGGAAGGGCCCAGCCCTGAAAGCTCTTGCTGCTCTTCACTTATGCTTGGCGCCCTATCTACAGGTACAACAGCACTGGTGTCTGTGCTTTCCCAGAGACGCAACATCTTATGGCGCTCGGCCGCGGCAGAGCCTCTTGCCAAAATGGCAAACGTCCGGCTACTTCTCCCACAAGGAAGGGCCCAGCCCTGAAAGCTCTTGCTGCTCTTCACCTACCCTTGGCGCCCTATCTACAGGCACAACAGCACTGGGGATCTGTGCTTTCCAGAGACGCAACATATCATGGCGCTCGGCCGCGGCAGAGCCTCTTGCCGAAAAGGCAAACGTCCGGCTCCTTGTCCCACAAGGAAGGGCCCAGCCCTGAAAGCTCTTGCTGCTCTTCACGGTGCCCTGGCGCCCTATCTATAGGCACAACAGTACTGGGGATATGTGCTTTCCCAGAGACGCAACATCTCATGGCGCTCGGCCGCGGCAGAGCCTCTTGCCGAAAAGCCAAAAGTCCGGCTCCTTCTCCCACAAGGAGGGGCCCAAACCCTGAAAGCTCTTGCTGCTCTTCACTTATGCTTGGCGCCCTATCTACAGGCACAACAGCACTGGGGATCTGTGCTTTCCCAGAGACGCAACATCTCAAGGCACTCGGCCGCGGCAAAGCCTCTTGTCGTAATGGCAAACATCCGGCTCCTTGTCCCACAAAGAAGGGCCCAGCCCTGAAAGCTCTTGCTGCTTTTCACCTACCCTTGGCGCCCTATCTACAGGCACAACAGCAGTGGGGATCTGTGCTTTCCCAGAGACGCAACATCTCATGGCACTCGGCTGCGGCAGAGCCTCATGCCGAAAAGGCAAACGTCCGGCTCCTTCTCCCACAAGGAAGGGCCCAGCCCTGAAAACTCTTGCTGCTCTTCACATATGCTTGGTGCCCTATCTACAGGCACAACAGCACTGGGGATCTGTGCTTTCCCAGAGATGCAACATCTCATGGCGCTCGGCCGCGGCAGAGCCTCTTGCCGAAAAGGCAAACGTCCGGCTCCTTCTCCCACAAGGAAGGGCCCAGCCCTGAAAGCTCTTGCTGCTTTTCACGGTGCCATGGCGCCCTATCTACAGGCACAACAGCACTGGGGATCTGTGCTTTCCCAGCGACGCAACATATCATGGCGGTCGGCCGCGGCAGAGCCTCTTGCCGAAAAGGCAAACGTCCGGCTCCTTGTCCCACAAGGAAGGGCCCAGCCCTGAAAGCTCTTGCTGATCTTCACGGTGCCCTGGTGCCCTATCTATAGGCACAACAGCACTGGGGATCTGTGCTTTCCCAGAGACACAACATCTCATGGCGCTCGGCCGCGGCAGAGCCTCTTGCCGAAAAGGCAAACGTCCGGCTCCTTGTCCCACAAGGAAGGGCCCAGCCCTGAAAGCTCTTGCTGCTCTTCACCTACCCTTGGCGCCCTATCTACATGCACAACAGCAGTGCGTATCTGTGCTTTCCCAGAGACGCAACATCTCATGGCGCTCGGCCGCGGCAGAGCCTCTTGCCGAAAAGGCAGACATCCGGCTCCTTCTCCCCCAAGGAAGGGCCCAGCCCTGAAAGCTGTAGCTGCTCTTCACGGTCACTTGGCACCCTATCTACAGGCACAACAGCACTGGGGATCTGTGCTTTCCCAGAGACGCAACATCTCATGGCGCTCGGCCGCGGCAGAGCCTCTTGCCGAAAAGGCAAACGTCCGGCTTCTTCTCCCACAAGGAAGGGCCCAGCCCTGAAAGCTCTTGCTGCTTTTCACGGTGCCATGGCGCCCTATCTACAGGCACAACAGCACTGGGGATCTGTGCTTTCCCAGCGACGCAACATCTCATGGCGCTCGGCCGCGGCAGAGCCTCTTGCCGAAAAGGCAAACGTCCGGCTCCTTCTCCCACAAGGAAGGGCCCAGCCCTGAAAACTCTTGCTGCTCTTCACATATGCTTGGTGCCCTATCTACAGGCACAACAGCACTGGGGATCTGTGCTTTCCCAGAGATGCAACATCTCATGGCGCTCGGCCGCGGCAGAGCCTCTTGCCGAAAAGGCAAACGTCCGGCTCCTTCTCCCACAAGGAAGGGCCCAGCCCTGAAAGCTCTTGCTGCTTTTCACGGTGCCATGGCGCCCTATCTACAGGCACAACAGCACTGGGGATCTGTGCTTTCCCAGCGACGCAACATATCATGGCGGTCGGCCGCGGCAGAGCCTCTTGCCGAAAAGGCAAACGTCCGGCTCCTTGTCCCACAAGGAAGGGCCCAGCCCTGAAAGCTCTTGCTGATCTTCACGGTGCCCTGGTGCCCTATCTATAGGCACAACAGCACTGGGGATCTGTGCTTTCCCAGAGACACAACATCTCATGGCGCTCGGCCGCGGCAGAGCCTCTTGCCGAAAAGGCAAACGTACGGCTCCTTGTCCCACAAGGAAGGGCCCAGCCCTGAAAGCTCTTGCTGCTCTTCACCTACCCTTGGCGCCCTATCTACATGCACAACAGCAGTGCATATCTGTGCTTTCCCAGAGACGCAACATCTCATGGCGCTCGGCCGCGGCAGAGCCTCTTGCCGAAAAGGCAGACATCCGGCTCCTTCTCCCCCAAGGAAGGGCCCAGCCCTGAAAGCTGTAGCTGCTCTTCACGGTCACTTGGCGCCCTATCTACAGGCACAACAGCACTGGGGATCTGTGCTTTCCCAGAGACGCAACATCTCATGGCGCTCAGCCGCGGCAGAGCCTCTTGCTGAAAAGGCAAACGTCCGGCTCCTTCTCCCACAAGGAAGAGCCCAGCCCTGAAAGCTCTTGCTGCTCTTCACGGTGCCCTGGCGCCCTATGTACAGGCACAACAGCAGTGGGGATCTGTGCTTTCCCAGAGACGCAACATCTCATGGCGCTCGGCCGCGGCAGAACCTCTTGCCGAAAAGGCAAACGTCCGGCTCCTTCTCCCACAAGGAAGGGCCCAGCCCTGAAAGCTCTTGCTCCTCTTCACGGTGCCCTGGCGCCCTATCTACAGGCACAACAGCACTGGGGATCTGTGCTTTCCCAGAGACGCAACATCTCATGGCGCTCGGCCGCGGCAGAGCCTCTTGCCGAAAAGTCAAAAGTCCGGCTCCTTGTCCCACAAGGAAGGGCCCAGCCCTGAAAGCTCTTGCTGCTCTTCACTTATGCTTGGCACCCTATCTACAGTCACAACAGCACTGGGGATCTGTGCTTTCCCAGAGATGCAACATCTCATGGCGCTCGGCCGCGGCAGAGCCTCTTGCCGAAAAGGCAAACGTCCGGCTTCTTCTCCCACAAGGAAGGGCCCAGCCCTGAAAGCTCTTGCTGCTTTTCACGGTGCCATGGCGCCCTATCTACAGGCACAACAGCACTGGGGATCTGTGCTTTCCCAGCGACGCAACATCTCATGGCGCTCGGCCGCGGCAGATCCTCTTGCCGAAAAGGCAAACGTCCGGCTCCTTGTCCCACAAGGAAGGGCCCAGCCATGAAAGCTCTTGCTGATCTTCACGGTGCCCTGGCGCCCTATCTATAGGCACAACAGCACTGGGGATCTGTGCTTTCCCAGAGACGCAACACATCATGGCGCTCGGCCGCGGCAGAGCCTCTTGCCGAAAAGGCAAACGTCCGGCTCCTTCTCCCACAAGGAAGGGCCCAGCCCTGAAAGCTGTAGCTGCTCTTCACGGTCACTTGGCGCCCTATCTACAGGCACAACAGCACTGGGGATCTGTGCTTTCCCAGAGACGCAACATCTCAAGGCACTCGGCCGCGGCAGAGCCTCTTGTCGTAATGGCAAACATCCGGCTCCTTGTCCCACAAGGAAGGGCCCAGCCCTGAAAGCTCTTGCTGCTTTTCACCTACCCTTGGCGCACTATCTACAGGCACAAGAGCAGTGGGGATCTGTGCTTTCCCAGAGACGCAACATCTCATGGCGCTCGGCCGCGGCAGAGCCTCATGCCGAAAAGGCAAACGTCCGGCTCCTTCTCCAACAAGGAAGGGCCCAGGCCTGAAAGCTCTTGCTGCTCTTCACGGTGCCCTGGCGCCCTATCTATAGGCACAACAGCACTGGGGATCTGTTATTTCCCAGAGACGCAACATCTCATGGCGCTCGGCCGTGGCAGAGCCTCTTGCCGAAAAGTCAAAAGTCCGGCTACTTCTCCCAAAAGGAGGGGCCCAGCCCTGAAAGCTCTTGCTGCTCTTCACTTATGCTTGGCGCCCTATCTACAGGCACAACAGCACTGGGGATCTGTGCTTTCCAGAGACGCAACATCTCATGGCGCTCGGCCGCGGCAGAACCTCTTGCCGAAAAGGCAAACGTCCGGCTCCTTCTCCCACAAGGAAGGGCCCAGCCCTGAAAGCTCTTGCTGCTCTTCACGGTGCCCTGGCGCCCTATCTATAGGCACAACAGCACTGGGGATCTGTTATTTCCCAGAGACGCAACATCTCATGGCGCTCGGCCGCGGCAGACTCTCTTGCCGAAAAGTCAAAAGTCCGGCTCCTTCTCCCAAAAGGAGGGGCCAAGCCCTGAAAGCTGTTGCTGCTCTTCACTTATGCTTGGCGCCCTATCTACAGGCACCACAGCACTGGGGATCTGTGCTTTCCCAGAGACGCAACATCTCAAGGCACTCGGCCGCGGCAAAGCCTCTTGTCGTAATGGCAAACATCCGGCTCCTTGTCCCACAAGGAAGGGCCCAGCCCTGAAAGCTCTTGCTGCTTTTCACCTACCCTTGGCGCCCTATCTACAGGCACAACAGCAGTGGGGATCTGTGCTTTCCCAGAGACGCAACATCTCATGGCGCTCGGCTGCGGCAGAGCCTCATGCCGAAAAGGCAAACGTCCGGCTCCTTCTCCCACAAGGAAGGGCCCAGCCCTGAAAACTCTTGCTGCTCTTCACATATGCTTGGTGCCCTATCTACAGGCACAACAGCACTGGTGATCTGTGCTTTCCCAGAGATGCAACATCTCATGGCGCTCGGCCGCGGCAGAGCCTCTTGCCGAAAAGGCAAACGTCCGGCTCCTTCTCCCACAAGGAAGGGCCCAGCCCTGAAAGCTCTTGCTGCTTTTCACGGTGCCCTGGCGCCCTATCTACAGGCACAACAGCACTGGGGATCTGTGCTTTCCCAGCGACGCAACATATCATGGCGGTCGGCCGCGGCAGAGCCTCTTGCCGAAAAGGCAAACGTCCGGCTCCTTGTCCCACAAGGAAGGGCCCAGCCCTGAAAGCTCTTGCTGCTCTTCACCTACCCTTGGCGCCCTATCTACATGCACAACAGCAGTGGGGATCTGTGCTTTCCCAGAGACGCAACATCTCATGGCGCTCGGCCGCGGCAGAGCCTCTTGCCGAAAAGTCAGACATCCGGCTCCTTCTCCCCCAAGGAAGGGCCCAGCCCTGAAAGCTGTAGCTGCTCTTCACGGTCACTTGGCGCCCTATCTACAGGCACAACAGCAGTGGGGATCTGTGCTTTCCCAGAGACGCAACATCTCATGGCGCTCGGCCGCGGCAGAGCCTCTTTCTGAAAAGGCAAACGTCCGGCTCCTTCTCCCACAAGGAAGAGCCCAGCCCTGAAAGCTCTTGCTGCTCTTCACGGTGCCCTGGCGCCCTATGTACAGGCACAACAGCAGTGGGGATCTGTGCTTTCCCAGAGACGCAACATCTCATGGCGCTCGGCCGCGGCAGAACCTCTTGCCGAAAAGGCAAACGTCCGGCTCCTTCTCCCACAAGGAAGGGCCCAGCCGTGAAAGCTCTTGCTCCTCTTCACGGTGCCCTGGCGCCCTATCTACAGGCACAACAGCACTGGGGATCTGTGCTTTCCCAGAGACGCAACATCTCATGGCGCTCGGCCGCGGCAGAGCCTCTTGCCGAAAAGTCAAAAGTCCGGCTCCTTCTCCCACAAGGAAGGGCCCAGCCCTGAAAGCTCTTGCTGCTCTTCACTTATGCTTGGCACCCTATCTACAGTCACAACAGCACTGGGGATCTGTGCTTTCCCAGAGATGCAACATCTCATGGCGCTCGGCCGCGGCAGAGCCTCTTGCCGAAAAGGCAAACGTCCGGCTCCTTCTCCCACAAGGAAGGGCCCAGCCCTGAAAGCTCTTGCTGCTTTTCACGGTGCCCTGGCGCCCTATCTACAGGCACAACAGCACTGGGGATCTGTGCTTTCCCAGCGACGCAACATATCATGGCGCTCGGCCGCGGCAGAGCCTCTTGCCGAAAAGGCAAACGTCCAGCTCCTTGTCCCACAAGGAAGGGCCCAGCCCTGAAAGCTCTTGCTGATCTTCACGGTGCCCTGGCGCCCTATCTATAGGCACAACAGCACTGGGGATCTGTGCTTTCCCGCAGAGGGAACATCTCATGGCGCTCGGCCGCCGCAGATCCTCTTGCCGAAATGGCAAACGTCCATCTCCTCGTCGCATAAGGAAGGGCCCAGCCCTGAAAGCTCTTGCTGCTCTTCACTTATGCTTGGCGCCCTATCTACAGGCACAACAGCACTGGGGATCTGTGCTTTCCCAGAGACGCAACATCTTATGGCGCTCGGCCGCGGCAGAGCCTCTTGCCGAAAAGGCAAACATCCGGCTCCTTGTCCCACAAGGAAGGGCCCAGCCCTGAAAGCTCTTGCTGCTTTTCACCTACCCTTGGCGCACTATCTACAGGCACAAGAGCAGTGGGGATCTGTGCTTTCCCAGAGACGCAACATCTCATGGCGCTCGGCCGCGGCAGAGCCTCATGCCGAAAAGGCAAACGTCCGGCTCCTTCTCCAACAAGGAAGGGCCCAGCCCTGAAAGCTCTTGCTGCTCTTCACGGTGCCCTGGCGCCGTATCTATAGGCACAACAGCACTGGGGATCTGTTATTTCCCAGAGACGCAACATCTCATGGCGCTCGGCCGTGGCAGAGCCTCTTGCCGAAAAGGCAAAAGTCCGGCTCCTTCTCCCAAAAGGAGGGGCCCAGCCCTGAAAGCTGTTGCTGCTCTTCACTTATGCTTGGCGCCCTATCTACAGGCACCACAGCACTGGGGATCTGTGCTTTCCCAGAGACGCAACATCTCAAGGCACTCGGCCGCGGCAAAGCCTCGTCGTAATGGCAAACATCCGGCTCCTTGTCCCACAAGGAAGGGCCCAGCCCTGAAAGCTCTTGCTGCTTTTCACCTACCCTTGGCGCCCTATCTACAGGCACAACAGCAGTGGGGATCTGTGCTTTCCCAGAGACGCAACATCTCATGGCGCTCGGCTGCGGCAGAGCCTCATGCCGAAAAGGCAAACGTCCGGCTCCTTCTCCCACAAGGAAGGGCCCAGCCCTGAAAACTCTTGCTGCTCTTCACATATGCTTGGTGCCCTATCTACAGGCACAACAGCACTGGTGATCTGTGCTTTCCCAGAGATGCAACATCTCATGGCGCTCGGCCGCGGCAGAGCCTCTTGCCGAAAAGGCAAACGTCCGGCTCCTTCTCCCACAAGGAAGAGCCCAGCCCTGAAAGCTCTTGCTGCTTTTCACGGTGCCCTGGCGCCCTATCTACAGGCACAACAGCACTGGGGATCTGTGCTTTCCCAGCGACGCAACATATCATGGCGGTCGGCCGCGGCAGAGCCTCTTGCCGAAAAGGCAAACGTCCGGCTCCTTGTCCCACAAGGAAGGGCCCAGCCCTGAAAGCTCTTGCTGCTCTTCACCTACCCTTGGCGCCCTATCTACATGCACAACAGCAGTGGGGATCTGTGCTTTCCCAGAGACGCAACATCTCATGGCGCTCGGCCGCGGCAGAGCCTCTTGCCGAAAAGTCAGACATCCGGCTCCTTCTCCCCCAAGGAAGGGCCCAGCCCTGAAAGCTGTAGCTGCTCTTCACGGTCACTTGGCGCCCTATCTACAGGCACAACAGCAGTGGGGATCTGTGCTTTCCCAGAGACGCAACATCTCATGGCGCTCGGCCGCGGCAGAGCCTCTTTCTGAAAAGGCAAACGTCCGGCTCCTTCTCCCACAAGGAAGAGCCCAGCCCTGAAAGCTCTTGCTGCTCTTCACGGTGCCCTGGCGCCCTATGTACAGGCACAACAGCAGTGGGGATCTGTGCTTTCCCAGAGACGCAACATCTCATGGCGCTCGGCCGCGGCAGAACCTCTTGCCGAAAAGGCAAACGTCCGGCTCCTTCTCCCACAAGGAAGGGCCCAGCCGTGAAAGCTCTTGCTCCTGTTCACGGTGCCCTGGCGCCCTATCTACAGGCACAACAGCACTGGGGATCTGTGCTTTCCCAGAGACGCAACATCTCATGGCGCTCGGCCGCGGCAGAGCCTCTTGCCGAAAAGTCAAAAGTCCGGCTCCTTCTCCCACAAGGAAGGGCCCAGCCCTGAAAGCTCTTGCTGCTCTTCACTTATGCTTGGCACCCTATCTACAGTCACAACAGCACTGGGGATCTGTGCTTTCCCAGAGATGCAACATCTCATGGCGCTCGGCCGCGGCAGAGCCTCTTGCCGAAAAGGCAAACGTCCGGCTCCTTCTCCCACAAGGAAGGGCCCAGCCCTGAAAGCTCTTGCTGCTTTTCACGGTGCCATGGCGCCCTATCTACAGGCACAACAGCACTGGGGATCTGTGCTTTCCCAGCGACGCAACATATCATGGCGCTCGGCCGCGGAAGAGCCTCTTGCCGAAAAGGCAAACGTCCAGCTCCTTGTCCCACAAGGAAGGGCCCAGCCCTGAAAGCTCTTGCTGATCTTCACGGTGCCCTGGCGCCCTATCTATAGGCACAACAGCACTGGGGATCTGTGCTTTCCCGCAGAGGGAACATCTCATGGCGCTCGGCCGCCGCAGATCCTCTTGCCGAAATGGCAAACGTCCATCTCCTCGTCGCATAAGGAAGGGCCCAGCCCTGAAAGCTCTTGCTGCTCTTCACTTATGCTTGGCGCCCTATCTACAGGCACAACAGCACTGGGGATCTGTGCTTTCCCAGAGACGCAACATCTTATGGCGCTCGGCCGCGGCAGAGCCTCTTGCCGAAAAGGCAAACGTCCGGCTCCTTCTCCCACAAGGAAGGGCCCAGCCCTGAAAGCTCTTGCTGCTCTTCACCTACCCTTGGCGCCCTATCTACAGGCACAACAGCACTGGGGATCTGTGCTTTCCCAGAGACGCAACATCTCATGGCGCTCGGCCGCGGCAGAGCCTCTTGCCGAAAAGGCAAACGTCCGGCTCCTTCTCCCACAAGGAAGGGCCCAGCCCTGAAAGCTCTTGCTGCTCTTCACGGTGCCCTGGCGCCCTATCTATAGGCACAACAGCACTGGGGATCTGTTATTTCCCAGAGACGCAACATCTCATGGCGCTCGGCCGCGGCAGAGCCTCTTGCCGAAAAGCCAAAAGTCCGGCTCCTTCTCCCACAAGGAGGGGCCCAAACCCTGAAAGCTCTTGCTGCTCTTCACTTATGCTTGGCGCCCTATCTACAGGCACAACAGCACTGGGGATCTGTGCTTTCCCAGAGACGCAACATCTCAAGGCACTCGGCCGCGGCAAAGCCTCTTGTCGTAATGGCAAACATCCGGCTCCTTGTCCCACAAGGAAGGGCCCAGCCCTGAAAGCTCTTGCTGCTTTTCAGCTACCCTTGGCGCCCTATCTACAGGCACAACAGCAGTGGGGATCTGTGCTTTCCCAGAGACGCAACATCTCATGGCGCTCGGCCGCGGCAGAGCCTCATGCCGAAAAGGCAAACGTCCGGCTCCTTCTCCCACAAGGAAGGGCCCAGCCCTGAAAACTCTTGCTGCTCTTCACATATGCTTGGTGCCCTATCTACAGGCACAACAGCACTGGGGATCTGTGCTTTCCCAGAGATGCAACATCTCATGGCGCTCGGCCGCGGCAGAGCCTCTTGCCGAAAAGGCAAACGTCCGGCTCCTTCTCCCACAAGGAAGGGCCCAGCCCTGAAAGCTCTTGCTGCTTTTCACGGTGCCATGGCGCCCTATCTACAGGCACAACAGCACTGGGGATCTGTGCTTTCCCAGCGACGCAACATATCATGGCGGTCGGCCGCGGCAGAGCCTCTTGCCGAAAAGGCAAACGTCCGGCTCCTTGTCCCACAAGGAAGGGCCCAGCCCTGAAAGCTCTTGCTGATCTTCACGGTGCCCTGGTGCCCTATCTATAGGCACAACAGCACTGGGGATCTGTGCTTTCCCAGAGACACAACATCTCATGGCGCTCGGCCGCGGCAGAGCCTCTTGCCGAAAAGGCAAACGTCCGGCTCCTTGTCCCACAAGGAAGGGCCCAGCCCTGAAAGCTCTTGCTGCTCTTCACCTACCCTTGGCGCCCTATCTACATGCACAACAGCAGTGGGGATCTGTGCTTTCCCACAGACGCAACATCTCATGGTGCTCGGCCGCGGCAGAGCCTCTTGCCGAAAAGGCAGACATCCGGCTCCTTCTCCCCCAAGGAAGGGCCCAGCCCTGAAAGCTGTAGCTGCTCTTCACGGTCACTTGGCGCCCTATCTACAGGCACAACAGCACTGGGGATCTGTGCTTTCCCAGAGACGCAACATCTCAAGGCACTCGGCCGCGGCAGAGCCTCTTGTCGTAATGGCAAACATCCGGCTCCTTGTCCCACAAGGAAGGGCCCAGCCCTGAAAGCTCTTGCTGCTTTTCACCTACCCTTGGCGCACTATCTACAGGCACAAGAGCAGTGGGGATCTGTGCTTTCCCAGAGACGCAACATCTCATGGCGCTCGGCCGCGGCAGAGCCTCATGCCGAAAAGGCAAACGTCCGGCTCCTTCTCCAACAAGGAAGGGCCCAGCCCTGAAAGCTCTTGCTGCTCTTCACGGTGCCCTGGCGCCCTATCTATAGGCACAACAGCACTGGGGATCTGTTATTTCCCAGAGACGCAACATCTCATGGCGCTCGGCCGTGGCAGAGCCTCTTGCCGAAAAGTCAAAAGTCCGGCTACTTCTCCCACAAGGAAGGGCCCAGCCCTGAAAGCTCTTGCTGCTCTTCACTTATGCTTGGCGCCCTATCTACAGGCACAACAGCACTGGGGATCTGTGCTTTCCAGAGACGCAACATCTCATGGCGCTCGGCCGCGGCAGAGCCTCTTGCCGAAAAGGCAAACGTCCGGCTCCTTCTCCCACAAGGAAGGGCCCAGCCCTGAAAGCTCTTGCTGCTCTTCACGGTGCCCTGGCGCCCTATCTATAGGCACAACAGCACTGGGGATCTGTTATTTCCCAGAGACGCAACATCTCATGGCGCTCGGCCGCGGCAGACTCTCTTGCCGAAAAGTCAAAAGTCCGGCTCCTTCTCCCAAAAGGAGGGGCCAAGCCCTGAAAGCTGTTGCTGCTCTTCACTTATGCTTGGCGCCCTATCTACAGGCACCACAGCACTGGGGATCTGTGCTTTCCCAGAGACGCAACATCTCAAGGCACTCGGCCGCGGCAAAGCCTCTTGTCGTAATGGCAAACATCCGGCTCCTTGTCCCACAAGGAAGGGCCCAGCCCTGAAAGCTCTTGCTGCTTTTCACCTACCCTTGGCGCCCTATCTACAGGCACAACAGCAGTGGGGATCTGTGCTTTCCCAGAGACGCAACATCTCATGGCGCTCGGCTGCGGCAGAGCCTCATGCCGAAAAGGCAAACGTCCGGCTCCTTCTCCCACAAGGAAGGGCCCAGCCCTGAAAACTCTTGCTGCTCTTCACATATGCTTGGTGCCCTATCTACAGGCACAACAGCACTGGTGATCTGTGCTTTCCCAGAGATGCAACATCTCATGGCGCTCGGCCGCGGCAGAGCCTCTTGCCGAAAAGGCAAACGTCCGGCTCCTTCTCCCACAAGGAAGGGCCCAGCCCTGAAAGCTCTTCCTGCTCTTCTCGGTGCCCTGGCGCCCTATCTACAGGCACAACAGCACTGGGGATCTGTGCTTTCCCAGCGACGCAACATATCATGGCGGTCGGGCCGCGGCAGAGCCTCTTGCCGAAAAGGCAAACGTCCGGCTCCTTGTCCCACAAGGAAGGGCCCAGCCCTGAAAGCTCTTGCTGCTCTTCACCTACCCTTGGCGCCCTATCTACATGCACAACAGCAGTGGGGATCTGTGCTTTCCCAGAGACGCAACATCTCATGGCGCTCGGCCGCGGCAGAGCCTCTTGCCGAAAAGTCAGACATCCGGCTCCTTCTCCCCCAAGGAAGGGCCCAGCCCTGAAAGCTGTAGCTGCTCTTCACGGTCACTTGGCGCCCTATCTACAGGCACAACAGCAGTGGGGATCTGTGCTTTCCCAGAGACGCAACATCTCATGGCGCTCGGCCGCGGCAGAGCCTCTTTCTGAAAAGGCAAACGTCCGGCTCCTTCTCCCACAAGGAAGAGCCCAGCCCTGAAAGCTCTTGCTGCTCTTCACGGTGCCCTGGCGCCCTATGTACAGGCACAACAGCAGTGGGGATCTGTGCTTTCCCAGAGACGCAACATCTCATGGCGCTCGGCCGCGGCAGAACCTCTTGCCGAAAAGGCAAACGTCCGGCTCCTTCTCCCACAAGGAAGGGCCCAGCCGTGAAAGCTCTTGCTCCTCTTCACGGTGCCCTGGCGCCCTATCTACAGGCACAACAGCACTGGGGATCTGTGCTTTCCCAGAGACGCAACATCTCATGGCGCTCGGCCGCGGCAGAGCCTCTTGCCGAAAAGTCAAAAGTCCGGCTCCTTCTCCCACAAGGAAGGGCCCAGCCCTGAAAGCTCTTGCTGCTCTTCACTTATGCTTGGCACCCTATCTACAGTCACAACAGCACTGGGGATCTGTGCTTTCCCAGAGATGCAACATCTCATGGCGCTCGGCCGCGGCAGAGCCTCTTGCCGAAAAGGCAAACGTCCGGCTCCTTCTCCCACAAGGAAGGGCCCAGCCCTGAAAGCTCTTGCTGCTTTTCACGGTGCCATGGCGCCCTATCTACAGGCACAACAGCACTGGGGATCTGTGCTTTCCCAGCGACGCAACATATCATGGCGCTCGGCCGCGGCAGAGCCTCTTGCCGAAAGGCAAACGTCCAGCTCCTTGTCCCACAAGGAAGGGCCCAGCCCTGAAAGCTCTTGCTGATCTTCACGGTGCCCTGGCGCCCTATCTATAGGCACAACAGCACTGGGGATCTGTGCTTTCCCGCAGAGGGAACATCTCATGGCGCTCGGCCGCCGCAGATCCTCTTGCCGAAATGGCAAACGTCCATCTCCTCGTCGCATAAGGAAGGGCCCAGCCCTGAAAGCTCTTGCTGCTCTTCACTTATGCTTGGCGCCCTATCTACAGGCACAACAGCACTGGGGATCTGTGCTTTCCCAGAGACGCAACATCTTATGGCGCTCGGCCGCGGCAGAGCCTCTTGCCGAAAAGGCAAACGTCCGGCTCCTTCTCCCACAAGGAAGGGCCCAGCCCTGAAAGCTCTTGCTGCTCTTCACCTACCCTTGGCGCCCTATCTACAGGCACAACAGCACTGGTGATCTGTGCTTTCCCAGAGACGCAACATCTCATGGCGCTCGGCCGCGGCAGAGCCTCTTGCCGAAAAGGCAAACGTCCGGCTCCTTCTCCCACAAGGAAGGGCCCAGCCCTGAAAGCTCTTGCTGCTCTTCACGGTGCCCTGGCGCCCTATCTATAGGCACAACAGCACTGGGGATCTGTTATTTCCCAGAGACGCAACATCTCATGGCGCTCGGCCGCGGCAGAGCCTCTTGCCGAAAAGCCAAAAGTCCGGCTCCTTCTCCCACAAGGAGGGGCCCAAACCCTGAAAGCTCTTGCTGCTCTTCACTTATGCTTGGCGCCCTATCTACAGGCACAACAGCACTGGGGATCTGTGCTTTCCCAGAGACGCAACATCTCAATGGCACTCGGCCGCGGCAAAGCCTCTTGTCGTAATGGCAAACATCCGGCTCCTTGTCCCACAAGGAAGGGCCCAGCCCTGAAAGCTCTTGCTGCTTTTTCACCTACCCTTGGCGCCCTATCTACAGGCACAACAGCACTGGGGATCTGTGCTTTCCCAGAGACGCAACATCTCATGGCGCTCGGCCGCGGCAGAGCCTCATGCCGAAAAGGCAAACGTCCGGCCTCCTTCTCCCACAAGGAAGGGCCCAGCCCTGAAAACTCTTGCTGCTCTTCACATATGCTTGGTGCCCTATCTACAGGCACAACAGCAGTGGGGATCTGTGCTTTCCCAGAGATGCAACATCTCATGGCGCTCGGCCGCGGCAGAGCCTCTTGCCGAAAAGGCAAACGTCCGGCTCCTTCTCCCACAAGGAAGGGCCCAGCCCTGAAAGCTCTTGCTGCTTTTCACGGTGCCATGGCGCCCTATCTACAGGCACAACAGCACTGGGGATCTGTGCTTTCCCAGCGACGCAACATATCATGGCGGTCGGCCGCGGCAGAGCCTCTTGCCGAAAAGGCAAACGTCCGGCTCCTTGTCCCACAAGGAAGGGCCCAGCCCTGAAAGCTCTTGCTGATCTTCACGGTGCCCTGTGTGCCCTATCTATAGGCACAACAGCACTGGGGATCTGTGCATTCCAGAGACACAACATCTCATGGCGCTCGGCCGCGGCAGAGCCTCTTGCCGAAAAGGCAAACGTCCGGCTCCTTGTCCCACAAGGAAGGCCCAGCCCTGAAAGCTCTTGCTGCTCTTCACCTACCCTTGGCGCCCTATCTACATGCACAACAGCAGTGCGTATCTGTGCTTTCCCAGAGACGCAACATCTCATGGCGCTCGGCCGCGGCAGAGCCTCTTGCCGAAAAGGCAGACATCGGCTCCTTCTCCCCCAAGGAAGGGCCCAGCCCTGAAAGCTGTAGCTGCTCTTCACGGTCACTTGGCGCCCTATCTACAGGCACAACAGCAGTGGGATCTGTGCTTTCCCAGAGACGCAACATCTCATGGCGCTCGGCCGCCGCAGATCCTCTTGCTGAAATGGCAAACGTCCATCTCCTCGTCGCATAAGGAAGGGCCCAGCCCTGAAAGCTCTTGCTGCTCTTCACTTATGCTTGGCGCCCTATCTACAGGCACAACAGCACTGGGGATCTGTGCTTTCCCAGAGACGCAACATCTTATGGCGCTCGGCCGCGGCACAGCCTCTTGCCGAAAAGGCAAACGTCCGGCTCCTTCTCCCACAAGGAAGGGCCCAGCCCTGAAAGCTCTTGCTGCTCTTCACCTACCCTTGGCGCCCTATCTACAGGCACAACAGCACTGGGGATCTGTGCTTTCCCAGAGACGCAACATCTCATGGCGCTCGGCCGCGGCAGAGCCTCTTGCCGAAAAGGCAAACGTCCGGCTCCTTCTCCCACAAGGAAGGGCCCAGCCCTGAAAGCTCTTGCTGCTCTTCACGGTGCCCTGGCGCCCTATCTATAGGCACAACAGCACTGGGGATCTGTTATTTCCCAGAGACGCAACATCTCATGGCGCTCGGCCGTGGCAGAGCCTCATGCCGAAAAGGCAAACGTCCGGCTCCTTGTCCCACAAGGAAGGGCCCAGCCCTGAAAGCTCTTGCTGCTCTTCACGGTGCCCTGGCGCCCTATCTATAGGCACAACAGCACTGGGGATCTGTTATTTCCCAGAGACGCAACATCTCATGGCTCGGCCGCGGCAGAGCCTCTTGCCGAAAAGTCAAAAGTCCGGCTACTTCTCCCAAAAGGAGGGGCCCAGCCCTGAAAGCTCTTGCTGCTCTTCACTTATGCTTGGTGCCCTATCTACAGGCACAACAGCACTGGGGATCTGTGCTTTCCCAGAGACGCAACATCTCAAGGCACTCGGCCGCCGGCAAAGCCTCTTGTCGTAATGGCAAACATCCGGCTCCTTGTCCCAAAAGGAAGGGGCCCAGCCCTGAAAGCTCTTGCTGCTTTTCACCTACCCTTGGCGCCCTATCTACAGGCACAACAGCAGTGGGGATCTGTGCTTTCCCAGAGACGCAACATCTCATGGCGCTCGGCCGCGGCAGAGCCTCATGCCGAAAAGGCAAACGTCCGGCTCCTTCTCCCACAAGGAAGGGCCCAGCCCTGAAAACTCTTGCTGCTCTTCACATATGCTTGGTGCCCTATCTACAGGCACAACAGCACTGGGGATCTGTGCTTTCCCAGAGATGCAACATCTCATGGCGCTCGGACGCGGCAGAGCCTCTTGCCGAAAAGGCAAACGTCCGGCTCCTTCTCCCACAAGGAAGGGCCCAGCCCTGAAAGCTCTTGCTGCTTTTCACGGTGCCCAGGCGCCCTATCTACAGGCACAACAGCACTGGGGATCTGTGCTTTCCCAGCGACGCAACATATCATGGCGGTCGGCCGCGGCAGAGCCTCTTGCCGAAAAGGCAAACGTCCGGCTCCTTCTCCCCACAAGGAAGGGCCCAGCCCTGAAAGCTCTTGCTGCTCTTCACCTACCCTTGGCGCCCTATCTACATGCACAACAGCAGTGGGGATCTGTGCTTTCCCAGAGACGCAACATCTCATGGCGCTCGGACCGCGGCAGAGCCTCTTGCCGAAAAGGCAGACATCCGGCTCCTTCTCCCCCAAGGAAGGGCCCAGCCCTGAAAGCTGTAGCTGCTCTTCACGGTCACTTGGCGCCCTATCTACAGGCACAACAGCAGTGGGGATCTGTGCTTTCCCAGAGACGCAACATCTCATGGCGCTCGGCCGCGGCAGAGCCTCTTGCTGAAAGGCAAACGTCCGGCTCCTCTCCCACAAGGAAGAGCCCAGCCTGAAAGCTCTTGCTGCTCTTCACGGTGCCCTGGTGCCCTATGTACAGGCACAACAGCAGTGGGGATCTGTGCTTTCCCAGAGACGCAACATCTCATGCGCTCGGCCGCGGCAGAACCTCTTGCCGAAAAGGCAAACGTCCGGCTCATTCTCCCACAAGGAAGGGCCCAGCCGTGAAAGCTCTTGCTCCTGTTCACGGTGCCCTGGCGCCCTATCTACAGGCACAACAGCACTGGGGATCTGTGCTTTCCCAGAGACGCAACATCTCATGGCGCTCGGCCGCGGCAGAGCCTCTTGCCGAAAAGGCAAACGTCCGGCTCCTTCTCCCACAAGGAAGGGCCCAGCCCTGAAAGCTCTTGCTGCTCTTCACTTATGCTTGGCACCCTATGTACAGGCACAACAGCAGTGGGGATCTGTGCTTTCCCAGAGATGCAACATCTCATGGCGCTCAGGCCGCGGCAGAGCCTCTTGCCGAAAAGGCAAACGTCCGGCTCCTTCTCCCACAAGGAAGGGCCCAGCCCTGAAAGCTCTTGCTGCTTTTCACGGTGCCATGGCGCCCTATCTACAGGCACAACAGCACTGGGGATCTGTGCTTTCCCAGCGACGCAACATATCATGGCGCTCGGCCGCGGCAGAGCCTCTTGCCGAAAAGGCAAACGTCCGGCTCCTTGTCCCACAAGGAAGGGCCCAGCCCTGAAAGCTCTTGCTGATCTTCACGGTGCCCTGGCGCCCTATCTATAGGCACAACAGCAGTGGGGATCTGTGCTTTCCCAGAGACGCAACATCTCATGGCGCTCGGCCGCGGCAGAGCCTCTTGCCGAAATGACAAACGTCCATCTCCTCGTCGCATAAGGAAGGGCCCAGCCCTGAAAGCTCTTGCTGCTCTTCACTTATGCTTGGCGCCCTATCTACAGGCACAACAGCACTGGGGATCTGTGCTTTCCCAGAGACGCAACATCTTATGGCGCTCGGCCGCGGCAGAGCCTCTTGCCAAAATGGCAAACGTCCGGCTACTTCTCCCACAAGGAAGGGCCCAGCCCTGAAAGCTCTTGCTGCTCTTCACCTACCCTTGGCGCCCTATCTACAGGCACAACAGCACTGGGGATCTGTGCTTTCCCAGAGACGCAACATCTCATGGCGCTCGGCCGCGTCAGAGCCTCTTGCCGAAAAGGCAAACGTACGGCTCCTTCTCCCACAAGAAGGGCCCAGCCCTGAAAGCTCTTGCTGCTCTTCACGGTGCCCTGGCGCCCTATCTATAGGCACAACAGCACTGGGGATCTGTTATTTCCCAGAGACGCAACATCTCATGGCGCTCGGCCGCGGCAGAGCCTCTTGCCGAAAAGGCAAACGTCCGGCTCCTTCTCCCACAAGGAGGGCCCAGCCCTGAAAGCTCTTGCTGCTCTTCACTTATGCTTGGCGCCCTATCTACAGGCACAACAGCACTGGTGATCTGTGCTTTCCCAGAGACGCAACATCTCAAGGCACTCGGCCGCGGCAAAGCCTCTTGTAAAGGCAAACGTCCGGCTCCTTCTCCCACAAGGAAGGGCCCAGCCCTGAAAGCTCTTGCTGCTTTTCACGGTGCCCAGGCGCCCTATCTACAGGCACAACAGCACTGGGGATCTGTGCTTTCCCAGCGACGCAACATATCATGGCGGTCGGCCGCGGCAGAGCCTCTTGCCGAAAAGGCAAACGTCCGGCTCCTTCTCCCACAAGGAAGGGCCCAGCCCTGAAAGCTCTTGCTGCTCTTCACCTACCCTTGGCGCCCTATCTACATGCACAACAGCAGTGGGGATCTGTGCTTTCCCAGAGACGCAACATCTCATGGCGCTCGGCCGCGGCAGAGCCTCTTGCCGAAAAGGCAGACATCCGGCTCCTTCTCCCCCAAGGAAGGGCCCAGCCCTGAAAGCTGTAGCTGCTCTTCACGGTCACTTGGCGCCCTATCTACAGGCACAACAGCAGTGGGGATCTGTGCTTTCCCAGAGACGCAACATCTCATGGCGCTCGGCCGCGGCAGAGCCTCTTGCTGAAAAGGCAAACGTCCGGCTCCTTCTCCCACAAGGAAGAGCCCAGCCCTGAAAGCTCTTGCTGCTCTTCACGGTGCCCTGGTGCCCTATGTACAGGCACAACAGCAGTGGGGATCTGTGCTTTCCCAGAGACGCAACATCTCATGGCGCTCGGCCGCGGCAGAACCTCTTTCCGAAAAGGCAAACGTCCGGCTCATTCTCCCACAAGGAAGGGCCCAGCCGTGAAAGCTCTTGCTCCTGTTCACGGTGCCCTGGCGCCCTATCTACAGGCACAACAGCACTGGGGATCTGTGCTTTCCCAGAGACGCAACATCTCATGGCGCTCGGCCGCGGCAGAGCCTCTTGCCGAAAAGGCAAACGTCCGGCTCCTTCTCCCACAAGGAAGGGCCCAGCCCTGAAAGCTCTTGCTGCTCTTCACTTATGCTTGGCACCCTATGTACAGGCACAACAGCAGTGGGGATCTGTGCTTTCCCAGAGATGCAACATCTCATGGCGCTCGGCCGCGGCAGAGCCTCTTGCCGAAAAGGCAAACGTCCGGCTCCTTCTCCCACAAGGAAGGGCCCAGCCCTGAAAGCTCTTGCTGCTTTTCACGGTGCCATGGCGCCCTATCTACAGGCACAACAGCACTGGGATCTGTGCTTTCCCAGCGACGCAACATATCATGGCGCTCGGCCGCGGCAGAGCCTCTTGCCGAAAAGGCAAACGTCCGGCTCCTTGTCCCACAAGGAAGGGCCCAACCCTGAAAGCTCTTGCTGATCTTCACGGTGCCCTGGCGCCCTATCTATAGGCACAACAGCAGTGGGGATCTGTGCTTTCCCAGAGACGCAACATCTCATGGCGCTCGGCCGCGGCAGAGCCTCTTGCCGAAATGACAAACGTCCATCTCCTCGTCGCATAAGGAAGGGCCCAGCCCTGAAAGCTCTTGCTGCTCTTCACTTATGCTTGGCGCCCTATCTACAGGCACAACAGCACTGGGGATCTGTGCTTTCCAGAGACGCAACATCTTATGGCGCTCGGCCGCGGCAGAGCCTCTTGCCAAAATGGCAAACGTCCGGCTACTTCTCCCACAAGGAAGGGCCCAGCCCTGAAAGCTCTTGCTGCTCTTCACCTACCCTTGGCGCCCTATCTACAGGCACAAACAGCACTGGGGATCTGTGCTTTCCCAGAGACGCAACATCTCATGGCGCTCGGCCGCGTCAGAGCCTCTTGCCGAAAAGGCAAACGTACGGCTCCTTCTCCCACAAGGAAGGGCCCAGCCCTGAAAGCTCTTGCTGCTCTTCACGGTGCCCTGGCGCCCTATCTATAGGCACAACAGCACTGGGGATCTGTTATTTCCCAGAGACGCAACATCTCATGGCGCTCGGCCGCGGCAGAGCCTCTTGCCGAAAAGGCAAACGTCCGGCTCCTTCTCCCACAAGGAGGGGCCCAGCCCTGAAAGCTCTTGCTGCTCTTCACTTATGCTTGGCGCCCTATCTACAGGCACAACAGCACTGGTGATCTGTGCTTTCCCAGAGACGCAACATCTCAAGGCACTCGGCCGCGGCAAAGCCTCTTGTAAAGGCAAACATCCGGCTCCTTGTCCCACAAGGAAGGGCCCAGCCCTGAAAGCTCTTGCTGCTTTTCACCTACCCTTGGCGCCCTATCTACAGGCACAACAGCAGTGGGGATCTGTGCTTTCCCAGAGACGCAACATCTCATGGCGCTCGGCAGCGGCAGAGCCTCATGCCGAAAAGGCAAACGTCCGGCTCCTTCTCCCACAAGGAAGGGCCCAGCCCTGAAAACTCTTGCTGCTCTTCACATATGCTTGGTGCCCTATCTACAGGCACAACAGCACTGGGGATCTGTGCTTTCCCAGAGATGCAACATCTCATGGCGCTCGGCCGCGGCAGAGCCTCTTGCCGAAAAGGCAAACGTCCGGCTCCTTCTCCCACAAGGAAGGGCCCAGCCCTGAAAGCTCTTGCTGCTTTTCACGGTGCCCAGGCGCCCTATCTACAGGCACAACAGCACTGGGGATCTGTGCTTTCCCAGCGACGCAACATATCATGGCGGTCGGCCGCGGCAGAGCCTCTTGCCGAAAAGGCAAACGTCCGGCTCCTTCTCCCACAAGGAAGGGCCCAGCCCTGAAAGCTCTTGCTGCTCTTCACCTACCCTTGGCGCCCTATCTACATGCACAACAGCAGTGGGGATCTGTGCTTTCCCAGAGACGCAACATCTCATGGCGCTCGGCCGCGGCAGAGCCTCTTGCCGAAAAGGTAGACATCCGGCTCCTTCTCCCCCAAGGAAGGGCCCAGCCCTGAAAGCTGTAGCTGCTCTTCACGGTCACTTGGCGCCCTATCTACAGGCACAACAGCAGTGGGGATCTGTGCTTTCCCAGAGACGCAACATCTCATGGCGCTCGGCCGCGGCAGAGCCTCTTGCTGAAAAGGCAAACGTCCGGCTCCTTCTCCCACAAGGAAGAGCCCAGCCCTGAAAGCTCTTGCTGCTCTTCACGGTGCCCTGGTGCCCTATGTACAGGCACAACAGCAGTGGGGATCTGTGCTTTCCCAGAGACGCAACATCTCATGGCGCTCGGCCGCGGCAGAACCTCTTGCCGAAAAGGCAAACGTCCGGCTCATTCTCCCACAAGGAAGGGCCCAGCCGTGAAAGCTCTTGCTCCTGTTCACGGTGCCATGGCGCCCTATCTACAGGCACAACAGCACTGGGGATCTGTGCTTTCCCAGAGACGCAACATCTCATGGCGCTCGGCCGCGGCAGAGCCTCTTGCCGAAAAGGCAAACGTCCGGCTCCTTCTCCCACAAGGAAGGGCCCAGCCCTGAAAGCTCTTGCTGCTCTTCACTTATGCTTGGCACCCTATGTACAGGCACAACAGCAGTGGGGATCTGTGCTTTCCCAGAGATGCAACATCTCATGGCGCTCGGCCGCGGCAGAGCCTCTTGCCGAAAAGGCAAACGTCCGGCTCCTTCTCCCACAAGGAAGGGCCCAGCCCTGAAAGCTCTTGCTGCTTTTCACGGTGCCATGGCGCCCTATCTACAGGCACAACAGCACTGGGGATCTGTGCTTTCCCAGCGACGCAACATATCATGGCGCTCGGCCGCGGCAGAGCCTCTTGCCGAAAAGGCAAACGTCCGGCTCCTTGTCCCACAAGGAAGGGCCCAGCCCTGAAAGCTCTTGCTGATCTTCACGGTGCCCTGGCGCCCTATCTATAGGCACAACAGCACTGGGGATCTGTGCTTTCCCAGAGACGCAACATCTCATGGCGCTCGGCCGCGGCAGAGCCTCTTGCCGAAATGACAAACGTCCATCTCCTCGTCGCATAAGGAAGGGCCCAGCCCTGAAAGCTCTTGCTGCTCTTCACTTATGCTTGGCGCCCTATCTACAGGCACAACAGCACTGGGGATCTGTGCTTTCCCAGAGACGCAACATCTTATGGCGCTCGGCCGCGGCAGAGCCTCTTGCCAAAATGGCAAACGTCCGGCTACTTCTCCCACAAGGAAGGGCCCAGCCCTGAAAGCTCTTGCTGCTCTTCACCTACCCTTGGCGCCCTATCTACAGGCACAACAGCACTGGGGATCTGTGCTTTCCCAGAGACGCAACATCTCATGGCGCTCGGCCGCGTCAGAGCCTCTTGCCGAAAAGGCAAACGTCCGGCTCCTTCTCCCACAAGGAAGGGCCCAGCCCTGAAAGCTCTTGCTGCTCTTCACGGTGCCCTGGCGCCCTATCTATAGGCACAACAGCACTGGGGATCTGTTATTTCCCAGAGACGCAACATCTCATGGCGCTCGGCCGCGGCAGAGCCTCTTGCCGAAAAGGCAAACGTCCGGCTCCTTCTCCCACAAGGAGGGGCCCAGCCCTGAAAGCTCTTGCTGCTCTTCACTTATGCTTGGCGCCCTATCTACAGGCACAACAGCACTGGTGATCTGTGCTTTCCCAGAGACGCAACATCTCAAGGCACTCGGCCGCGGCAAAGCCTCTTGTAAAGGCAAACATCCGGCTCCTTGTCCCACAAGGAAGGGCCCAGCCCTGAAAGCTCTTGCTGCTTTTCACCTACCCTTGGCGCCCTATCTACAGGCACAACAGCAGTGGGGATCTGTGCTTTCCCAGAGACGCAACATCTCATGGCGCTCGGCAGCGGCAGAGCCTCATGCCGAAAAGGCAAACGTCCGGCTCCTTCTCCCACAAGGAAGGGCCCAGCCCTGAAAACTCTTGCTGCTCTTCACATATGCTTGGTGCCCTATCTACAGGCACAACAGCACTGGGGATCTGTGCTTTCCCAGAGATGCAACATCTCATGACGCTCGGCCGCGGCAGAGCCTCTTGCCGAAAAGGCAAACGTCCGGCTCCTTCTCCCACAAGGAAGGGCCCAACCCTGAAAGCTCTTGCTGCTTTTCACGGTGCCCTGGCGCCCTATCTATAGGCACAACAGCACTGGGGATCTGTGCTTTCCCAGCGACGCAACATATCATGGCGGTCGGCCGCGGCAGAGCCTCTTGCCGAAAAGGCAAACGTCCGGCTCCTTGTCCCACAAGGAAATGCCCAGCCCTGAAAGCTCTTGCTGCTCTTCACCTACCCTTGGCGCCCTATCTACAGGCACAACAGCAGTGGGGATCTGTGCTTTCCCAGAGACGCAACATCTCATGGCGCTCGGCCGCGGCAGAGCCTCTTGCCGAAAAGGCAGACATCCGGCTCCTTCTCCCCCAAGGAAGGGCCCAGCCCTGAAAACTGTAGCTGCTCTTCACGGTGCCCTGGCGCCCTATGTACAGGCACAACAGCAGTGGGGATCTGTGCTTTCCCAGAGACGCAACATCTCATGGCGCTCGGCCGCGGCAGAACCTCTTGCCGGAATGGCAAACATCCGGCTCCTTCTCCCACAAGGAAGGGCCCAGCCGTGAAAGCTCTTGCTCCTCTTCACGGTGCCCTGGCGCCCTATCTACAGGCACAATAGCACTGGGGATCTGTGCTTTCCCAGAGACGCAACATCTCATGGCGCTCGGCCGCGGCAGAGCCTCTTGCCGAAAAGTCAAAAGTCCGGCTCCTTCTCCCACAAGGAAGGGCCCAGCCCTGAAAGCTCTTGCTGCTCTTCACTTATGCTTGGCACCCTATCTACAGTCACAACAGCACTGGGGATCTGTGCTTTCCCAGAGATGCAACATCTCATGGCGCTCGGCCGCGGCAGAGCTTCTTGCCGAAAAGGCAAACGTCCGGCTCCTTGTCCCACAAGGAAGGGCCCAGCCCTGAAAGCTCTTGCTGATCTTCACGGTGCCCTGGCGCCCTATCTATAGGCAAAACAGCACTGGGGATCTGTGCTTTCCCAGAGACGCAACATCTCATGGCGCTCGGCCGCGGCAGAGCCTCTTGCCGAAATGGCAAACGTCCATCTCCTCGTCGCATAAGGAAAGGCCCAGCCCTGAAAGCTCTTGCTGCTCTTCACTTATGCTTGGCGCCCTATCTACAGGCACAACAGCACTGGGGATCTGTGCTTTCCCACAGACGCAACATCTTATGGCGCTCGGCCGCGGCAGAGCCTCTTGCCAAAATGGCAATCGTCCGGCTACTTCTCCCACAAGGAAGGGCCCAGCCCTGAAAGCTCTTGCTGCTCTTCAACTACCCTTGGCGCCCTATCTACAGGCACAACAGCACTGGGGATCTGTGCTTTCCCAGAGACGCAACATCTCATGGCGCTCGGCCGCGGCAGAGCCTCTTGCCGAAAAGGCAAACGTCCGGCTCCTTCTCCCACAAGGAAGGGCCTAGAACTGAAAGCTCTTGCTGCTCTTCACCTACCCTTGGCGCCCTATCTACAGGCACAACAGCAGTGGGGATCTGTGCTTTCCCAGACACGCAACATCTCATGGCGCTCGGCCGCGGCAGAGCCTCTTGCCGAAAAGGCAAACGTCCGGCTCCTTCTCCCACAAGGAAGGGCCCAGCCCTGAAAGCTCTTGCTGCTCTTCACTTATGCTTGGCACCCTATCTAGAGGCACAACAGCACTGGGGATCTGTGCTTTCCCGGAGAGGGAACATCTCTTGACTCTCAGCCGCGTCAGAGCCTCTTGCCGAAATGGCAAACATCCGGCTACTTCTCCCACAAGGAAGGGCCCAGCCCTGAAAGCTCTTGCTGCTCTTCACGGTGCCCTGGTGCCCTATCTACAGGAACAACAGCACTGGGGATCTGTGCTTTCCCAGAGACACAACATCTCATGGCGCTCGGCCGCGGCACAGCCTCTTGCCGAAAAGGCAAACGTCCGGCTCCTTCTCCCACAAGGAAAGGCCCAGCCCTGAAAGCTCTTGCTGCTCTTCACTTATGCTTGGCGCCCTATCTACAGGCACAACAGCAGTGGTGATCTGTGCTTTCCCAGAGATGCAACATCTCATGGCGCTCGGCCACGGCACAGCCTCTTGCCGAAAAGGCAAACGTCCGGCTCCTTCTCCCACAAGGAAGGGCCCAGCCCTGAAAGCTCTTGCTGCTCTTCAATTATGCTTGGCGCCCTATCTACAGGCACCACAGCACTGGGGATCTGTGCTTTCCCAGAGACGCAACATCTCATGGCGCTCGGCCGCGTCAGAGCCTCTTGCCGAAAAGGCAAACGTCCGGCTCCTTCTCCCAAAAGGATGGTGACAGCCCTGAAAGCTCTTGCTGCTCTTCACTTATGCTTGGCGCCCTATCTACAGGCACCACAGCACTGGGGATCTGTGCTTTCCCAGAGAAGCAACATCTCACGGCGCTCGGCCGCGACAGAGCCTCTTGCCGAAATGGTAAACGTCCGGCTCCTTCTCCCACAAGGAAGGGCCCAGCCCTGAAAGCTCTTGCTGCTCTTCACTTATGCTTGGCGCCCTATCTACAGGCACAACAGCAGTGGGGATCTGTGCTTTCCCAGAGACGCAACATCTCATGGCGCTTGGCTGCGGACGACACTCTTGCCGAAAAGGCAAATGTCCGGCTCCTTCTCCCACAAGGAAGGGCCCAGCCCTGAAAGCTCCTGCTGCTCTTCATGGTGCCCAGGCGCCCTATCTACAGGCACAACAGCACTGGGGATCTGTGCTTTCCCAGAGACGCAACATCTCATGGAGCTCCGCCACGGCAGAGCCTCTTGCCGAAATGGTAAACGTCCGGCTCGTTGTCCCACAAGGAAGGGCCCAGCCCTGAAAGCTCTTGCTGCTCTTCACGGTGCCCTGGCGCCCTATCTACAGGCACAACAGCAGTGGGGATCTGTGCTTTCCCAGAGACGCAACATCTCATGGCGCTCGGCCGCGGCAGAGACTCTTGCTGAAAAGGCAAACATCCGGCTCCTTCTCCCACAAGGAAGGGCCCAGCCCTGAAAGCTGTAGCTGCTCTTCACGGTCCCTTGGCACCCTATCTAGAGGCAAAACAGCACTGGGGATCTCTGCTTTCACGGAGAGTGAACATCTCATGGCGCGCGGCCGCGGCAGAGCCTCTTGCCGAAATGGCAAAATCCGGCTCCTTCTCCCACAAGGAAGGGCAGAGCCCTGAAAGCTGTAGCTGCTCTTCACGGTCTCTTGGCGCCCTATCTACAGGCAAAACAGCAGTGGGGATCTGTGCTTTCCCAGAGACGCAACATCTCACGGCGCTCGGCCGCGGCAGAGCCTCTTGCCGAAATGGCAAACGTCCATCTCCTCGTCGCACAAGGAAGGGCCCAGCCCTGAAAGCTCTTGCTGCTCTTCACTTATGCTTGGTGCCCTATCTACAGGCAGAACAGCACTGGGGATCTCTGCTTTCCCAGAGACGCAACATCTCACGGCGCTCGGCCGCGGCAGAGCCTCTTGCCGAAATGGCAAACGTCCATCTCCTCGTCGCACAAGGAAGGGCCCAGCCCTGAAAGCTCTTGCTGCTCTTCACTTATGCTTGGCGCCCTATCTACAGGCACAACAGCAGTGGGGATCTGTGCTTTCCCAGAGACGCAACATCTCATGGCGCTCGGCCGCGGCAGAGCCTCTTGCTGAAAAGGTAAACGTCCGGCTCCTTCTCCCACAAGGAAGGGCCCAGCCCTGAAAGCTCTTGCTGCTTTTCACTTGTGCTTGTTGCCCTATCTACAGGCACGACAGCACCGGGGATCTGTGCTTTCCCAGAGACGCAACATCTCATGGCGCTCGGCCGCGGCAGAGCCTCTTGCCGAAAAGGCAAACGTCCGGCTCCTTCTCCCACAAGGAAGGGCCCAGCCCTGAAAGCTCTTGCTGCTTTTCACGGTGCCATGGCGCCCTATCTACAGGCACAACAGCACTGGGGATCTGTGCTTTCCCAGCGACGCAACATATCATGGCGGTCGGCCGCGGCAGAGCCTCTTGCCGAAAAGGCAAACGTCCGGCTCCTTGTCCCACAAGGAAGGGCCCAGCCCTGAAAGCTCTTGCTGATCTTCACGGTGCCCTGGTGCCCTATCTATAGGCACAACAGCACTGGGGATCTGTGCTTTCCCAGAGACACAACATCTCATGGCGCTCGGCCGCGGCAGAGCCTCTTGCCGAAAAGGCAAACGTCCGGCTCCTTGTCCCACAAGGAAGGGCCCAGCCCTGAAAGCTCTTGCTGCTCTTCACCTACCCTTGGCGCCCTATCTACATGCACAACAGCAGTGGGGATCTGTGCTTTCCCAGCGACGCAACATCTCATGGTGCTCGGCCGCGGCAGAGCCTCTTGCCGAAAAGGCAGACATCCGGCTCCTTCTCCCCCAAGGAAGGGCCCAGCCCTGAAAGCTGTAGCTGCTCTTCACGGTCACTTGGCGCCCTATCTACAGGCACAACAGCAGTGGGGATCTGTGCTTTCCCAGAGACGCAACATCTCATGGCGCTCGGCCGCCGCAGATCCTCTTGCCGAAATGGCAAACGTCCATCTCCTCGTCGCATAAGGAAGGGCCCAGCCCTGAAAGCTCTTGCTGCTCTTCACTTATGCTTGGCGCCCTATCTACAGGCACAACAGCACTGGGGATCTGTGCTTTCCCAGAGACGCAACATCTTATGGCGCTCGGCCGCGGCAGAGCCTCTTGCCGAAAACGCAAACGTCCGGCTCCTTCTCCCACAAGGAAGGGCCCAGCCCTGAAAGCTCTTGCTGCTCTTCACCTACCCTTGGCGCCCTATCTACAGGCACAACAGCACTGGGGATCTGTGCTTTCCCAGAGACGCAACATCTCATGGCGCTCGGCCGCGGCAGAGCCTCTTGCCGAAAAGGCAAACGTCCGGCTCCTTCTCCCACAAGGAAGGGCCCAGCCCTGAAAGCTCTTGCTGCTCTTCACGGTGCCCTGGCGCCCTATCTATAGGCACAACAGCACTGGGGATCTGTTATTTCCCAGAGACGCAACATCTCATGGCGCTCGGCCGTGGCAGAGCCTCATGCCGAAAAGGCAAACGTCCGGCTCCTTGTCCCACAAGGAAGGGCCCAGCCCTGAAAGCTCTTGCTGCTCTTCACGGTGCCCTGGCGCCCTATCTATAGGCACAAGAGCACTGGGGATCTGTTATTTCCCAGAGACGCAACATCTCATGGCGCTCGGCCGCGGCAGAGCCTCTTGCCGAAAAGTCAAAAGTCCGGCTACTTCTCCCAAAAGGAGGGGCCCAGCCCTGAAAGCTCTTGCTGCTCTTCACTTATGCTTGGCGCCCTATCTACAGGCACAACAGCACTGGGGATCTGTGCTTTCCCAGAGACGCAACATCTCAAGGCACTCGGCCGCGGCAAAGCCTCTTGTCGTAATGGCAAACATCCGGCTCCTTGTCCCACAAGGAAGGGCCCAGCCCTGAAAGCTCTTGCTGCTTTTCACCTACCCTTGGCGCCCTATCTACAGGCACAACAGCACTGGGGATCTGTGCTTTCCCAGAGACGCAACATCTCATGGCGCTCGGCCGCGGCAGAGCCTCATGCCGAAAAGGCAAACGTCCGGCTCCTTCTCCCACAAGGAAGGGCCCAGCCCTGAAAACTCTTGCTGCTCTTCACATATGCTTGGTGCCCTATCTACAGGCACAACAGCACTGGGGATCTGTGCTTTCCCAGAGATGCAACATCTCATGGCGCTCGGCCGCGGCAGAGCCTCTTGCCGAAAAGGCAAACGTCCGGCTCCTTCTCCCACAAGGAAGGGCCCAGCCCTGAAAGCTCTTGCTGCTTTTCACGGTGCCCAGGCGCCCTATCTACAGGCACAACAGCACTGGGGATCTGTGCTTTCCCAGCGACGCAACATATCATGGCGGTCGGCCGCGGCAGAGCCTCTTGCCGAAAAGGCAAACGTCCGGCTCCTTCTCCCACAAGGAAGGGCCCAGCCCTGAAAGCTCTTGCTGCTCTTCACCTACCCTTGGCGCCCTATCTACATGCACAACAGCAGTGGGGATCTGTGCTTTCCCAGAGACGCAACATCTCATGGCGCTCGGCCGCGGCAGAGCCTCTTGCCGAAAAGGCAGACATCCGGCTCCTTCTCCCCCAAGGAAGGGCCCAGCCCTGAAAGCTGTAGCTGCTCTTCACGGTCACTTGGCGCCCTATCTACAGGCACAACAGCAGTGGGGATCTGTGCTTTCCCAGAGACGCAACATCTCATGGCGCTCGGCCGCGGCAGAGCCTCTTGCTGAAAAGGCAAACGTCCGGCTCCTTCTCCCACAAGGAAGAGCCCAGCCCTGAAAGCTCTTGCTGCTCTTCACGGTGCCCTGGTGCCCTATGTACAGGCACAACAGCAGTGGGGATCTGTGCTTTCCCAGAGACGCAACATCTCATGGCGCTCGGCCGCGGCAGAACCTCTTGCCGAAAAGGCAAACGTCCGGCTCATTCTCCCACAAGGAAGGGCCCAGCCGTGAAAGCTCTTGCTCCTGTTCACGGTGCCCTGGCGCCCTATCTACAGGCACAACAGCACTGGGGATCTGTGCTTTCCCAGAGACGCAACATCTCATGGCGCTCGGCCGCGGCAGAGCCTCTTGCCGAAAAGGCAAACGTCCGGCTCCTTCTCCCACAAGGAAGGGCCCAGCCCTGAAAGCTCTTGCTGCTCTTCACTTATGCTTGGCACCCTATGTACAGGCACAACAGCAGTGGGGATCTGTGCTTTCCCAGAGATGCAACATCTCATGGCGCTCGGCCGCGGCAGAGCCTCTTGCCGAAAAGGCAAACGTCCGGCTCCTTCTCCCACAAGGAAGGGCCCAGCCCTGAAAGCTCTTGCTGCTTTTCACGGTGCCATGGCGCCCTATCTACAGGCACAACAGCACTGGGGATCTGTGCTTTCCCAGCGACGCAACATATCATGGCGCTCGGCCGCGGCAGAGCCTCTTGCCGAAAAGGCAAACGTCCGGCTCCTTGTCCCACAAGGAAGGGCCCAGCCCTGAAAGCTCTTGCTGATCTTCACGGTGCCCTGGCGCCCTATCTATAGGCACAACAGCACTGGGGATCTGTGCTTTCCCAGAGACGCAACATCTCATGGCGCTCGGCCGCGGCAGAGCCTCTTGCCGAAATGACAAACGTCCATCTCCTCGTCGCATAAGGAAGGGCCCAGCCCTGAAAGCTCTTGCTGCTCTTCACTTATGCTTGGCGCCCTATCTACAGGCACAACAGCACTGGGGATCTGTGCTTTCCCAGAGACGCAACATCTTATGGCGCTCGGCCGCGGCAGAGCCTCTTGCCAAAATGGCAAACGTCCGGCTACTTCTCCCACAAGGAAGGGCCCAGCCCTGAAAGCTCTTGCTGCTCTTCACCTACCCTTGGCGCCCTATCTACAGGCACAACAGCACTGGGGATCTGTGCTTTCCCAGAGACGCAACATCTCATGGCGCTCGGCCGCGTCAGAGCCTCTTGCCGAAAAGGCAAACGTCCGGCTCCTTCTCCCACAAGGAAGGGCCCAGCCCTGAAAGCTCTTGCTGCTCTTCACGGTGCCCTGGCGCCCTATCTATAGGCACAACAGCACTGGGGATCTGTTATTTCCCAGAGACGCAATATCTCATGGCGCTCGGCCGCGGCAGAGCCTCTTGTAAAGGCAAACATCCGGCTCCTTGTCCCACAAGGAAGGGCCCAGCCCTGAAAGCTCTTGCTGCTCTTCACCTACCCTTGGCGCCCTATCTACAGGCACAACAGCAGTGGGGATCTGTGCTTTCCCAGAGACGCAACATCTCATGGCGCTCGGCAGCGGCAGAGCCTCATGCCGAAAAGGCAAACGTCCGGCTCCTTCTCCCACAAGGAAGGGCCCAGCCCTGAAAACTCTTGCTGCTCTTCACATATGCTTGGTGCCCTATCTACAGGCACAACAGCACTGGGGATCTGTGCTTTCCCAGAGATGCAACATCTCATGACGCTCGGCCGCGGCAGAGCCTCTTGCCGAAAAGGCAAACGTCCGGCTCCTTCTCCCACAAGGAAGGGCCCAACCCTGAAAGCTCTTGCTGCTTTTCACGGTGCCCTGGCGCCCTATCTATAGGCACAACAGCACTGGGGATCTGTGCTTTCCCAGCGACGCAACATATCATGGCGGTCGGCCGCGGCAGAGCCTCTTGCCGAAAAGGCAAACGTCCGGCTCCTTGTCCCACAAGGAAATGCCCAGCCCTGAAAGCTCTTGCTGCTCTTCACCTACCCTTGGCGCCCTATCTACAGGCACAACAGCAGTGGGGATCTGTGCTTTCCCAGAGACGCAACATCTCATGGCGCTCGGCCGCGGCAGAGCCTCTTGCCGAAAAGGCAGACATCCGGCTCCTTCTCCCCCAAGGAAGGGCCCAGCCCTGAAAACTGTAGCTGCTCTTCACGGTGCCCTGGCGCCCTATGTACAGGCACAACAGCAGTGGGGATCTGTGCTTTCCCAGAGACGCAACATCTCATGGCGCTCGGCCGCGGCAGAACCTCTTGCCGAAAAGGCAAACGTCCGGCTCCTTCTCCCACAAGGAAGGGCCCAGCCGTGAAAGCTCTTGCTCCTCTTCACGGTGCCCTGGCGCCCTATCTACAGGCACAATAGCACTGGGGATCTGTGCTTTCCCAGAGACGCAACATCTCATGGCGCTCGGCCGCGGCAGAGCCTCTTGCCGAAAAGTCAAAAGTCCGGCTCCTTCTCCCACAAGGAAGGGCCCAGCCCTGAAAGCTCTTGCTGCTCTTCACTTATGCTTGGCACCCTATCTACAGTCACAACAGCACTGGGGATCTGTGCTTTCCCAGAGATGCAACATCTCATGGCGCTCGGCCGCGGCAGAGCCTCTTGCCGAAATGGCAAACGTCCGGCTCCTTCTCCCACAAGGAAGGGCCCAGCCCTGAAAGCTGTTGCTGCTTTTCACGGTGCCATGGCGCCCTATCTACAGGCACAACAGCACTGGGGATCTGTGCTTTCCCAGCGACGCAACATATCATGGCGCTCGGCCGCGGCAGAGCTTCTTGCCGAAAAGGCAAACGTCCGGCTCCTTGTCCCACAAGGAAGGGCCCAGCCCTGAAAGCTCTTGCTGATCTTCACGGTGCCCTGGCGCCCTATCTATAGGCACAACAGCACTGGGGATCTGTGCTTTCCCAGAGACGCAACATCTCATGGCGCTCGGCCGCGGCAGAGCCTCTTGCCGAAATGGCAAACGTCCATCTCCTCGTCGCATAAGGAAAGGCCCAGCCCTGAAAGCTCTTGCTGCTCTTCACTTATGCTTGGCGCCCTATCTACAGGCACAACAGCACTGGGGATCTGTGCTTTCCCACAGACGCAACATCTTATGGCGCTCGGCCGCGGCAGAGCCTCTTGCCAAAATGGCAATCGTCCGGCTACTTCTCCCACAAGGAAGGGCCCAGCCCTGAAAGCTCTTGCTGCTCTTCAACTACCCTTGGCGCCCTATCTACAGGCACAACAGCACTGGGGATCTGTGCTTTCCCAGAGACGCAACATCTCATGGCGCTCGGCCGCGGCAGAGCCTCTTGCCGAAAAGGCAAACGTCCGGCTCCTTCTCCCACAAGGAAGGGCCCAGCCCTGAAAGCTCTTGCTGCTCTTCACCTACCCTTGGCGCCCTATCTACAGGCACAACAGCAGTGGGGATCTGTGCTTTCCCAGACACGCAACATCTCATGGCGCTCGGCCGCGGCAGAGCCTCTTGCCGAAAAGGCAAACGTCCGGCTCCTTCTCCCACAAGGAAGGGCCCAGCCCTGAAAGCTCTTGCTGCTCTTCACTTATGCTTGGCACCCTATCTAGAGGCACAACAGCACTGGGGATCTGTGCTTTCCCGGAGAGGGAACATCTCTTGACTCTCAGCCGCGTCAGAGCCTCTTGCCGAAATGGCAAACATCCGGCTACTTCTCCCACAAGGAAGGGCCCAGCCCTGAAAGCTCTTGCTGCTCTTCACGGTGCCCTGGTGCCCTATCTACAGGAACAACAGCACTGGGGATCTGTGCTTTCCCAGAGACACAACATCTCATGGCGCTCGGCCGCGGCACAGCCTCTTGCCGAAAAGGCAAACGTCCGGCTCCTTCTCCCACAAGGAAGGGCCCAGCCCTGAAAGCTCTTGCTGCTCTTCAATTATGCTTGGCGCCCTATCTACAGGCACCACAGCACTGGGGATCTGTGCTTTCCCAGAGACGCAACATCTCATGGCGCTCGGCCGCGTCAGAGCCTCTTGCCGAAAAGGCAAACGTCCGGCTCCTTCTCCCAAAAGGATGGTGACAGCCCTGAAAGCTCTTGCTGCTCTTCACTTATGCTTGGCGCCCTATCTACAGGCACCACAGCACTGGGGATCTGTGCTTTCCCAGAGAAGCAACATCTCACGGCGCTCGGCCGCGACAGAGCCTCTTGCCGAAATGGTAAACGTCCGGCTCCTTCTCCCACAAGGAAGGGCCCAGCCCTGAAAGCTCTTGCTGCTCTTCACTTATGCTTGGCGCCCTATCTACAGGCACAACAGCAGTGGGGATCTGTGCTTTCCCAGAGACGCAACATCTCATGGCGCTTGGCTGCGGACGACACTCTTGCCGAAAAGGCAAATGTCCGGCTCCTTCTCCCACAAGGAAGGGCCCAGCCCTGAAAGCTCCTGCTGCTCTTCACGGTGCCCAGGCGCCCTATCTACAGGCACAACAGCACTGGGGATCTGTGCTTTCCCAGAGATGCAACATCTCATGGCGCTCGGCCACGGCACAGCCTCTTGCCGAAAAGGCAAACGTCCGGCTCCTTCTCCCACAAGGAAGGGCCCAGCCCTGAAAGCTCTTGCTGCTCTTCAATTATGCTTGGCGCCCTATCTACAGGCACCACAGCACTGGGGATCTGTGCTTTCCCAGAGACGCAACATCTCATGGCGCTCGGCCGCGTCAGAGCCTCTTGCCGAAAAGGCAAACGTCCGGCTCCTTCTCCCAAAAGGATGGTGACAGCCCTGAAAGCTCTTGCTGCTCTTCACTTATGCTTGGCGCCCTATCTACAGGCACCACAGCACTGGGGATCTGTGCTTTCCCAGAGAAGCAACATCTCACGGCGCTCGGCCGCGACAGAGCCTCTTGCCGAAATGGTAAACGTCCGGCTCCTTCTCCCACAAGGAAGGGCCCAGCCCTGAAAGCTCTTGCTGCTCTTCACTTATGCTTGGCGCCCTATCTACAGGCACAACAGCAGTGGGGATCTGTGCTTTCCCAGAGACGCAACATCTCATGGCGCTTGGCTGCGGACGACACTCTTGCCGAAAAGGCAAATGTCCGGCTCCTTCTCCCACAAGGAAGGGCCCAGCCCTGAAAGCTCCTGCTGCTCTTCACGGTGCCCAGGCGCCCTATCTACAGGCACAACAGCACTGGGGATCTGTGCTTTCCCAGAGACGCAACATCTCATGGAGCTCCGCCACGGCAGAGCCTCTTGCCGAAATGGTAAACGTCCGGCTCGTTGTCCCACAAGGAAGGGCCCAGCCCTGAAAGCTCTTGCTGCTCTTCACGGTGCCCTGGCGCCCTATCTACAGGCACAACAGCAGTGGGGATCTGTGCTTTCCCAGAGACGCAACATCTCATGGCGCTCGGCCGCGGCAGAGACTCTTGCTGAAAAGGCAAACATCCGGCTCCTTCTCCCACAAGGAAGGGCCCAGCCCTGAAAGCTGTAGCTGCTCTTCACGGTCCCTTGGCACCCTATCTAGAGGCAAAACAGCACTGGGGATCTCTGCTTTCACGGAGAGTGAACATCTCATGGCGCGCGGCCGCGGCAGAGCCTCTTGCCGAAATGGCAAAATCCGGCTCCTTCTCCCACAAGGAAGGGCAGAGCCCTGAAAGCTGTAGCTGCTCTTCACGGTCTCTTGGCGCCCTATCTACAGGCAAAACAGCAGTGGGGATCTGTGCTTTCCCAGAGACGCAACATCTCACGGCGCTCGGCCGCGGCAGAGCCTCTTGCCGAAATGGCAAACGTCCATCTCCTCGTCGCACAAGGAAGGGCCCAGCCCTGAAAGCTCTTGCTGCTCTTCACTTATGCTTGGTGCCCTATCTACAGGCAGAACAGCACTGGGGATCTCTGCTTTCCCAGAGACGCAACATCTCACGGCGCTCGGCCGCAGCAGAGCCTCTTGCCGAAATGGCAAACGTCCATCTCCTCGTCGCACAAGGAAGGGCCCAGCCCTGAAAGCTCTTGCTGCTCTTCACTTATGCTTGGCGCCCTATCTACAGGCACAACAGCAGTGGGGATCTGTGCTTTCCCAGAGACGCAACATCTCATGGCGCTCGGCCGCGGCAGAGCCTCTTGCTGAAAAGGTAAACGTCCGGCTCCTTCTCCCACAAGGAAGGGCCCAGCCCTGAAAGCTCTTGCTGCTTTTCACTTGTGCTTGTTGCCCTATCTACAGGCACGACAGCACCGGGGATCTGTGCTTTCCCAGAGACGCAACATCTCATGGCGCTCAGCCGCGGCAGAGCCTCTTGCCAAAAAGGCAAACGTCCGGCTCCTTCTCCCACAAGGAAGGGCACAGACCTGAAAGCTCTTGCTGCTCTTAACGGTCACTTGGCGCCCTATCTACAGGCACAACAGCACTGGGGATCTGTGCTTTCCAGACACGCAACATCTCATGGCGCTCGGCTGCGGACGAGCCTCTTGCCGAAAAGGCAAACGTCCGGCTCCTTCTCCCACAAGGAAGGGCCCAGCCCTGAAAGCTCTTGCTGCTCTTCACGGTGCCCAGGCGCCCTATCTACTGGCACAACAGCACTGGGGATCTGTGCTTTCCCAGAGACGCAAAATCTTATGGCGCTCGGCCGCGGCAGAGCCTCTTGCCGAAATGGCAAACATCCGGCTCCTTCTCCCACAAGGAAGGGCCCAGCCCTGAAAGCTGTAGCTGCTCTCCACGGTCACTTGGGGCCCTATCTACAGGCACAACAGCAGTGGGCATCTGTGCTTTCCCAGAGACGCAACATCTCACGGCGCTCGGCCGCGGCAGAGCCACGTGCCGAAAAGGCAAACGTCCGGCTCCTTCTCCCACAAGGAAGGGCCCAGCCCTGAAAGCTCTTGCTGCTCTTCACTTATGCTTGTTGCCCTATCTACAGGCACAACAGCACTGAGGATCTGTGCTTTCCCAGAGACGCAACATCTCATGGCGCTCGGCCGCGGCAGAGCCTCTTGCCGAAAAGGCAAACGTCCGGCTCCTTCTCCCACAAGGAAGGACCCAGCCCTGAAAGCTCTTGCTGCTCTTCACGGTGCCCTGGCGCCCTATCTACAGCCACAACAGCAGTGGGGATCTGTGCTTTCCCAGAGACGCAACATCTCATGGCGCTCGGCCGCAGCAGAGACTTTTGCTGAAAAGGCAAACATCCGGCTCCTTCTCCCACAAGGAAGGGCACAGCCCTGAAAGCTCTTGCTGCTCTTCACGGTCCCTTGGCACGCTATCTAGAGGCAAAACAGCACTGGGGATCTCTGCTTTCCCGGAGAGGGAACATCTCATGGCGCACGGCCGCGGCAGAGCCTCTTGCCGAAATGGCAAAATCCGGCTCCTTCTCCCACAAGGAAGGGCAGAACCCTGAAAGCTGTAGCTGCTCTTCACGGTCTCTTGGCGCCCTATCTACAGGCACAACAGCAGTGGGGATCTGTGCTTTCCCAGAGACGCAACATCTCACGGCGCTCGGCCGCGGCAGAGCCTCTTGCCGAAATGGCAAACGTCCATCTCCTCGTCGCACAAGGAAGAGCCCAGCCCTGAAAGCTCTTGCTGCTCTTCACTTATGCTTGGTGCCCTATCTACAGGCAGAACAGCACTGGGGATCTCTGCTTTCCCAGAGACGCAATATCTCATGGCGCTCGGCCGCGGCAGAGCCTCTTGACGAAATGGCAAACGTCCATCTCCTCGTCGCATAAGGAAGGGCCCAGCCCTGAAAGCTCTTGCTGCTCTTCACTTATGCTTGGCGCCCTATCTACAGGCACAACAGCACTGGGGATCTGTGCTTTCCCAGAGACGCAACATCTTATGGCGCTCGGCCGCGGCAGAGCCTCTTGCCAAAATGGCAAACGTCCGGCTACTTCTCCCACAAGGAAGGGCCCAGCCCTGAAAGCTCTTGCTGCTCTTCACCTACCCTTGGCGCCCTATCTACAGGCACCACAGCACTGGGGATCTGTGCTTTCGCAGAGACGCAACATCTCATGGCGCTCGGCCGCGGCAGAGCCTCTTGCCGAAAAGGCAAACGTCCGGCTCCTTCTCCCACAAGGAAGGGCCCAGCCCTGAAAGCTCTTGCTGCTCTTCACGGTGCCCTGGCGCCCTATCTACAGGCACAACAGCACTGGGGATCTGTTATTTCCCAGAGACGCAACATCTCATGGCGCTCGGCCGCGGCAGAGCCTCTTGCCGAAAAGCCAAAAGTCCGGCTACTTCTCCCACAAGGAGGGGCCCAGCCCTGAAAGCTCTTGCTGCTCTTCACTTATGCTTGGCGCCCTATCTACAGGCACAACAGCACTGGGGCTCTGTGCTTTCCCAGAGATGCAACATCTCAAGGCACTCGGCCGCGGCAAAGCCTCTTGTCGTAATGGCAAACATCCGGCTCCTTGTCCCACAAGGAAGGGCCCAGCCCTGAAAGCTCTTGCTGCTTTTCACCTACCCTTGGCGCCCTATCTACAGGCACAACAGCAGTGGGGATCTGTGCTTTCCCAGAGACGCAACATCTCATGGCGCTCGGCCGTGGCAGAGCCTCATGCCGAATAGGCAAACGTCCGGCTCCTTCTCCCACAAGGAAGGGCCCAGCCCTGAAAACTCTTGCTGCTCTTAACATATGCTTGGTGCCCTATCTACAGGCACAACAGCACTGGGGATCTGTGCTTTCCCAGAGATGCAACATCTCATGGCGCTCGGCCGCGGCAGAGCCTCTTGCCGAAAAGGCAAACGTCCGGCTCCTTGTCCCACAAGGAAGGGCCCAGCCCTGAAAGCTCTTGCTGCTTTTCACGGTGCCGTGGCGCCCTATCTACAGGCACAACAGCACTGGGGATCTGTGCTTTCCCAGCGACGCAACATCTCATGGCGCTCGGCCGCGGCAGAGCCTCTTGCCGAAAAGGCAAACGTCCGGCTCCTTGTCCCACAAGGAAGGGCCCAGCCCTGAAAGCTCTTGCTGATCTTCACGGTGCCCTGGTGCCCTATCTATAGGCACAACAGCACTGGGGATCTGTGCTTTCCCAGAGACACAACATCTCATGGCGCTCGGCCGCGGCAGAGCCTCTTGCCGAAATGGCAAACGTCCGGCTCCTTCTCCCACAAGGAAGGGCCCAGCCCTGAAAGCTCTTGCTGCTCTTCACCTACCCTTGGCGCCCTATCTACAGGCACAACAGCAGTGGGGATCTGTGCTTTCCCAGAGACGCAACATCTCATGGCGCTCGGCCGCGGCAGAGGCTCTTGCCGAAAAGGCAGACATCCGGCTCCTTCTCCCCCAAGGAAGGGCCCAGCCCTGAAAGCTGTAGCTGCTCTTCACGGTCACTTGGCGCCCTATCTACAGGCACAACAGCACTGGGGATCTGTGCTTTCCCAGAGACGCAACATCTCAAGGCACTCGGCCGCGGCAGAGCCTCTTGTCGTAATGGAAAACATCCGGCTCCTTGTCCCACAAGGAAGGGCCAAGCCCTGAAAGCTCTTGCTGCTTTTCACCTACCCTTGGCGCACTATCTACAGGCACAACAGCAGTGGGGATCTGTGCTTTCCCAGAGACGCAACATCTCATGGCGCTCGGCCGCGGCAGAGCCTCATGCCGAAAAGGCAAACGTCCATCTCCTCGTCGCATAAGGAAGGGCCCAGCCCTGAAAGCTCTTGCTGCTCTTCACTTATGCTTGGCGCCCTATCTACAGGCACAACAGCACTGGGGATCTGTGCTTTCCCAGAGACGCAACATCTTATGGCGCTCGGCCGCGGCAGAGCCTCTTGCCAAAATGGCAAACGTCCGGCTACTTCTCCCACAAGGAAGGGCCCAGCCCTGAAAGCTCTTGCTGCTCTTCACCTACCCTTGGCGCCCTATCTACAGGCACAACAGCACTGGGGATCTGTGCTTTCCCAGAGACGCAACATCTCATGGCGCTCGGCCGCGGCAGAGCCTCTTGCCGAAAAGGCAAACGTCCGGCTCCTTGTCCCACAAGGAAGGGCCCAGCCCTGAAAGCTCTTGCTGCTCTTCACTTATGCTTGGTACCCTATCTACAGTCACAACAGCACTGGGGATCTGTGCTTTCCCAGAGATGCAACATCTCATGGCGCTCGGCCGCGGCAGAGCCTCTTGCCGAAAAGGCAAACGTCCGGCTCCTTCTCCCACAAGGAAGGGCCCAGCCCTGAAAGCTCTTGCTGCTTTTCACGGTGCCATGGCGCCCTATCTACAGGCACAACAGCACTGGGGATCTGTGCTTTCCCAGCGACGCAACATCTCATGGCGCTCGGCCGCGGCAGAGCCTCTTGCCGAAAAGGCAAACGTCCGGCTCCTTCTCCCACAAGGAAGGGCCCAGCCCTGAAAGCTCTTGCTGATCTTCACGGTGCCCTGGCGCCCTATCTATAGGCACAACAGCACTGGGGATCTGTGCTTTCCCAGAGACGCAACACATGATGGCGCTCGGCCGCGGCAGAGCCTCTTGCCGAAAAGGCAAACGTCCGGCTCCTTCTCCCACAAGGAAGGGCCCAGCCCTGAAAGCTGTAGCTGCTCTTCACGGTCACTTGGCGCCCTATCTACAGGCACAACAGCACTGGAGATCTGTGCTTTCCCAGAGACGCAACATCTCAAGGCACTCGGCCGCGGCAGAGCCTCTTGTCGTAATGGAAAACATCCGGCTCCTTGTCCCACAAGGAAGGGCCCAGCCCTGAAAGCTCTTGCTGCTTTTCACCTACCCTTGGCGCCCTATCTACAGGCACAAGAGCAGTGGGGATCTGTGCTTTCCCAGAGACGCAACATCTCATGGCGCTCGGCCCGCGGCAGAGCCTCATGCCGAAAAGGCAAACGTCCATCTCCTCGTCGCATAAGGAAGGGCCCAGCCCTGAAAGCTCTTGCTGCTCTTCACTTATGCTTGGCGCCCTATCTACAGGCACAACAGCACTGGGGATCTGTGCTTTCCCAGAGACGCAACATCTTATGGCGCTCGGCCGCCGCAGAGCCTCTTGCCAAAATGGCAAACGTCCGGCTACTTCTCCCACAAGGAAGGGCCCAGCCCTGAAAGCTCTTGCTGCTCTTCACTTATGCTTGGCGCCCTATCTACAGGCACAACAGCACTGGTGATCTGTGCTTTCCCAGAGACGCAACATCTCATGGCGCTCGGCCGCGGCAGAGCCTCTTGCCGAAAAGGCAAACGTCCGGCTCCTTCTCCCACAAGGAAAGGCCCAGCCCTGAAAGCTCTTGCTGCTCTTCACGGTGCCCTGGCGCCCTATCTATAGGCACAACAGCACTGGGGATCTGTTATTTCCCAGAGACACAACATCTCATGGCGCTCGGCCGCGGCAGAGCCTCTTGCCGAAAAGTCAAAAGTCCGGCTCCTTCTCCCAAAAGGAGGGGCCCAGCCCTGAAAGCTCTTGCTGCTCTTCACTTATGCTTGGCGCCCTATCTACAGGCACAACAGCACTGGGGATCTGTGCTTTCCCAGAGACGCAACATCTCAAGGCACTCGGCCGCGGCAAAGCCTCTTGTCGTAATGGCAAACATCCGGCTCCTTGTCCCACAAGGAAGGGCCCAGCCCTGAAAGCTCTTGCTGCTTTTCACCTACCCTTGGCGCCCTATCTACAGGCACAAGAGCAGTGGGGATCTGTGCTTTCCCAGAGATGCAACATCTCATGGCGCTCGGCCGCGGCAGAGCCTCTTGCCGAAAAGGCAAACGTCCGGCTCCTTGTCCCACAAGGAAGGGCCCAGCCCTGAAAGCTCTTGCTGCTCTTCACCTACCCTTGGCACCTATCTACATGCACAACAGCAGTGGGGATCTGTGCTTTCCCAGAGGACGCAACATCTCATGGCGCTCGGCCCGCGGCAGAGCCTCTGCCGAAAAGGCAGACATCCGGCTCCTTCTCCCCCAAGGAAGGGCCCAGCCCTGAAAGCTGTAGCTGCTCTTCACGGTCACTTGGTGCCCTATCTACAGGCACAACAGCAGTGGGGATCTGTGCTTTCCCAGAGACGCAACATCTTCATGACGCTCGGCCGCGGCAGAGCCTCTTGCTGAAAAGGCAAACGTCCGGCTCCTTCTCCCACAAGGAAGAGCCCAGCCCTGAAAGCTCTTGCTGTCTCTTCACGGTGCCCTGGCGCCCTATGTACAGGCACAACAGCAGTGGGGATCTGTGCTTTCCCAGAGACGCAACATCTCATGGCGCTCGGCCGCGGCAGAACCTCTTGCCGAAAAAGGCAAACGTCCGGCTCCTTCTCCCACAAGGAAGGGCCCAGCCCTGAAAGCTCTTGCTCCTCTTCACGGTGCCCTGGCGCCCTATCTATAGGCACAACAGCACTGGGGATCTGTGCTTTCCCAAGAGACGCAACACATGATGGCGCTCGGCCCGCGGCAGAGCCTCTTGCCGAAAGGCAAACGTCCTGGCTCCTTCTCCCACAAGGGAAGGGCCCAGCCCTGGAAAGCTCTTGCTGCTCTTCACGGTCACTTGGCGCCCTATCTACAGGCACAACAGCACTGGAGATCTGTGCTTTCCCAGAGACGCAAACATCTCAAGGCACTCGGCCGCGGCAGAGGCCTCTTGTCGTACTGGAAAACATCCGGCCTCCTTGTCCCACAAGGAAGGGCCCAGCCCTGAAAGCTCTTGCTGACTTTTCACCTACCCTTGGCGCACTATCTACAGGCACAAAGAGCAGTGGGGATCTGTGCTTTCCCAGAGACGCAACATCTCATGGCGCTCGGCCGCGGCAGAGCCTCATGCCGAAAAGGCAAACGTCCATCTCCTCGTCGCATAAGGAAGGGCCCAGCCCTGAAAGCTCTTGCTGCTCTTCACTTATGCTTGGCACCCTATCTACAGGCACAACAGCACTGGGGATCTGTGCTTTCCCAGAGACGCAACATCTTATGGCGCTCGGCCGCGGCAGAGCCTCTTGCCAAAATGGCAAACGTCCGGCTACTTCTCCCACAAGGAAGGGCCCAGCCCTGAAAGCTCTTGCTGCTCTTCACCTACCCTTGGCGCCCTATCTACAGGCACAACAGCACTGGTGATCTGTGCTTTCCCAGAGACGCAACATCTCATGGCGCTCGGCCGCGGCAGAGCCTCTTGCCGAAAAGGCAAACGTCCGGCTCCTTCTCCCACAAGGAAGGGCCCAGCCCTGAAAGCTCTTGCTGCTCTTCACGGTGCCCTGGCGCCCTATCTAGAGGCACAACAGCACTGGGGATCTGTTATTTCCCAGAGACACAACATCTCATGGCGCTCGGCCGCGGCAGACTCTCTTGCCGAAAAGTCAAAAGTCCGGCTCCTTCTCCCAAAAGGAGGGGCCCAGCCCTGAAAGCTCTTGCTGCTCTTCACTTATGCTTGGCGCCCTATCTACAGGCACAACAGCACTGGGGATCTGTGCTTTCCCAGAGACGCAACATCTCAAGGCACTCGGCCGCGGCAAAGCCTCTTGTCGTAATGGCAAACATCCGGCTCCTTGTCCCACAAGGAAGGGCCCAGCCCTGAAAGCTCTTGCTGCTTTTCACCTACCCTTGGCGCCCTATCTACAGGCACAAGAGCAGTGGGGATCTGTGCTTTCCCAGAGATGCAACATCTCATGGCGCTCGGCCGCGGCAGAGCCTCTTGCCGAAAAGGCAAACGTCCGGCTCCTTGTCCCACAAGGAAGGGCCCAGCCCTGAAAGCTCTTGCTGCTCTTCACCTACCCTTGGCACCCTATCTACATGCACAAGAGCAGTGGGGATCTGTGCTTTCCCAGAGACGCAACATCTCATGGCGCTCGGCCGCGGCAGAGCCTCTTGCCGAAAAGGCAGACATCCGGCTCCTTCTCCCCCAAGGAAGGGCCCAGCCCTGAAAGCTGTAGCTGCTCTTCACGGTCACTTGGCGCCCTATCTACAGGCACAACAGCAGTGGGGATCTGTGCTTTCCCAGAGACGCAACATCTCATGACGCTCGGCCGCGGCAGAGCCTCTTGCTGAAAAGGCAAACGTCCGGCTCCTTCTCCCACAAGGAAGAGCCCAGCCCTGAAAGCTCTTGCTGCTCTTCACGGTGCCCTGGCGCCCTATGTACAGGCACAACAGCAGTGGGGATCTGTGCTTTCCCAGAGACGCAACATCTCATGGCGCTCGGCCGCGGCAGAACCTCTTGCCGAAAAGGCAAACGTCCGGCTCCTTCTCCCACAAGGAAGGGCCCAGCCCTGAAAGCTCTTGCTCCTCTTCACGGTGCCCTGGCGCCCTATCTACAGGCACAACAGCACTGGGTATCTGTGCTTTCCCAGAGACGCAACATCTCATGGCGCTCGGCCGCGGCAGAGCCTCTTGCCGAAAAGTCAAAAGTCCGGCTCCTTCTCCCACAAGGAAGGGCCCAGCCCTGAAAGCTCTTGCTGCTCTTCACTTATGCTTGGCACCCTATCTACAGTCACAACAGCACTGGGGATCTGTGCTTTCCCAGAGATGCAACATCTCATGGCGCTCGGCCGCGGCAGAGCCTCTTGCCGAAAAGGCAAACGTCCGGCTCCTTCTCCCACAAGGAAGGGCCCAGCCCTGAAAGCTCTTGCTGCTTTTCACGGTGCCATGGCGCCCTATCTACAGGCACAACAGCACTGGGGATCTGTGCTTTCCCAGCGACGCAACATATCATGGCGCTCGGCCGCGGCAGAGCCTCTTGCCGAAAAGGCAAACGTCCGGCTCCTTGTCCCACAAGGAAGGGCCTAGAACTGAAAGCTGTTGCTGCTCTTCACGGTGCCCTGGCGCCCTATCTACAGGCACAACAGCACTGGGGATCTGTGCTTTCCCAGAGACGCAACATCTCATGGCGCTCGGCCGCGGCAGAGCCTCTTGCCGAAATGGCAAACGTCCATCTCCTCGTCGCATAAGGAAGGGCCCAGCCCTGAAAGCTCTTGCTGCTCTTCACTTATGCTTGGCGCCCTATCTACAGGCACAACAGCACTGGGGATCTGTGCTTTCCCAGAGACGCAACATCTTATGGCGCTCGGCCGCGGCAGAGCCTCTTGCCAAAATGGCAAACGTCCGGCTACTTCTCCCACAAGGAAGGGCCCAGCCCTGAAAGCTCTTGCTGCTCTTCAACTACCCTTGGCGCCCTATCTACAGGCACAACAGCACTGGGGATCTGTGCTTTCCCAGAGACGCAACATCTCATGGCGCTCGGCCGCGTCAGAGCCTCTTGCCGAAAAGGCAAACGTCCGGCTCCTTCTCCCACAAGGAAGGGCCCAGCCCTGAAAGCTCTTGCTGCTCTTCACGGTGCCCTGGCGCCCTATCTATAGGCACAACAGCAGTGGGGATCTGTGCTTTCCCAGAGACGCAACATCTCATGGCGCTCGGCCGCGGCAGAGCCTCATGCCGAAAAGTCAAACGTCCGGCTCCTTCTCCCACAAGGAAGGGCCCAGCCCTGAAAACTCTTGCTGCTCTTCACATATGCTTGGTGCCCTATCTACAGGCACAACAGCACTGGGGATCTGTGCTTTCCCAGAGATGCAACATCTCATGGCGCTCGGCCGCGGCAGAGCCTCTTGCCGAAAAGATAAACGTCCGGCTCCTTCTCCCACAAGGAAGGGCCCAGCCCTGAAAGCTGTAGCTGCTCTTCACGGTGCCCTGGCGCCCTATCTACAGGCACAACAGCACTGGGGATCTGTGCTTTCCCAGCGACGCAACATATCATGGCGCTCGGCCGCGGCAGAGCCTCTTGCCGAAAAGGCAAACGTCCGGCTCCTTGTCCCACAGGGAAAGGCCCAGCCCTGAAAGCTCTTGCTGCTCTTCACCTACCCTTGGCGCCCTATCTACATGCACAACAGCAGTGGGGATCTGTGCTTTCCCAGAGACGCAACATCTCATGGCGCTCGGCCGCGGCAGAGCCTCTTGCCGAAAAGGCAGACATCCGGCTCCTTCTCCCCCAAGGAAGGGCCCAGCCCTGAAAGCTGTAGCTGCTCTTCACGGTCACTTGGCGCCCTATCTACAGGCACAACAGCACTGGGGATCTGTGCTTTCCCAGAGACGCAACATCTCATGGCGCTCGGCCGCGGCAGAGCCTCTTGCTGAAAAGGCAAACGTCCGGCTCCTTCTCCCACAAGGAAGAGCCCAGCCCTGAAAGCTCTTGCTGCTCTTCACGGTGCCCTGGCGCCCTATGTACAGGCACAACAGCAGTGGGGATCTGTGCTTTCCCAGAGACGCAATATCTCATGGCGCTCGGCCGCGGCAGAACCTCTTGCCGAAAAGGCAAACGTCCGGCTCCTTCTCCCACAAGGAAGGGCCCAGCCCTGAAAGCTCTTGCTCCTCTTCACCTACCCTTGGCGCCCTATCTACATGCACAACAGCAGTGGGGATCTGTGCTTTCCCAGAGACGCAACATCTCATGGCGCTCGGCCGCGGCAGAGCCTCTTGCCGAAAAGGCAGACATCCGGCTCCTTCTCCCCCAAGGAGGGGCCCAGCCCTGAAAGCTGTAGCTGCTCTTCACGGTCACTTGGCGCCCTATCTACAGGCACAACAGCACTGGGGATCTGTGCTTTCCCAGAGACGCAACATCTCATGGCGCTCGGCCGCGGCAGAGCCTCTTGCTGAAAAGGCAAACGTCCGGCTCCTTCTCCCACAAGGAAGGGCCCAGCCCTGAAAGCTCTTGCTGCTCTTCACCTACCCTTGGCGCCCTATCTACATGCACAACAGCAGTGGGGATCTGTGCTTTCCCAGAGACGCAACATCTCATGGCGCTCGGCCGCGGCAGAACCTCTTGCCGAAAAGGCAAACGTCCGTCTCCTTCTCCCACAAGGAAGGGCCCAGCCCTGAAAGCTCTTGCTCCTCTTCACGGTGCCCTGGCGCCCTATCTACAGGCACAACAGCACTGGGGATCTGTGCTTTCCCAGAGACGCAACATCTCATGGCGCTCGGCCGCGGCAGAGCCTCTTGCCGAAAAGTCAAACGTCCGGCTCCTTCTCCCACAAGGAAGGGCCCAGCCCTGAAAGCTCTTGCTGCTCTTCACTTATGCTTGGCACCCTATCTACAGTCACAACAGCACTGGGGATCTGTGCTTTCCCAGAGATGCAACATCTCATGGCGCTCGGCCGCGGCAGAGCCTCTTGCCGAAAAGGCAAACGTCCGGCTCCTTCTCCCACAAGGAAGGGCCCAGCCCTGAAAGCTCTTGCTGCTTTTCACGGTGCCATGGCGCCCTATCTACAGGCACAACAGCACTGGGGATCTGTGCTTTCCCAGCGACGCAACATCTCATGGCGCTCGACCGCGGCAGAGCCTCTTGCCGAAAAGGCAAACGTCCGGCTCCTTCTCCCACAAGGAAGGGCCCAGCCCTGAAAGCTCTTGCTGATCTTCACGGTGCCCTGGCGCCCTATCTATAGGCACAACAGCACTGGGGATCTGTGCTTTCCCAGAGACGCAACACATGATGGCGCTCGGCCGCGGCAGAGCCTCTTGCCGAAAAGGCAAACGTCCGGCTCCTTCTCCCACAAGGAAGGGCCCAGCCCTGAAAGCTGTAGCTGCTCTTCACGGTCACTTGGCGCCCTATCTACAGGCACAACAGCACTGGGGATCTGTGCTTTCCCAGAGACGCAACATCTCAAGGCACTCGGCCGCGGCAGAGCCTCTTGTCGTAATGGAAAACATCCGGCTCCTTGTCCCACAAGGAAGGGCCCAGCCCTGAAAGCTCTTGCTGCTTTTCACCTACCCTTGGCGCACTATCTACAGGCACAAGAGCAGTGGGGATCTGTGCTTTCCCAGAGACGCAACATCTCATGGCGCTCGGCCGCGGCAGAGCCTCATGCCGAAAAGGCAAACGTCCATCTCCTCGTCGCATAAGGAAGGGCCCAGCCCTGAAAGCTCTTGCTGCTCTTCACTTATGCTTGGCGCCCTATCTACAGGCACAACAGCACTGGGGATCTGTGCTTTCCCAGAGACGCAACATCTTATGGCGCTCGGCCGCGGCAGAGCCTCTTGCCAAAATGGCAAACGTCCGGCTACTTCTCCCACAAGGAAGGGCCCAGCCCTGAAAGCTCTTGCTGCTCTTCACCTACCCTTGGCGCCCTATCTACAGGCACAACAGCACTGGTGATCTGTGCTTTCCCAGAGACGCAACATCTCATGGCGCTCGGCCGCGGCAGAGCCTCTTGCCGAAAAGGCAAACGTCCGGCTCCTTCTCCCACAAGGAAGGGCCCAGCCCTGAAAGCTCTTGCTGCTCTTCACGGTGCCCTGGCGCCCTATCTACAGGCACAACAGCACTGGGGATCTGTTATTTCCCAGAGACACAACATCTCATGGCGCTCGGCCGCGGCAGACTCTCTTGCCGAAAAGTCAAAAGTCCGGCTCCTTCTCCCAAAAGGAGGGGCCCAGCCCTGAAAGCTCTTGCTGCTCTTCACTTATGCTTGGCGCCCTATCTACAGGCACAACAGCACTGGGGATCTGTGCTTTCCCAGAGACGCAACATCTCAAGGCACTCGGCCGCGGCAAAGCCTCTTGTCGTAATGGCAAACATCCGGCTCCTTGTCCCACAAGGAAGGGCCCAGCCCTGAAAGCTCTTGCTGCTTTTCACCTACCCTTGGCGCCCTATCTACAGGCACAAGAGCAGTGGGGATCTGTGCTTTCCCAGAGATGCAACATCTCATGGCGCTCGGCCGCGGCAGAGCCTCTTGCCGAAAAGGCAAACGTCCGGCTCCTTGTCCCACAAGGAAGGGCCCAGCCCTGAAAGCTCTTGCTGCTCTTCACCTACCCTTGGCACCCTATCTACATGCACAACAGCAGTGGGGATCTGTGCTTTCCCAGAGACGCAACATCTCATGGCGCTCGGCCGCGGCAGAGCCTCTTGCCGAAAAGGCAGACATCCGGCTCCTTCTCCCCCAAGGAAGGGACCAGCCCTGAAAGCTGTAGCTGCTCTTCACGGTCACTTGGCGCCCTATCTACAGGCACAACAGCACTGGGGATCTGTGCTTTCCCAGAGACGCAACATCTCATGACGCTCGGCCGCGGCAGAGCCTCTTGCTGAAAAGGCAAACGTCCGGCTCCTTCTCCCACAAGGAAGAGCCCAGCCCTGAAAGCTCTTGCTGCTCTTCACGGTGCCCTGGCGCCCTATGTACAGGCACAACAGCAGTGGGGATCTGTGCTTTCCCAGAGACGCAACATCTCATGGCGCTCGGCCGCGGCAGAACCTCTTGCCAAAAAGGCAATCGTCCGGCTCCTTCTCCCACAAGGAAGGGCCCAGCCCTGAAAGCTCTTGCTCCTCTTCACGGTGCCCTGGCGCCCTATCTACAGGCACAACAGCACTGGGGATCTGTGCTTTCCCAGAGACGTAACATCTCATGGCGCTCGGCCGCGGCAGAGCCTCATGCCGAAAAGGCAAACGTCCGGCTCCTTCTCCCACAAGGAAGGGCCCAGCCCTGAAAGCTCTTGCTGCTCTTCACGGTGCCCTGGCGCCCTATCTATAGGCACAACAGCAGTGGGGATCTGTGCTTTCCCAGAGACGCAACATCTCATGGCGCTCGGCCGCGGCAGAGCCTCATGCCGAAAAGGCAAACGTCCGGCTCCTTCTCCCACAAGGAAGGGCCCAGCCCTGAAAACTCTTGCTGCTCTTCACATATGCTTGGTGCCCTATCTACAGGCACAACAGCACTGGGGATCTGTGCTTTCCCAGAGATGCAACATCTCATGGCGCTCGGCCGCGGCAGAGCCTCTTGCCGAAAAGGCAAACGTCCGGCTCCTTCTCCCACAAGGAAGGGCCCAGCCCTGAAAGCTCTTGCTGCTTTTCACGGTGCCCTGGCGCCCTATCTACAGGCACAACAGCACTGGGGATCTGTGCTTTCCCAGCGACGCAACATATCATGGCGGTCGGCCGCGGCAGAGCCTCTTGCCGAAAAGGCAAACGTCCGGCTCCTTGTCCCACAGGGAAAGGCCCAGCCCTGAAAGCTCTTGCTGCTCTTCACCTACCCTTGGCGCCCTATCTACAGCCACAACAGCAGTGGGGATCTGTGCTTTCCCAGAGACGCAACATCTCATGGCGCTCGGCCGCGGCAGAGCCTCTTGCCGAAAAGGCAGACATCCGGCTCCTTCTCCCCCAAGGAAGGGCCCAGCCCTGAAAGCTGTAGCTGCTCTTCACGGTCACTTGGCGCCCTATCTACAGGCACAACAGCACTGGGGATCTGTGCTTTCCCAGAGACGCAACATCTCATGGCGCTCGGCCGCGGCAGAGCCTCTTGCTGAAAAGGCAAACGTCCGGCTCCTTCTCCCACAAGGAAGAGCCCAGCCCTGAAAGCTCTTGCTGCTCTTCACGGTGCCCTGGCGCCCTATGTACAGGCACAACAGCAGTGGGGATCTGTGCTTTCCCAGAGACGCAATATCTCATGGCACTCGGCCGCGGCAGAACCTCTTGCCGAAAAGGCAAACGTCCGGCTCCTTCTCCCACAAGGAAGGGCCCAGCCCTGAAAGCTCTTGCTCCTCTTCACCTACCCTTGGCGCCCTATCTACATGCACAACAGCAGTGGGGATCTGTGCTTTCCCAGAGACGCAACATCTCATGGCGCTCGGCCGCGGCAGAGCCTCTTGCCGAAAAGGCAGACATCCGGCTCCTTCTCCCCCAAGGAAGGGCCCAGCCCTGAAAGCTGTAGCTGCTCTTCACGGTCACTTGGCGCCCTATCTACAGGCACAACAGCACTGGGGATCTGTGCTTTCCCAGAGACGCAACATCTCATGGCGCTCGGCCGCGGCAGAGCCTCTTGCTGAAAAGGCAAACGTCCGGCTCCTTCTCCCACAAGGAAGGGCCCAGCCCTGAAAGCTCTTGCTGCTCTTCACCTACCCTTGGCGCCCTATCTATATGCACAACAGCAGTGGGGATCTGTGCTTTCCCAGAGACGCAACATCTCATGGCGCTCGGCCGCGGCAGAACCTCTTGCCGAAAAGGCAAACGTCCGTCTCCTTCTCCCACAAGGAAGGGCCCAGCCCTGAAAGCTCTTGCTCCTCTTCACGGTGCCCTGGCGCCCTATCTACAGGCACAACAGCAGTGGGGATCTGTGCTTTCCCAGAGACGCAACATCTCATGGCGCTCGGCCGCGGCAGAGCCTCTTGCCGAAAAGTCAAACGTCCGGCTCCTTCTCCCACAAGGAAGGGCCCAGCCCTGAAAGCTCTTGCTGCTCTTCACTTATGCTTGGCACCCTATCTACAGTCACAACAGCACTGGGGATCTGTGCTTTCCCAGAGATGCAACATCTCATGGCGCTCGGCCGCGGCAGAGCCTCTTGCCGAAAAGGCAAACGTCCGGCTCCTTCTCCCACAAGGAAGGGCCCAGCCCTGAAAGCTCTTGCTGCTTTTCACGGTGCCATGGCGCCCTATCTACAGGCACAACAGCACTGGGGATCTGTGCTTTCCCAGCGACGCAACATCTCATGGCGCTCGACCGCGGCAGAGCCTCTTGCCGAAAAGGCAAACGTCCGGCTCCTTCTCCCACAAGGAAGGGCCCAGCCCTGAAAGCTCTTGCTGATCTTCACGGTGCCCTGGCGCCCTATCTATAGGCACAACAGCACTGGGGATCTGTGCTTTCCCAGAGACGCAACACATGATGGCGCTCGGCCGCGGCAGAGCCTCTTGCCGAAAAGGCAAACGTCCGGCTCCTTCTCCCACAAGGAAGGGCCCAGCCCTGAAAGCTGTAGCTGCTCTTCACGGTCACTTGGCGCCCTATCTACAGGCACAACAGCACTGGGGATCTGTGCTTTCCCAGAGACGCAACATCTCAAGGCACTCGGCCGCGGCAGAGCCTCTTGTCGTAATGGAAAACATCCGGCTCCTTGTCCCACAAGGAAGGGCCCAGCCCTGAAAGCTCTTGCTGCTTTTCACCTACCCTTGGCGCACTATCTACAGGCACAAGAGCAGTGGGGATCTGTGCTTTCCCAGAGACGCAACATCTCATGGCGCTCGGCCGCGGCAGAGCCTCATGCCGAAAAGGCAAACGTCCATCTCCTCGTCGCATAAGGAAGGGCCCAGCCCTGAAAGCTCTTGCTGCTCTTCACTTATGCTTGGCGCCCTATCTACAGGCACAACAGCACTGGGGATCTGTGCTTTCCCAGAGACGCAACATCTTATGGCGCTCGGCCGCGGCAGAGCCTCTTGCCAAAATGGCAAACGTCCGGCTACTTCTCCCACAAGGAAGGGCCCAGCCCTGAAAGCTCTTGCTGCTCTTCACCTACCCTTGGCGCCCTATCTACAGGCACAACAGCACTGGTGATCTGTGCTTTCCCAGAGACGCAACATCTCATGGCGCTCGGCCGCGGCAGAGCCTCTTGCCGAAAAGGCAAACGTCCGGCTCCTTCTCCCACAAGGAAGGGCCCAGCCCTGAAAGCTCTTGCTGCTCTTCACGGTGCCCTGGCGCCCTATCTACAGGCACAACAGCACTGGGGATCTGTTATTTCCCAGAGACACAACATCTCATGGCGCTCGGCCGCGGCAGACTCTCTTGCCGAAAAGTCAAAAGTCCGGCTCCTTCTCCCAAAAGGAGGGGCCCAGCCCTGAAAGCTCTTGCTGCTCTTCACTTATGCTTGGCGCCCTATCTACAGGCACAACAGCACTGGGGATCTGTGCTTTCCCAGAGACGCAACATCTCAAGGCACTCGGCCGCGGCAAAGCCTCTTGTCGTAATGGCAAACATCCGGCTCCTTGTCCCACAAGGAAGGGCCCAGCCCTGAAAGCTCTTGCTGCTTTTCACCTACCCTTGGCGCCCTATCTACAGGCACAAGAGCAGTGGGGATCTGTGCTTTCCCAGAGATGCAACATCTCATGGCGCTCGGCCGCGGCAGAGCCTCTTGCCGAAAAGGCAAACGTCCGGCTCCTTGTCCCACAAGGAAGGGCCCAGCCCTGAAAGCTCTTGCTGCTCTTCACCTACCCTTGGCACCCTATCTACAGGCACAACAGCAGTGGGGATCTGTGCTTTCCCAGAGACGCAACATCTCATGGCGCTCGGCCGCGGCAGAGCCTCTTGCCGAAAAGGCAGACATCCGGCTCCTTCTCCCCCAAGGAAGGGCCCAGCCCTGAAAGCTGTAGCTGCTCTTCACGGTCACTTGGCGCCCTATCTACAGGCACAACAGCACTGGGGATCTGTGCTTTCCCAGAGACGCAACATCTCATGACGCTCGGCCGCGGCAGAGCCTCTTGCTGAAAAGGCAAACGTCCGGCTCCTTGTCCCACAGGGAAGGGCCTAGAACTGAAAGCTGTTGCTGCTCTTCACGGTGCCCTGGCGCCCTATGTACAGGCACAACAGCAGTGGGGATCTGTGCTTTCCCAGAGACGCAACATCTCATGGCGCTCGGCCGCGGCAGAACCTCTTGCCAAAAAGGCAATCGTCCGGCTCCTTCTCCCACAAGGAAGGGCCCAGCCCTGAAAGCTCTTGCTCCTCTTCACGGTGCCCTGGCGCCCTATCTACAGGCACAACAGCACTGGGGATCTGTGCTTTCCCAGAGACGCAACATCTCATGGCGCTCGGCCGCGGCAGAGCCTCATGCCGAAAAGGCAAACGTCCGGCTCCTTCTCCCACAAGGAAGGGCCCAGCCCTGAAAGCTCTTGCTCCTCTTCACGGTGCCCTGGCGCCCTATCTATAGGCACAACAGCAGTGGGGATCTGTGCTTTCCCAGAGACGCAACATCTCATGGCGCTCGGCCGCGGCAGAGCCTCATGCCGAAAAGGCAAACGTCCGGCTCCTTCTCCCACAAGGAAGGGCCCAGCCCTGAAAACTCTTGCTGCTCTTCACATATGCTTGGTGCCCTATCTACAGGCACAACAGCACTGGGGATCTGTGCTTTCCCAGAGATGCAACATCTCATGGCGCTCGGCCGCGGCAGAGCCTCTTGCCGAAAAGGCAAACGTCCGGCTCCTTCTCCCACAAGGAAGGGCCCAGCCCTGAAAGCTCTTGCTGCTTTTCACGGTGCCCTGGCGCCCTATCTACAGGCACAACAGCACTGGGGATCTGTGCTTTCCCAGCGACGCAACATATCATGGCGGTCGGCCGCGGCAGAGCCTCTTGCCGAAAAGGCAAACGTCCGGCTCCTTGTCCCACAGGGAAAGGCCCAGCCCTGAAAGCTCTTGCTGCTCTTCACCTACCCTTGGCGCCCTATCTACATGCACAACAGCAGTGGGGATCTGTGCTTTCCCAGAGACGCAACATCTCATGGCGCTCGGCCGCAGCAGAGCCTCTTGCCGAAAAGGCAAACGTCCGGCTCCTTCTCCCACAAGGAAGAGCCCAGCCCTGAAAGCTCTTGCTGCTCTTCACGGTGCCCTGGCGCCCTATGTACAGGCACAACAGCAGTGGGGATCTGTGCTTTCCCAGAGACGCAATATCTCATGGCGCTCGGCCGCGGCAGAACCTCTTGCCGAAAAGGCAAACGTCCGGCTCCTTCTCCCACAAGGAAGGGCCCAGCCCTGAAAGCTCTTGCTCCTCTTCACGGTGCCCTGGCGCCCTATCTACAGGCACAACAGCAGTGGGGATCTGTGCTTTCCCAGAGACGCAACATCTCATGGCGCTCGGCCGCGGCAGAGCCTCTTGCCGAAAAGTCAAAAGTCCGGCTCCTTCTCCCACAAGGAAGGGCCCAGCCCTGAAAGCTCTTGCTGCTCTTCACTTATGCTTGGCATCCTATCTACAGTCACAACAGCACTGGGGATCTGTGCTTTCCCAGAGATGCAACATCTCATGGCGCTCGGCCGCGGCAGAGCCTCTTGCCGAAAAGGCAAACGTCCGGCTCCTTCTCCCACAAGGAAGGGCCCAGCCCTGAAAGCTCTTGCTGCTTTTCACGGTGCCATGGCGCCCTATCTACAGGCACAACAGCACTGGGGATCTGTGCTTTCCCAGAGACGCAACACATCATGGCGCTCGGCCGCGGCAGAGCCTCTTGCCGAAAAGGCAAACGTCCGGCTCCTTCTCCCACAAGGAAGGGCCCAGCCCTGAAAACTCTTGCTGCTCTTCACATATGCTTGGTGCCCTATCTACAGGCACAACAGCACTGGGGATCTGTGCTTTCCCAGAGATGCAACATCTCATGGCGCTCGGCCGCGGCAGAGCCTCTTGCCGAAAAGGCAAACGTCCGGCTCCTTCTCCCACAAGGAAGGGCCCAGCCCTGAAAGCTCTTGCTGCTTTTCACGGTGCCCTGGCGCCCTATCTACAGGCACAACAGCACTGGGGATCTGTGCTTTCCCAGCGACGCAACATATCATGGCGGTCGGCCGCGGCAGAGCCTCTTGCCGAAAAGGCAAACGTCCGGCTCCTTGTCCCACAAGGAAGGGCCCAGCCCTGAAAGCTCTTGCTGATCTTCACGGTGCCCTGGTGCCCTATCTATAGGCACAACAGCAGTGGGGATCTGTGCTTTCCCAGAGACGCAACATCTCATGGCGCTCGGCCACGGCAAAGCCTCTTGCCGAAAAGGCAAACGTCCGGCTCCTTGTCCCACAAGGAAGGGCCCAGCCCTGAAAGCTCTTGCTGCTCTTCACCTACCCTTGGCGCCCTATCTACATGAACAACAGCAGTGGGGATCTCTGCTTTCCCAGAGACGCAACATCTTATGTCGCTCGGCCGCGGCAGAGCCTCTTGCCGAAATGGCAAACATCCGGCTCCTTCTCCCACAAGGAAGGGCCCAGCCCTGAAAGCTGTAGCTGCTCTTCACGGTCACTTGGCGCCCTATCTACAGGCACAACAGCACTGGGGATCTGTGCTTTCCCAGAGACGCAACATCTCAAGGCACTCGGCCGCGGCAGAGCCTCTTGTCGTAATGGAAAACATCCGGCTCCTTGTCCCACAAGGAAGGGCCCAGCCCTGAAAGCTCTTGCTGCTTTTCACCTACCCTTGGCGCACTATCTACAGGCACAAGAGCAGTGGGGATCTGTGCTTTCCCAGAGACGCAACATCTCATGGCGCTCGGCCGCGGCAGAGCCTCATGCCGAAAAGGCAAACGTCCATCTCCTCGTCGCATAAGGAAGGGCCCAGCCCTGAAAGCTCTTGCTGCTCTTCACTTATGCTTGGCGCCCTATCTACAGGCACAACAGCACTGGGGATCTGTGCTTTCCCAGAGACGCAACATCTTATGGCGCTCGGCCGCGGCAGAGCCTCTTGCCAAAATGGCAAACGTCCGGCTACTTCTCCCACAAGGAAGGGCCCAGCCCTGAAAGCTCTTGCTGCTCTTCACCTTCCCTTGGCGCCCTATCTACAGGCACTACAGCACTGGTGTACTGTGCTTTCCCAGAGACGCAACATCTCATGGCGCTCGGCCGCGGCAGAGCCTCTTGCCGAAAAGGCAAACGTCCGGCTCCTTCTCCCACAAGGAAGGGCCCAGCCCTGAAATCTCTTGCTGCTCTTCACGGTGCCCTGGCGCCCTATCTATAGGCACAACAGCACTGGGGATCTGTTATTTCCCAGAGACACAACATCTCATGGCGCTCGGCCGCGGCAGACTCTCTTGCCGAAAAGTCAAAAGTCCGGCTCCTTATCTCCAAAAGGAGGGGCCCAGCCCTGAAAGCTCTTGCTGCTCTTCACTTATGCTTGGCGCCCTATCTACAGGCACAACAGCACTGGGGATCTGTGCTTTCCCAGAGACGCAACATCTCAAGGCACTCGGCCGCGGCAAAGCCTCTTGTCGTAATGGCAAACATCCGGCTCCTTGTCCCACAAGGAAGGGCCCAGCCCTGAAAGCTCTTGCTGCTTTTCACCTACCCTTGGCGCCCTATCTACAGGCACAAGAGCAGTGGGGATCTGTGCTTTCCCAGAGATGCAACATCTCATGGCGCTCGGCCGCGGCAGAGCCTCTTGCCGAAAAGGCAAACGTCCGGCTCCTTCTCCCACAAGGAAGGGCCCAGCCCTGAAAGCTCTTGCTGCTTTTCACGGTGCCATGGCGCCCTATCTACAGGCACAACAGCACTGGGGATCTGTGCTTTCCCAGCGACGCAACATATCATGGCGCTCGGCCGCGGCAGAGCCTCTTGCCGAAAAGGCAAACGTCCGGCTCCTTGTCCCACAGGGAAGGGCCTAGAACTGAAAGCTGTTGCTGCTCTTCACGGTGCCCTGGCGCCCTATCTACAGGCACAACAGCACTGGGGATCTGTGCTTTCCCAGAGACGCAACATCTCATGGCGCTCGGCCGCGGCAGAGCCTCTTGCCGAAATGGCAAACGTCCATCTCCTCGTCGCATAAGGAAGGGCCCAGCCCTGAAAGCTCTTGCTGCTCTTCACTTATGCTTGGCGCCCTATCTACAGGCACAACAGCACTGGGGATCTGTGCTTTCCCAGAGACGCAACATCTCATGGCGCTTGGAGGCGGCAGAGCCTCTTGCCAAAATGGCAAACGTCCGGCTACTTCTCCCACAAGGAAGGGCCCAGCCCTGAAAGCTCTTGCTGCTCTTCACGGTGCCCTGGCGCCCTATGTACAGGCACAACAGCAGTGGGGATCTGTGCTTTCCCAGAGACGCAACATCTCATGGCGCTCGGCCGCGGCAGAACCTCTTGCTGAAAAGGCAAACGTCCGGCTCCTTCTCCCACAAGGAAGGGCCCAGCCCTGAAAGCTCTTGCTCCTCTTCACGGTGCCCTGGCGCCCTATCTACAGGCACAACAGCACTGGGGATCTGTGCTTTCCCAGAGACGCAACATCTCATGGCGCTCGGCCGCGGCAGAGCCTCTTGCCGAAAAGTCAAAAGTCCGGCTCCTTCTCCCACAAGGAAGGGCCCAGCCCTGAAAGCTCTTGCTGCTCTTCACTTATGCTTGGCACCCTATCTACAGTCACAACAGCACTGGGGATCTGTGCTTTCCCAGAGATGCAACATCTCATGGCGCTCGGCCGCGGCAGAGCCTCTTGCCGAAAAGGCAAACGTCCGGCTCCTTCTCCCACAAGGAAGGGCCCAGCCCTGAAAGCTCTTGCTGCTTTTCACGGTGCCATGGCACCCTATCTACAGGCACAACAGCACTGGGGATCTGTGCTTTCCCAGCGACGCAACACATCATGGCGCTCGGCCGCGGCAGAGCCTCTTGCCGAAAAGGCAAACGTCCGGCTCCTTCTCCCACAAGGAAGGGCCCAGACCTGAAAGCTCTTGCTGCTTTTCACGGTGCCCTGGTGCCCTATCTATAGGCACAACAGCAGTGGGGATCTGTGCTTTCCCAGAGACGCAACATCTCATGGCGCTCGGCCACGGCAAAGCCTCTTGCCGAAAAGGCAAACGTCCGGCTCCTTGTCCCACAAGGAAGGGCCCAGCCCTGAAAGCTCTTGCTGCTCTTCACCTACCCTTGGCGCCCTATCTACATGAACAACAGCAGTGGGGATGTCTGCTTTCCCAGAGACGCAACATCTTATGTCGCTCGGCCGCGGCAGAGCCTCTTGCCGAAATGGCAAACATCCGGCTCCTTCTCCCACAAGGAAGGGCCCAGCCCTGAAAGCTGTAGCTGCTTTCCACGGTCACTTGGGGCCCTATCTACAGGCACAACACCACTGGGGATCTGTGCTTTCCCAGAGACGCAACAACTCACGGCTCTCGGCCGCGGCAGAGCCTCTTGCCGAAAAGGCAAACGTCCGGCTCCTTCTCCCACAAGGAAGGGCCCAGCCCTGAAAGCTCTTGCTGCTCTTCACTTATGCTTGTTGCCCTATCTACAGGCACAACAGCACTGAGGATCTGTGCTTTCCCAGAGACGCAACATCTCATGGCGCTCGGCCGCGGCAGAGCCTCTTGCCGAAAAGGCAAACGTCCGGCTCCTTCTCCCACAAGGAAGGACCCAGCCCTGAAAGCTCTTGCTGCTCTTCACGGTGCCCTGGCGCCCTATCTACAGCCACAACAGCAGTGGGGATCTGTGCTTTCCCAGAGACGCAACATCTCATGGCGCTCGGCCGCGGCAGAGACTCTTGCTGAAAAGGCAAACATCCGGCTCCTTCTCCCACAAGGAAGGGCCCAGCCCTGAAAGCTCTTGCTGTTCTTCACGGTCCCTTGGCACCCTATCTAGAGGCAAAACAGCACTGGGGATCTGTGCTTTCCCGGAGAGGGAACATCTCATGGCGTGCGGCCGCGGCAGAGCCTCTTGCCGAAATGGCAAAATCCGGCTCCTTCTCCCACAAGGAAGGGCAGAGCCCTGAAAGCTGTAGCTGCTCTTCACGGTCTCTTGGCGCCCTATCTACAGGCACAACAGCAGTGGGGATCTGTGCTTTCCCAGAGACGCAACATCTCACGGCGCTCGGCCGCGGCAGAGCCTCTTGCCGAAATGGCAAACGTCCATCTCCTCGTCGCACAAGGAAGAGCCCAGCCCTGAAAGCTCTTGCTGCTCTTCACTTATGCTTGGTGCCCTATCTACAGGCAGAACAGCACTGGGGATCTCTGCTTTCCGAGAGACGCAACATCTCATGGCGCTCGGCCGCGGCAGAGCCTCTTGCCGAAATGGCAAACGACCATCTCCTGGTCGCATAAGGAAGGGCCCAGACCTGAAAGCTCTTGCTGCTCTTCACTTATGCTTGGCGCCCTATCTACAGGCACAACAGCACTGGGGATCTGTGCTTTCCCAGCGACGCAACATCTCATGGCGCTCGACCGCGGCAGAGCCTCTTGCCGAAAAGGCAAACGTCCGGCTCCTTCTCCCACAAGGAAGGGCCCAGCCCTGAAAGCTCTTGCTGATCTTCACGGTGCCCTGGCGCCCTATCTATAGGCACAACAGCACTGGGGATCTGTGCTTTCCCAGAGACGCAACACATGATGGCGCTCGGCCGCGGCAGAGCCTCTTGCCGAAAAGGCAAACGTCCGGCTCCTTCTCCCACAAGGAAGGGCCCAGCCCTGAAAGCTGTAGCTGCTCTTCACGGTCACTTGGCGCCCTATCTACAGGCACAACAGCACTGGGGATCTGTGCTTTCCCAGAGACGCAACATCTCAAGGCACTCGGCCGCGGCAGAGCCTCTTGTCGTAATGGAAAACATCCGGCTCCTTGTCCCACAAGGAAGGGCCCAGCCCTGAAAGCTCTTGCTGCTTTTCACCTACCCTTGGCGCACTATCTACAGGCACAAGAGCAGTGGGGATCTGTGCTTTCCCAGAGACGCAACATCTCATGGCGCTCGGCCGCGGCAGAGCCTCATGCCGAAAAGGCAAACGTCCATCTCCTCGTCGCATAAGGAAGGGCCCAGCCCTGAAAGCTCTTGCTGCTCTTCACTTATGCTTGGCGCCCTATCTACAGGCACAACAGCACTGGGGATCTGTGCTTTCCCAGAGACGCAACATCTTATGGCGCTCGGCCGCGGCAGAGCCTCTTGCCAAAATGGCAAACGTCCGGCTACTTCTCCCACAAGGAAGGGCCCAGCCCTGAAAGCTCTTGCTGCTCTTCACCTACCCTTGGCGCCCTATCTACAGGCACAACAGCACTGGTGATCTGTGCTTTCCCAGAGACGCAACATCTCATGGCGCTCGGCCGCGGCAGAGCCTCTTGCCGAAAAGGCAAACGTCCGGCTCCTTCTCCCACAAGGAAGGGCCCAGCCCTGAAAGCTCTTGCTGCTCTTCACGGTGCCCTGGCGCCCTATCTACAGGCACAACAGCACTGGGGATCTGTTATTTCCCAGAGACACAACATCTCATGGCGCTCGGCCGCGGCAGACTCTCTTGCCGAAAAGTCAAAAGTCCGGCTCCTTCTCCCAAAAGGAGGGGCCCAGCCCTGAAAGCTCTTGCTGCTCTTCACTTATGCTTGGCGCCCTATCTACAGGCACAACAGCACTGGGGATCTGTGCTTTCCCAGAGACGCAACATCTCAAGGCACTCGGCCGCGGCAAAGCCTCTTGTCGTAATGGCAAACATCCGGCTCCTTGTCCCACAAGGAAGGGCCCAGCCCTGAAAGCTCTTGCTGCTTTTCACCTACCCTTGGCGCCCTATCTACAGGCACAAGAGCAGTGGGGATCTGTGCTTTCCCAGAGATGCAACATCTCATGGCGCTCGGCCGCGGCAGAGCCTCTTGCCGAAAAGGCAAACGTCCGGCTCCTTGTCCCACAAGGAAGGGCCCAGCCCTGAAAGCTCTTGCTGCTCTTCACCTACCCTTGGCACCCTATCTACATGCACAACAGCAGTGGGGATCTGTGCTTTCCCAGAGACGCAACATCTCATGGCGCTCGGCCGCGGCAGAGCCTCTTGCCGAAAAGGCAGACATCCGGCTCCTTCTCCCCCAAGGAAGGGACCAGCCCTGAAAGCTGTAGCTGCTCTTCACGGTCACTTGGCGCCCTATCTACAGGCACAACAGCACTGGGGATCTGTGCTTTCCCAGAGACGCAACATCTCATGACGCTCGGCCGCGGCAGAGCCTCTTGCTGAAAAGGCAAACGTCCGGCTCCTTCTCCCACAAGGAAGAGCCCAGCCCTGAAAGCTCTTGCTGCTCTTCACGGTGCCCTGGCGCCCTATGTACAGGCACAACAGCAGTGGGGATCTGTGCTTTCCCAGAGACGCAACATCTCATGGCGCTCGGCCGCGGCAGAACCTCTTGCCAAAAAGGCAATCGTCCGGCTCCTTCTCCCACAAGGAAGGGCCCAGCCCTGAAAGCTCTTGCTCCTCTTCACGGTGCCCTGGCGCCCTATCTACAGGCACAACAGCACTGGGGATCTGTGCTTTCCCAGAGACGCAACATCTCATGGCGCTCGGCCGCGGCAGAGCCTCATGCCGAAAAGGCAAACGTCCGGCTCCTTCTCCCACAAGGAAGGGCCCAGCCCTGAAAGCTCTTGCTGCTCTTCACGGTGCCCTGGCGCCCTATCTATAGGCACAACAGCAGTGGGGATCTGTGCTTTCCCAGAGACGCAACATCTCATGGCGCTCGGCCGCGGCAGAGCCTCATGCCGAAAAGGCAAACGTCCGGCTCCTTCTCCCACAAGGAAGGGCCCAGCCCTGAAAACTCTTGCTGCTCTTCACATATGCTTGGTGCCCTATCTACAGGCACAACAGCACTGGGGATCTGTGCTTTCCCAGAGATGCAACATCTCATGGCGCTCGGCCGCGGCAGAGCCTCTTGCCGAAAAGGCAAACGTCCGGCTCCTTCTCCCACAAGGAAGGGCCCAGCCCTGAAAGCTCTTGCTGCTTTTCACGGTGCCCTGGCGCCCTATCTACAGGCACAACAGCACTGGGGATCTGTGCTTTCCCAGCGACGCAACATATCATGGCGGTCGGCCGCGGCAGAGCCTCTTGCCGAAAAGGCAAACGTCCGGCTCCTTGTCCCACAGGGAAAGGCCCAGCCCTGAAAGCTCTTGCTGCTCTTCACCTACCCTTGGCGCCCTATCTACAGCCACAACAGCAGTGGGGATCTGTGCTTTCCCAGAGACGCAACATCTCATGGCGCTCGGCCGCGGCAGAGCCTCTTGCCGAAAAGGCAGACATCCGGCTCCTTCTCCCCCAAGGAAGGGCCCAGCCCTGAAAGCTGTAGCTGCTCTTCACGGTCACTTGGCGCCCTATCTACAGGCACAACAGCACTGGGGATCTGTGCTTTCCCAGAGACGCAACATCTCATGGCGCTCGGCCGCGGCAGAGCCTCTTGCTGAAAAGGCAAACGTCCGGCTCCTTCTCCCACAAGGAAGAGCCCAGCCCTGAAAGCTCTTGCTGCTCTTCACGGTGCCCTGGCGCCCTATGTACAGGCACAACAGCAGTGGGGATCTGTGCTTTCCCAGAGACGCAATATCTCATGGCACTCGGCCGCGGCAGAACCTCTTGCCGAAAAGGCAAACGTCCGGCTCCTTCTCCCACAAGGAAGGGCCCAGCCCTGAAAGCTCTTGCTCCTCTTCACCTACCCTTGGCGCCCTATCTACATGCACAACAGCAGTGGGGATCTGTGCTTTCCCAGAGACGCAACATCTCATGGCGCTCGGCCGCGGCAGAGCCTCTTGCCGAAAAGGCAGACATCCGGCTCCTTCTCCCCCAAGGAAGGGCCCAGCCCTGAAAGCTGTAGCTGCTCTTCACGGTCACTTGGCGCCCTATCTACAGGCACAACAGCACTGGGGATCTGTGCTTTCCCAGAGACGCAACATCTCATGGCGCTCGGCCGCGGCAGAGCCTCTTGCTGAAAAGGCAAACGTCCGGCTCCTTCTCCCACAAGGAAGGGCCCAGCCCTGAAAGCTCTTGCTGCTCTTCACCTACCCTTGGCGCCCTATCTATATGCACAACAGCAGTGGGGATCTGTGCTTTCCCAGAGACGCAACATCTCATGGCGCTCGGCCGCGGCAGAACCTCTTGCCGAAAAGGCAAACGTCCGTCTCCTTCTCCCACAAGGAAGGGCCCAGCCCTGAAAGCTCTTGCTCCTCTTCACGGTGCCCTGGCGCCCTATCTACAGGCACAACAGCAGTGGGGATCTGTGCTTTCCCAGAGACGCAACATCTCATGGCGCTCGGCCGCGGCAGAGCCTCTTGCCGAAAAGTCAAACGTCCGGCTCCTTCTCCCACAAGGAAGGGCCCAGCCCTGAAAGCTCTTGCTGCTCTTCACTTATGCTTGGCACCCTATCTACAGTCACAACAGCACTGGGGATCTGTGCTTTCCCAGAGATGCAACATCTCATGGCGCTCGGCCGCGGCAGAGCCTCTTGCCGAAAAGGCAAACGTCCGGCTCCTTCTCCCACAAGGAAGGGCCCAGCCCTGAAAGCTCTTGCTGCTTTTCACGGTGCCATGGCGCCCTATCTACAGGCACAACAGCACTGGGGATCTGTGCTTTCCCAGCGACGCAACATCTCATGGCGCTCGACCGCGGCAGAGCCTCTTGCCGAAAAGGCAAACGTCCGGCTCCTTCTCCCACAAGGAAGGGCCCAGCCCTGAAAGCTCTTGCTGATCTTCACGGTGCCCTGGCGCCCTATCTATAGGCACAACAGCACTGGGGATCTGTGCTTTCCCAGAGACGCAACACATGATGGCGCTCGGCCGCGGCAGAGCCTCTTGCCGAAAAGGCAAACGTCCGGCTCCTTCTCCCACAAGGAAGGGCCCAGCCCTGAAAGCTGTAGCTGCTCTTCACGGTCACTTGGCGCCCTATCTACAGGCACAACAGCACTGGGGATCTGTGCTTTCCCAGAGACGCAACATCTCAAGGCACTCGGCCGCGGCAGAGCCTCTTGCCGTAATGGAAAACATCCGGCTCCTTGTCCCACAAGGAAGGGCCCAGCCCTGAAAGCTCTTGCTGCTTTTCACCTACCCTTGGCGCACTATCTACAGGCACAAGAGCAGTGGGGATCTGTGCTTTCCCAGAGACGCAACATCTCATGGCGCTCGGCCGCGGCAGAGCCTCATGCCGAAAAGGCAAACGTCTATCTCCTCGTCGCATAAGGAAGGGCCCAGCCCTGAAAGCTCTTGCTGCTCTTCACTTATGCTTGGCGCCCTATCTACAGGCACAACAGCACTGGGGATCTGTGCTTTCCCAGAGACGCAACATCTTATGGCGCTCGGCCGCGGCAGAGCCTCTTGCCAAAATGGCAAACGTCCGGCTACTTCTCCCACAAGGAAGGGCCCAGCCCTGAAAGCTCTTGCTGCTCTTCACCTACCCTTGGCGCCCTATCTACAGGCACAACAGCACTGGTGATCTGTGCTTTCCCAGAGACGCAACATCTCATGGCGCTCGGCCGCGGCAGAGCCTCTTGCCGAAAAGGCAAACGTCCGGCTCCTTCTCCCACAAGGAAGGGCCCAGCCCTGAAAGCTCTTGCTGCTCTTCACGGTGCCCTGGCGCCCTATCTACAGGCACAACAGCACTGGGGATCTGTTATTTCCCAGAGACACAACATCTCATGGCGCTCGGCCGCGGCAGACTCTCTTGCCGAAAAGTCAAAAGTCCGGCTCCTTCTCCCAAAAGGAGGGGCCCAGCCCTGAAAGCTCTTGCTGCTCTTCACTTATGCTTGGCGCCCTATCTACAGGCACAACAGCACTGGGGATCTGTGCTTTCCCAGAGACGCAACATCTCAAGGCACTCGGCCGCGGCAAAGCCTCTTGTCGTAATGGCAAACATCCGGCTCCTTGTCCCACAAGGAAGGGCCCAGCCCTGAAAGCTCTTGCTGCTTTTCACCTACCCTTGGCGCCCTATCTACAGGCACAAGAGCAGTGGGGATCTGTGCTTTCCCAGAGATGCAACATCTCATGGCGCTCGGCCGCGGCAGAGCCTCTTGCCGAAAAGGCAAACGTCCGGCTCCTTGTCCCACAAGGAAGGGCCCAGCCCTGAAAGCTCTTGCTGCTCTTCACCTACCCTTGGCACCCTATCTACAGGCACAACAGCAGTGGGGATCTGTGCTTTCCCAGAGACGCAACATCTCATGGCGCTCGGCCGCGGCAGAGCCTCTTGCCGAAAAGGCAGACATCCGGCTCCTTCTCCCCCAAGGAAGGGCCCAGCCCTGAAAGCTGTAGCTGCTCTTCACGGTCACTTGGCGCCCTATCTACAGGCACAACAGCACTGGGGATCTGTGCTTTCCCAGAGACGCAACATCTCATGACGCTCGGCCGCGGCAGAGCCTCTTGCTGAAAAGGCAAACGTCCGGCTCCTTGTCCCACAGGGAAGGGCCTAGAACTGAAAGCTGTTGCTGCTCTTCACGGTGCCCTGGCGCCCTATGTACAGGCACAACAGCAGTGGGGATCTGTGCTTTCCCAGAGACGCAACATCTCATGGCGCTCGGCCGCGGCAGAACCTCTTGCCAAAAAGGCAATCGTCCGGCTCCTTCTCCCACAAGGAAGGGCCCAGCCCTGAAAGCTCTTGCTCCTCTTCACGGTGCCCTGGCGCCCTATCTACAGGCACAACAGCACTGGGGATCTGTGCTTTCCCAGAGACGCAACATCTCATGGCGCTCGGCCGCGGCAGAGCCTCATGCCGAAAAGGCAAACGTCCGGCTCCTTCTCCCACAAGGAAGGGCCCAGCCCTGAAAGCTCTTCCTGCTCTTCACGGTGCCCTGGCGCCCTATCTATAGGCACAACAGCAGTGGGGATCTGTGCTTTCCCAGAGACGCAACATCTCATGGCGCTCGGCCGCGGCAGAGCCTCATGCCGAAAAGGCAAACGTCCGGCTCCTTCTCCCACAAGGAAGGGCCCAGCCCTGAAAACTCTTGCTGCTCTTCACATATGCTTGGTGCCCTATCTACAGGCACAACAGCACTGGGGATCTGTGCTTTCCCAGCGACGCAACATATCATGGCGGTCGGCCGCGGCAGAGCCTCTTGCCGAAAAGGCAAACGTCCGGCTCCTTGTCCCACAAGGAAGGGCCCAGCCCTGAAAGCTCTTGCTGATCTTCACGGTGCCCTGGTGCCCTATCTATAGGCACAACAGCAGTGGGGATCTGTGCTTTCCCAGAGACGCAACATCTCATGGCGCTCGGCCACGGCAAAGCCTCTTGCCGAAAAGGCAAACGTCCGGCTCCTTGTCCCACAAGGAAGGGCCCAGCCCTGAAAGCTCTTGCTGCTCTTCACCTACCCTTGGCGCCCTATCTACATGAACAACAGCAGTGGGGATCTCTGCTTTCCCAGAGACGCAACATCTTATGTCGCTCGGCCGCGGCAGAGCCTCTTGCCGAAATGGCAAACATCCGGCTCCTTCTCCCACAAGGAAGGGCCCAGCCCTGAAAGCTGTAGCTGCTCTTCACGGTCACTTGGCGCCCTATCTACAGGCACAACAGCACTGGGGATCTGTGCTTTCCCAGAGACGCAACATCTCAAGGCACTCGGCCGCGGCAGAGCCTCTTGTCGTAATGGAAAACATCCGGCTCCTTGTCCCACAAGGAAGGGCCCAGCCCTGAAAGCTCTTGCTGCTTTTCACCTACCCTTGGCGCACTATCTACAGGCACAAGAGCAGTGGGGATCTGTGCTTTCCCAGAGACGCAACATCTCATGGCGCTCGGCCGCGGCAGAGCCTCATGCCGAAAAGGCAAACGTCCATCTCCTCGTCGCATAAGGAAGGGCCCAGCCCTGAAAGCTCTTGCTGCTCTTCACTTATGCTTGGCGCCCTATCTACAGGCACAACAGCACTGGGGATCTGTGCTTTCCCAGAGACGCAACATCTTATGGCGCTCGGCCGCGGCAGAGCCTCTTGCCAAAATGGCAAACGTCCGGCTACTTCTCCCACAAGGAAGGGCCCAGCCCTGAAAGCTCTTGCTGCTCTTCACCTTCCCTTGGCGCCCTATCTACAGGCACTACAGCACTGGTGTACTGTGCTTTCCCAGAGACGCAACATCTCATGGCGCTCGGCCGCGGCAGAGCCTCTTGCCGAAAAGGCAAACGTCCGGCTCCTTCTCCCACAAGGAAGGGCCCAGCCCTGAAATCTCTTGCTGCTCTTCACGGTGCCCTGGCGCCCTATCTATAGGCACAACAGCACTGGGGATCTGTTATTTCCCAGAGACACAACATCTCATGGCGCTCGGCCGCGGCAGACTCTCTTGCCGAAAAGTCAAAAGTCCGGCTCCTTATCTCCAAAAGGAGGGGCCCAGCCCTGAAAGCTCTTGCTGCTCTTCACTTATGCTTGGCGCCCTATCTACAGGCACAACAGCACTGGGGATCTGTGCTTTCCCAGAGACGCAACATCTCAAGGCACTCGGCCGCGGCAAAGCCTCTTGTCGTAATGGCAAACATCCGGCTCCTTGTCCCACAAGGAAGGGCCCAGCCCTGAAAGCTCTTGCTGCTTTTCACCTACCCTTGGCGCCCTATCTACAGGCACAAGAGCAGTGGGGATCTGTGCTTTCCCAGAGATGCAACATCTCATGGCGCTCGGCCGCGGCAGAGCCTCTTGCCGAAAAGGCAAACGTCCGGCTCCTTCTCCCACAAGGAAGGGCCCAGCCCTGAAAGCTCTTGCTGCTTTTCACGGTGCCATGGCGCCCTATCTACAGGCACAACAGCACTGGGGATCTGTGCTTTCCCAGCGACGCAACATATCATGGCGCTCGGCCGCGGCAGAGCCTCTTGCCGAAAAGGCAAACGTCCGGCTCCTTGTCCCACAGGGAAGGGCCTAGAACTGAAAGCTGTTGCTGCTCTTCACGGTGCCCTGGCGCCCTATCTACAGGCACAACAGCACTGGGGATCTGTGCTTTCCCAGAGACGCAACATCTCATGGCGCTCGGCCGCGGCAGAGCCTCTTGCCGAAATGGCAAACGTCCATCTCCTCGTCGCATAAGGAAGGGCCCAGCCCTGAAAGCTCTTGCTGCTCTTCACTTATGCTTGGCGCCCTATCTACAGGCACAACAGCACTGGGGATCTGTGCTTTCCCAGAGACGCAACATCTCATGGCGCTTGGAGGCGGCAGAGCCTCTTGCCAAAATGGCAAACGTCCGGCTACTTCTCCCACAAGGAAGGGCCCAGCCCTGAAAGCTCTTGCTGCTCTTCACGGTCCCCTGGCGCCCTATGTACAGGCACAACAGCAGTGGGGATCTGTGCTTTCCCAGAGACGCAACATCTCATGGCGCTCGGCCGCGGCAGAACCTCTTGCCGAAAAGGCAAACGTCCGGCTCCTTCTCCCACAAGGAAGGGCCCAGCCCTGAAAGCTCTTGCTCCTCTTCACGGTGCCCTGGCGCCCTATCTACAGGCACAACAGCACTGGGGATCTGTGCTTTCCCAGAGACGCAACATCTCATGGCGCTCGGCCGCGGCAGAGCCTCATGCCGAAAAGGCAAACGTCCGGCTCCTTCTCCCACAAGGAAGGGCCCAGCCCTGAAAACTCTTGCTGCTCTTCACATATGCTTGGTGCCCTATCTACAGGCACAACAGCACTGGGGATCTGTGCTTTCCCAGCGACGCAACATATCATGGCGGTCGGCCGCGGCAGAGCCTCTTGCCGAAAAGGCAAACGTCCGGCTCCTTGTCCCACAAGGAAGGGCCCAGCCCTGAAAGCTCTTGCTGATCTTCACGGTGCCCTGGTGCCCTATCTATAGGCACAACAGCAGTGGGGATCTGTGCTTTCCCAGAGACGCAACATCTCATGGCGCTCGGCCACGGCAAAGCCTCTTGCCGAAAAGGCAAACGTCCGGCTCCTTGTCCCACAAGGAAGGGCCCAGCCCTGAAAGCTCTTGCTGCTCTTCACCTACCCTTGGCGCCCTATCTACATGAACAACAGCAGTGGGGATCTCTGCTTTCCCAGAGACGCAACATCTTATGTCGCTCGGCCGCGGCAGAGCCTCTTGCCGAAATGGCAAACATCCGGCTCCTTCTCCCACAAGGAAGGGCCCAGCCCTGAAAGCTGTAGCTGCTCTTCACGGTCACTTGGCGCCCTATCTACAGGCACAACAGCACTGGGGATCTGTGCTTTCCCAGAGACGCAACATCTCAAGGCACTCGGCCGCGGCAGAGCCTCTTGTCGTAATGGAAAACATCCGGCTCCTTGTCCCACAAGGAAGGGCCCAGCCCTGAAAGCTCTTGCTGCTTTTCACCTACCCTTGGCGCACTATCTACAGGCACAAGAGCAGTGGGGATCTGTGCTTTCCCAGAGACGCAACATCTCATGGCGCTCGGCCGCGGCAGAGCCTCATGCCGAAAAGGCAAACGTCCATCTCCTCGTCGCATAAGGAAGGGCCCAGCCCTGAAAGCTCTTGCTGCTCTTCACTTATGCTTGGCGCCCTATCTACAGGCACAACAGCACTGGGGATCTGTGCTTTCCCAGAGACGCAACATCTTATGGCGCTCGGCCGCGGCAGAGCCTCTTGCCAAAATGGCAAACGTCCGGCTACTTCTCCCACAAGGAAGGGCCCAGCCCTGAAAGCTCTTGCTGCTCTTCACCTTCCCTTGGCGCCCTATCTACAGGCACTACAGCACTGGTGTACTGTGCTTTCCCAGAGACGCAACATCTCATGGCGCTCGGCCGCGGCAGAGCCTCTTGCCGAAAAGGCAAACGTCCGGCTCCTTCTCCCACAAGGAAGGGCCCAGCCCTGAAATCTCTTGCTGCTCTTCACGGTGCCCTGGCGCCCTATCTATAGGCACAACAGCACTGGGGATCTGTTATTTCCCAGAGACACAACATCTCATGGCGCTCGGCCGCGGCAGACTCTCTTGCCGAAAAGTCAAAAGTCCGGCTCCTTATCTCCAAAAGGAGGGGCCCAGCCCTGAAAGCTCTTGCTGCTCTTCACTTATGCTTGGCGCCCTATCTACAGGCACAACAGCACTGGGGATCTGTGCTTTCCCAGAGACGCAACATCTCAAGGCACTCGGCCGCGGCAAAGCCTCTTGTCGTAATGGCAAACATCCGGCTCCTTGTCCCACAAGGAAGGGCCCAGCCCTGAAAGCTCTTGCTGCTTTTCACCTACCCTTGGCGCCCTATCTACAGGCACAAGAGCAGTGGGGATCTGTGCTTTCCCAGAGATGCAACATCTCATGGCGCTCGGCCGCGGCAGAGCCTCTTGCCGAAAAGGCAAACGTCCGGCTCCTTCTCCCACAAGGAAGGGCCCAGCCCTGAAAGCTCTTGCTGCTTTTCACGGTGCCATGGCGCCCTATCTACAGGCACAACAGCACTGGGGATCTGTGCTTTCCCAGCGACGCAACATATCATGGCGCTCGGCCGCGGCAGAGCCTCTTGCCGAAAAGGCAAACGTCCGGCTCCTTGTCCCACAGGGAAGGGCCTAGAACTGAAAGCTGTTGCTGCTCTTCACGGTGCCCTGGCGCCCTATCTACAGGCACAACAGCACTGGGGATCTGTGCTTTCCCAGAGACGCAACATCTCATGGCGCTCGGCCGCGGCAGAGCCTCTTGCCGAAATGGCAAACGTCCATCTCCTCGTCGCATAAGGAAGGGCCCCAGCCCTGAAAGCTCTTGCTGCTCTTCACTTATGCTTGGCGCCCTATCTACAGGCACAACAGCACTGGGGATCTGTGCTTTCCCAGAGACGCAACATCTCATGGCGCTTGGAGGCGGCAGAGCCTCTTGCCAAAATGGCAAACGTCCGGCTACTTCTCCCACAAGGAAGGGCCCAGCCCTGAAAGCTCTTGCTGCTCTTCACGGTCCCCTGGCGCCCTATGTACAGGCACAACAGCAGTGGGGATCTGTGCTTTCCCAGAGACGCAACATCTCATGGCGCTCGGCCCGCGGCAGAACCTCTTGCCGAAAAGGCAAACGTCCGGCTCCTTCTCCCACAAGGAAGGGCCCAGCCCTGAAAGCTCTTGCTCCTCTTCACGGTGCCCTGGCGCCCTATCTACAGGCACAACAGCACTGGGGATCTGTGCTTTCCCAGAGACGCAACATCTCATGGCGCTCGGCCGCGGCAGAGCCTCTTGCCGAAAAGTCAAAAGTCCGGCTCCTTCTCCCACAAGGAAGGGCCCAGCCCTGAAAGCTCTTGCTGCTCTTCACTTATGCTTGGCACCCTATCTACAGTCACAACAGCACTGGGGATCTGTGCTTTCCCAGAGATGCAACATCTCATGGCGCTCGGCCGCGGCAGAGCCTCTTGCCGAAAAGGCAAACGTCCGGCTCCTTCTCCCACAAGGAAGGGCCCAGCCCTGAAAGCTCTTGCTGCTTTTCACGGTGCCATGGCACCCTATCTACAGGCACAACAGCACTGGGGATCTGTGCTTTCCCAGCGACGCAACACATCATGGCGCTCGGCCGCGGCAGAGCCTCTTGCCGAAAAGGCAAACGTCCGGCTCCTTCTCCCACAAGGAAGGGCCCAGACCTGAAAGCTCTTGCTGCTTTTCACGGTGCCCTGGTGCCCTATCTATAGGCACAACAGCAGTGGGGATCTGTGCTTTCCCAGAGACGCAACATCTCATGGCGCTCGGCCACGGCAAAGCCTCTTGCCGAAAAGGCAAACGTCCGGCTCCTTGTCCCACAAGGAAGGGCCCAGCCCTGAAAGCTCTTGCTGCTCTTCACCTACCCTTGGCGCCCTATCTACATGAACAACAGCAGTGGGGATGTCTGCTTTCCCAGAGACGCAACATCTTATGTCGCTCGGCCGCGGCAGAGCCTCTTGCCGAAATGGCAAACATCCGGCTCCTTCTCCCACAAGGAAGGGCCCAGCCCTGAAAGCTGTAGCTGCTTTCCACGGTCACTTGGGGCCCTATCTACAGGCACAACAGCACTGGGGATCTGTGCTTTCCCAGAGACGCAACAACTCACGGCTCTCGGCCGCGGCAGAGCCTCTTGCCGAAAAGGCAAACGTCCGGCTCCTTCTCCCACAAGGAAGGGCCCAGCCCTGAAAGCTCTTGCTGCTCTTCACTTATGCTTGTTGCCCTATCTACAGGCACAACAGCACTGAGGATCTGTGCTTTCCCAGAGACGCAACATCTCATGGCGCTCGGCCGCGGCAGAGCCTCTTGCCGAAAAGGCAAACGTCCGGCTCCTTCTCCCACAAGGAAGGACCCAGCCCTGAAAGCTCTTGCTGCTCTTCACGGTGCCCTGGCGCCCTATCTACAGCCACAACAGCAGTGGGGATCTGTGCTTTCCCAGAGACGCAACATCTCATGGCGCTCGGCCGCGGCAGAGACTCTTGCTGAAAAGGCAAACATCCGGCTCCTTCTCCCACAAGGAAGGGCCCAGCCCTGAAAGCTCTTGCTGTTCTTCACGGTCCCTTGGCACCCTATCTAGAGGCAAAACAGCACTGGGGATCTGTGCTTTCCCGGAGAGGGAACATCTCATGGCGCTCGGCCGCGGCAGAGCCTCTTGCCGAAAAGGCAAACGTCCGGCTCCTTCTCCCACAAGGAAGGGCCCAGCCCTGAAATCTCTTGCTGCTCTTCACGGTGCCCTGGCGCCCTATCTATAGGCACAACAGCACTGGGGATCTGTTATTTCCCAGAGACACAACATCTCATGGCGCTCGGCCGCGGCAGACTCTCTTGCCGAAAAGTCAAAAGTCCGGCTCCTTATCTCCAAAAGGAGGGGCCCAGCCCTGAAAGCTCTTGCTGCTCTTCACTTATGCTTGGCGCCCTATCTACAGGCACAACAGCACTGGGGATCTGTGCTTTCCCAGAGACGCAACATCTCAAGGCACTCGGCCGCGGCAAAGCCTCTTGTCGTAATGGCAAACATCCGGCTCCTTGTCCCACAAGGAAGGGCCCAGCCCTGAAAGCTCTTGCTGCTTTTCACCTACCCTTGGCGCCCTATCTACAGGCACAAGAGCAGTGGGGATCTGTGCTTTCCCAGAGATGCAACATCTCATGGCGCTCGGCCGCGGCAGAGCCTCTTGCCGAAAAGGCAAACGTCCGGCTCCTTCTCCCACAAGGAAGGGCCTAGAACTGAAAGCTGTTGCTGCTCTTCACGGTGCCCTGGCGCCCTATCTACAGGCACAACAGCACTGGGGATCTGTGCTTTCCCAGAGACGCAACATCTCATGGCGCTCGGCCGCGGCAGAGCCTCTTGCCGAAATGGCAAACGTCCATCTCCTCGTCGCATAAGGAAGGGCCCAGCCCTGAAAGCTCTTGCTGCTCTTCACTTATGCTTGGCGCCCTATCTACAGGCACAACAGCACTGGGGATCTGTGCTTTCCCAGAGACGCAACATCTCATGGCGCTTGGAGGCGGCAGAGCCTCTTGCCAAAATGGCAAACGTCCGGCTACTTCTCCCACAAGGAAGGGCCCAGCCCTGAAAGCTCTTGCTGCTCTTCACGGTCCCCTGGCGCCCTATGTACAGGCACAACAGCAGTGGGGATCTGTGCTTTCCCAGAGACGCAACATCTCATGGCGCTCGGCCCGCGGCAGAACCTCTTGCCGAAAAGGCAAACGTCCGGCTCCTTCTCCCACAAGGAAGGGCCCAGCCCTGAAAGCTCTTGCTCCTCTTCACGGTGCCCTGGCGCCCTATCTACAGGCACAACAGCACTGGGGATCTGTGCTTTCCCAGAGACGCAACATCTCATGGCGCTCGGCCGCGGCAGAGCCTCTTGCCGAAAAGTCAAAAGTCCGGCTCCTTCTCCCACAAGGAAGGGCCCAGCCCTGAAAGCTCTTGCTGCTCTTCACTTATGCTTGGCACCCTATCTACAGTCACAACAGCACTGGGGATCTGTGCTTTCCCAGAGATGCAACATCTCATGGCGCTCGGCCGCGGCAGAGCCTCTTGCCGAAAAGGCAAACGTCCGGCTCCTTCTCCCACAAGGAAGGGCCCAGCCCTGAAAGCTCTTGCTGCTTTTCACGGTGCCATGGCACCCTATCTACAGGCACAACAGCACTGGGGATCTGTGCTTTCCCAGCGACGCAACACATCATGGCGCTCGGCCGCGGCAGAGCCTCTTGCCGAAAAGGCAAACGTCCGGCTCCTTCTCCCACAAGGAAGGGCCCAGACCTGAAAGCTCTTGCTGCTTTTCACGGTGCCCTGGTGCCCTATCTATAGGCACAACAGCAGTGGGGATCTGTGCTTTCCCAGAGACGCAACATCTCATGGCGCTCGGCCACGGCAAAGCCTCTTGCCGAAAAGGCAAACGTCCGGCTCCTTGTCCCACAAGGAAGGGCCCAGCCCTGAAAGCTCTTGCTGCTCTTCACCTACCCTTGGCGCCCTATCTACATGAACAACAGCAGTGGGGATGTCTGCTTTCCCAGAGACGCAACATCTTATGTCGCTCGGCCGCGGCAGAGCCTCTTGCCGAAATGGCAAACATCCGGCTCCTTCTCCCACAAGGAAGGGCCCAGCCCTGAAAGCTGTAGCTGCTTTCCACGGTCACTTGGGGCCCTATCTACAGGCACAACAGCACTGGGGATCTGTGCTTTCCCAGAGACGCAACAACTCACGGCTCTCGGCCGCGGCAGAGCCTCTTGCCGAAAAGGCAAACGTCCGGCTCCTTCTCCCACAAGGAAGGGCCCAGCCCTGAAAGCTCTTGCTGCTCTTCACTTATGCTTGTTGCCCTATCTACAGGCACAACAGCACTGAGGATCTGTGCTTTCCCAGAGACGCAACATCTCATGGCGCTCGGCCGCGGCAGAGCCTCTTGCCGAAAAGGCAAACGTCCGGCTCCTTCTCCCACAAGGAAGGACCCAGCCCTGAAAGCTCTTGCTGCTCTTCACGGTGCCCTGGCGCCCTATCTACAGCCACAACAGCAGTGGGGATCTGTGCTTTCCCAGAGACGCAACATCTCATGGCGCTCGGCCGCGGCAGAGACTCTTGCTGAAAAGGCAAACATCCGGCTCCTTCTCCCACAAGGAAGGGCCCAGCCCTGAAAGCTCTTGCTGTTCTTCACGGTCCCTTGGCACCCTATCTAGAGGCAAAACAGCACTGGGGATCTGTGCTTTCCCGGAGAGGGAACATCTCATGGCGTGCGGCCGCGGCAGAGCCTCTTGCCGAAATGGCAAAATCCGGCTCCTTCTCCCACAAGGAAGGGCAGAGCCCTGAAAGCTGTAGCTGCTCTTCACGGTCTCTTGGCGCCCTATCTACAGGCACAACAGCAGTGGGGATCTGTGCTTTCCCAGAGACGCAACATCTCACGGCGCTCGGCCGCGGCAGAGCCTCTTGCCGAAATGGCAAACGTCCATCTCCTCGTCGCACAAGGAAGAGCCCAGCCCTGAAAGCTCTTGCTGCTCTTCACTTATGCTTGGTGCCCTATCTACAGGCAGAACAGCACTGGGGATCTCTGCTTTCCGAGAGACGCAACATCTCATGGCGCTCGGCCGCGGCAGAGCCTCTTGCCGAAATGGCAAACGTCCATCTCCTGGTCGCATAAGGAAGGGCCCAGACCTGAAAGCTCTTGCTGCTCTTCACTTATGCTTGGCGCCCTATCTACAGGCACAACAGCACTGGGGATCTGTGCTTTCCCAGAGACGCAACATCTCATGGCGCTCGGCCGCGGCAGAGCCTCTTGCCAAAATGGCAAACGTCCGGCTACTTCTCCCACAAGGAAGGGCCCAGCCCTGAAAGCTCTTGCTGCTCTTCACCTACCCTTGGCGCCCTATCTACAGGCACAACAGCACTGGGGATCTGTGCTTTCCCAGAGACGCAACATCTCATGGCGCTCGGCCGCGGCAGAGCCTCTTGCTGAAAAGGCAAACGTCCGGCTCCTTCTCCCACAAGGAAGAGCCCAGCCCTGAAAGCTCTTGCTGCTCTTCACGGTGCCCTGGCGCCCTATGTACAGGCACAACAGCAGTGGGGATCTGTGCTTTCCCAGAGACGCAATATCTCATGGCGCTCGGCCGCGGCAGAACCTCTTGCCGAAAAGGCAAACGTCCGGCTCCTTCTCCCACAAGGAAGGGCCCAGCCCTGAAAGCTCTTGCTCCTCTTCACGGTGCCCTGGCGCCCTATCTACAGGCACAACAGCACTGGGGATCTGTGCTTTCCCAGAGACGCAACATCTCATGGCGCTCGGCCGCGGCAGAGCCTCTTGCCGAAAAGTCAAAAGTCCGGCTCCTTCTCCCACAAGGAAGGGCCCAGCCCTGAAAGCTCTTGCTGCTCTTCACTTATGCTTGGTGCCCTATCTACAGTCACAACAGCACTGGGGATCTGTGCTTTCCCAGAGATGCAACATCTCATGGCGCTCGGCCGCGGCAGAGCCTCTTGCCGAAAAGGCAAACGTCCGGCTCCTTCTCCCACAAGGAAGGGCCCAGCCCTGAAAGCTCTTGCTGCTTTTCACGGTGCCATGGTGCCCTATCTACAGGCACAACAGCAGTGGGGATCTGTGCTTTCCCAGCGACGCAACATCTCATGGCGCTCGGCCGCGGCAGAGCCTCTTGCCGAAAAGGCAAACGTCCGGCTCCTTGTCCCACAAGGAAGGGCCCAGCCCTGAAAGCTCTTGCTGATCTTCACGGTGCCCTGGCGCCCTATCTATAGGCACAACAGCACTGCGGATCTGTGCTTTCCCAGAGACGCAACATCTCATGGCGCTCGGCCGCGGCAGAACCTCTTGCCGAAAAGGCAAACGTCCGGCTCCTTCTCCCACAAGGAAGGGCCCAGCCCTGAAAGCTGTAGCTGCTCTTCACGGTCACTTGGCGCCCTATCTACAGGCACAACAGCACTGGGGATCTGTGCTTTCCCAGAGACGCAACATCTCAAGGCACTCGGCCGCGGCAGTGCCTCTTGTCGTAATGGCAAACATCCGGCTCCTTGTCCCACAAGGAAGGGCCCAGCCCTGAAAGCTCTTGCTGCTTTTCACCTACCCTTGGCGCCCTATCTACAGGCACAAGAGCAGTGGGGATCTGTGCTTTCCCAGAGACGCAACATCTCATGGCGCTCGGCCGCGGCAGAGCCTCATGCCGAAAAGGCAAACGTCCGGCTCCTTCTCCCACAAGGAAGGGCCCAGCCCTGAAAACTCTTGCTGCTCTTCACATATGCTTGGTGCCCTATCTACAGGCACAACAGCACTGGGGATCTGTGCTTTCCCAGAGATGCAACATCTCATGGCGCTCGGCCGCGGCAGAGCCTCTTGCCGAAAAGGCAAACGTCCGGCTCCTTCTCCCACAAGGAAGGGCCCAGCCCTGAAAGCTCTTGCTGCTTTTCACGGTGCCCTGGCGCCTTATCTACAGGCACCACAGCACTGGGGATCTGTGCTTTCCCAGCGACGCAACATATCATGGCGGTCGGCCGCGGCAGAGCCTCTTGCCGAAAAGGCAAACGTCCGGCTCCTTGTCCCACAAGGAAGGGCCCAGCCCTGAAAGCTCTTGCTGATCTTCACGGTGCCCTGGTGCCCTATCTATAGGCACAACAGCAGTGGGGATCTGTGCTTTCCCAGAGACGCAACATCTCATGGCGCTCGGCCACGGCAAAGCCTCTTGCCGAAAAGGCAAACGTCCGGCTCCTTGTCCCACAAGGAAGGGCCCAGCCCTGAAAGCTTTTGCTGCTCTTCACCTACCCTTGGCGCCCTATCTACATGAACAACAGCAGTGGGGATCTCTGCTTTCCCAGCGACGCAACATCTCATGGCGCTCGGCCGCGGCAGAGCCTCTTGCCGAAAAGGCAGACATCCGGCTCCTTCTCCCACAAGGAAGGGCCCAGCCCTGAAAGCTGTAGCTGCTCTTTACGGTCACTTGGCGCCCTATCTACAGGCACAACAGCACTGGGGATCTGTGCTTTCCCAGAGACGCAACATCTCATGGCGCTCGGCCGCGTCAGAGCCTCTTGCTGAAAAGGCAAACGTCCGGCTCCTTCTCCCACAAGGAAGAGCCCAGCCCTGAAAGCTCTTGCTGCTCTTCACGGTGCCCTGGTGCCCTATCTACAGGCACAACAGCACTGGGGATCTGTGCTTTCCCAGAGACGCAACATCTCATGGCGCTCGGTCGCGGCAGAACCTCTTGCCGAAAAGGCAAACGTCCGGCTCCTTCTCCCACAAGGAAGGGCCCAGCCCTGAAAGCTCTTGCTCCTCTTCACGGTGCCCTGGCGCCCTATCTACAGGCACAACAGCACTGGGGATCTGTGCTTTCCCAGAGACGCAACATCTCATGGCGCTCGGCCGCGGCAGAGCCTCTTGCCGAAAAGTCAAAAGTCCGGCTCCTTCTCCCACAAGGAAGGGCCCAGCCCTGAAAGCTGTTGCTGCTCTTCACTTATGCTTGGCGCCCTATCTACAGGCACAACTGCAGTGGGCATCTGTGCTTTCCCAGAGACGCAACATCTCATGGCGCTCGGCCGCGGCAGAGCCTCTTGCTGAAAAGTCAAACGTCCGGCTCCTTCTCCCACAAGGAAGGGCCCAGCTCTGAAAGCTCTTGCTGCTCTTCACGGTGCCATGGCGCCCTATCTACAGGCACAACAGCACTGGGCATCTGTGCTTTCCCAGAGGCGCAATATCTCATGGCGCTCGGCTGCGGACGAGCCTCTTGCCGAAAAGGCAAACGTCCGGCTCCTTGTCCCACAAGGAAGGGCCCAGCCCTGAAAGCTCTTGCTGCTCCTCTTCACGGTGCCCTGGCGCCCTATCTACAGGCACAACAGCACTGGGGATCTGTGCTTTCCCAGAGACGCAACATCTCATGGCGCTCGGCCGCGGCAGAACCTCTTGCCGAAAAGGCAAACGTCCGGCTCCTTGTCCCACAAGGAAGGGCCCAGCCCTGAAAGCTCTTGCTGATCTTCACGGTGCCCTGGCGCCCTATCTATAGGCACAACAGCACTGGGGATCTGTGCTTTCCCAGAGACGCAACATCTCATGGCGCTCGGCCGCGGCAGAGCCTCTTGCCGAAAAGGCAAACGTCCGGCTCCTTGTCCCACAAGGAAGGGCCCAGCCCTGAAAGCTCTTGCTGCTCTTCACCTACCCTTGGCGCCCTATCTACATGCACAACAGCAGTGGGGATCTCTGCTTTCCCAGCGACGCAACATCTCAATGCGGTCGGCCGCGGCAGAGCCTCTTGCCGAAAAGGCAAACATCCGGCTCCTTCTCCCACAAGGAAAGGCCCAGCCCTGAAAGCTGTACCTGCTCTTCACGGTCACTTGGCGCCCTATCTACAGGCACAACAGCACTGGGGATCTGTGCTTTCCCAGAGACGCAACATCTCAAGGCACTCGGCCGCGGCAGAGCCTCTTGTCGTAATGGCAAACATCCGGCTCCTTCTCCCACAAGGAAGGGCCCAGCCCTGAAAGCTCTTGCTGCTTTTCACCTACCCTTGGCGCACTATCTACAGGCACAAGAGCAGTGGGGATCTGTGCTTTCCCAGAGACGCAACATCTCATGGCGCTCGGCCGCGGCAGAGCCTCATGCCAAAAAGGCAAACGTCCGGCTCCTTCTCCCACAAGGAAGGGCCCAGCCCTGAAAACTCTTGCTGCTCTTCACATATGCTTGGTGCCCTATCTACAGGCACAACAGCACTGGGGATCTGTGCTTTCCCAGCGACGCAACATATCATGGCGGTCGGCCGCGGCAGAGCCTCTTGCCGAAAAGGCAAACGTCCGGCTCCTTCTCCCACAAGGAAGGGCCCAGCCCTGAAAGCTCTTGCTGATCTTCACGGTGCCCTGGTGCCCTATCTATAGGCACAACAGCAGTGGGGATCTTTGCTTTCCCAGAGACGCAACATCTCATGGCGCTCGGCCACGGCAAAGCCTCTTGCCGAAAAGGAAAACTTCCGGCTCCTTGTCCCACAAGGAAGGGCCCAGCCCTGAAAGCTCTTGCTGCTCTTCACCTAACCTTGGCGCCCTATCTACATGAACAACAGCACTGGGGATCTCTGCTTTCCCAGCGACGCAACATCTCATGGCGCTCGGCCGCGGCAGAGCCTCTTGCCAAAAAGGCAAACGTCCGGCTCCTTCTCCCACAAGGAAGAGCCCAGCCCTGAAAGCTCTTGCTGCTCTTCATGGTCACTTGGCGCCCTATCTACAGGCACAACAGCACTGGGGATCTGTGCTTTCCCAGCGACGCAACATCTCATGGCGCTCGGCCGCGGCAGAGCCTCTTGCCGAAAAGGCAAACGTCCGGCTCCTTCTCCCACAAGGAAGAGCCCAGCCCTGAAAGCTCTTGCTCCTCTTCACGGTGCCCTGGCGCCCTATCTACAGGCACAACAGCACTGGGGATCTGTGCTTTCCCAGAGACGCAACATCTCATGGCGCTCGGCCGCGGCAGAGCCTCTTGCCGAAAAGTCAAAAGTCCGGCTCCTTCTCCCACAAGGAGGGGCCCAGCCCTGAAAGCTCTTGCTGCTCTTCACTTATGCTTGGCGCCCTATCTACAGGCACAACAGCAGTGGGCATCTGTGCTTTCCCAGAGACGCAACATCTCATGGCGCTCGGCCGCGGCAGAGCCTCTTGCTGAAAAGGCAAACGTCCGGCTCCTTCTCCCACAAGGAAGGGCCCAGAACTGAAAGCTCTTGCTGCTCTTCACCTACCCTTGGCGCCCTATCTACAGGCACAACAGCAGTGGGGATCTGTGCTTTCCCAGAGACGCAACATCTCATGGCGCTCAGCCGCGTCAGAGCCTCTTGCCGAAAAGGCAAACATCCGGCTCCTTCTCCCACAAGGAAGGGCCCAGCCCTGAAAGCTCTTGCTGCTCTTCACGGTGCCCTAGCGCCCTATCTATAGGCACAACAGCACTGGGGATCTGTGCTTGCCGAGAGACGCAACATCTCATGGCGCTCCGCTGCGCCTCTTGCCGAAAAGGCAAAAGTCCGTCTCCTTATCCCACAAGGAAGGGCCCAGCCCTGAAAGCTCTTGCTGCTCTTCACCTACCCTTGGCGCCCTATCTACATGCACAACAGCAGTGGGGATCTCTGCTTTCTCAGAGACGCAACATCTCATGGCGCTCGGGCCGCGGCAGAGCCTCAGCCGAAAAGGCAGACATCCGGCTCCTTCTCCCACAAGGAAGGGCCCAGCCCTGAAAGCTTTTGCTGCTCTTCACCTGCCCTTGGCGCCCTATCTACAGGCACAACAGCACTGGGGATCTGTGCTTTCCCAGAGACGCAACATCTCATGGCGCTCGGCCACGGCAAAGCCTCTTGCCGAAAAGGAAAACGTCCGGCTCCTTGTCCCACAAGGAAGGGCCCAGCCCTGAAAGCTCTTGCTGCTCTTCACCTACCCTTGGCGCCCTATCTACATGAACAACAGCACTGGGGATCTGTGCTTTCCCAGCGACGCAACATCTCATGGCGCTCGGGCCGCGGCAGAGCCTCTTGCCGAAAAGGCAAACGTCCGGCTCCTTCTCCCACAAGGAAGAGCCCAGCCCTGAAAGCTCTTGCTCCTCTTCACGGTGCCCTGGCGCCCTATCTACAGGCACAACAGCACTGGGGGATCTGTGCTTTCCCAGAGACGCAACATCTCATGGCGCTCGGCCGCGGGCAGAGCCTCTTGCCGAAAAGTCAAAAGTCCGGCTCCTTCTCCCACAAGGAGGGGCCCAGCCCTGAAAGCTCTTGCTGCTCTTCACTTATGCTTGGCGCCCTATCTACAGGCACAACAGCAGTGGGCATCTGTGCTTTCCCAGAGGACGCAACATCTCATGGCGCGTCGGCCGCGGCAGAGCCCTCTGCTGAAAAGGCAAACGTCCGGCTCCTTCTCCCACAAGGAAGGGCCCAGAACTGAAAGCTCTTGCTGCGCTTCACCTACCCTTGGCGCCCTATCTACAGGCACAACAGCAGTGGGGATCTGTGCTTTCCCAGAGACGCAACATCTCATGGCGCTCAGCCGCGTCAGAGCCTCTTGCCGAAAAGGCAAACATCCGGCTCCTTCTCCCACAAGGAAGGCCCCAGCCCTGAAAGCTCTTGCTGCTCTTCACGGTGCCCTGGCGCCCTATCTATAGGCACAACAGCACTGGGGATCTGTGCTTGCCCAGAGACGCAACATCTCATGGCGCTCCGCTGCGGACGAGCCTCTTGCCGAAAAGGCAAAAGTCCGTCTCCTTATCCCACAAGGAAGGGCCCAGCCCTGAAAGCTCTTGCTGCTCTTCACCTACCCTTGGCGCCCTATCTACATGCACAACAGCAGTGGGGATCTCTGCTTTCTCAGAGACGCAACATCTCATGGCGCTCCGCCGCGGCAGAGCCTCAGCCGAAAAGGCAGACATCCGGCTCCTTCTCCCACAAGGAAGGGCCCAGCCCTGAAAGCTTTTGCTGCTCTTCACCTGCCCTTGGCGCCCTATCTACAGGCACAACAGCACTGGGGATCTGTGCTTTCCCAGAAACGCAACATCTCATGGCGCTCAGCCGCGGCAGAGCCTCTTGCTGAAAAGGCAAACGTCCGGCTCCTTCTCCCACAAGGAGGGGCCCAGCCCTGAAAGCTCTTGCTGCTCTACACTTATGCTTGGCGCCCTATCTACAGGTACAACAGCAGTGGGCATCTGTGCTTTCCCAGAGACGCAACATCTCATGGCGCTCGGCCGCGGCATAACCTCTTGCCGAAAAGGCAAACGTCCGGCTCCTTGTCCCACAAGGAAGAGTCCAGCCCTGAAAGCTCTTGCTGCTCTTCACGGTGCCCTGGCGCCCTATCTACAGGCACAACAGCACTGGGCATCTGTGCTTTCCCAGAGGCGCAACATCTCATGGCGCTCGGCCGCGGCAGAGTCTCTTGCCGAAAAGTCAAAAGTCCGGCTCCTTCTCCCACAAGGAGGGGCCCAGCCCTGAAAGCTCTTGCTGCTCTTCATGGTCACTTGGTGCCCTATCTACAGGCACAACAGCACTGGGGATCTGTGCTTTCCCAGCGACGCAACATATCATGGCGGTCGGCCGCGGCAGAGCCTCTTGCCGAAAAGGCAAACGTCCGGCTCCTTGTCCCACAAGGAAGGGCCCAGCCCTGAAAGCTCTTGCTGCTTTTCACGGTGCCCTGGCGCCCTATCTACAGGCACAACAGCACTGGGGATCTGTGCTTTCCCAGAGACGCAACATCTCATGGCGCTCGGCCGCGGCAGAGCCTCTTGCCGAAAAGGCAAACGTCCGGCTCCTTCTCCCACAAGGAAGGGCCCAGCCCTGAAAGCTCTTGCTGCTCTTCACCTACCCTTGGCGCCCTATCTACAGGCACAACAGCACTGGGGATGTGTGCTTTCCCAGAGACGCAACATCTCATGGCGCTCAACTGTGGCAGAGCCTCTTGCCGAAAAGGCAAACGTCCGCCTCCTTCTGCCACAAGGATGGTGACAGACCTGAAAGCTTTTGCTGCTCTTCACGGTGCCCTGGCGCCCTATCTACTGGCACAACAGCACTGGGGATCTGTGCTTTCCCAGAGACGCAACATCTCATGGTGCTCGGCCGCGGCAGAGCCTCTTGCCGAAAAGGCAAACGTCCGGCTCCTTCTCCTACAAGGAAATGCCCAGCCCTGAAAGCTCTTGCTGCTCTTCACGGTCCCTTGGCGCCCTATATACAGGAACAACAGAGCTGGGGATCTCTGCTTTCCCAGAGACGCAACATCTCATGGCGCTCATCCGCGGCAGAGCCTCTTGCCGAAAAGGCAAACGTCCAGCTCCTTGTCCCACAAGGAAGGGCCCAGCCCTGAAAGCTCTTGCTGCTCTTCACGGTCCCATGGCGCCCTATCTACAGGAACAACAGCAGTGGGTATCTGTGCTTTCCCAGAGACGCAACATCTCATGGCGCTCATCTGCGGCAGAGCCTCTTGCCGAAAAGGCAAACGTCCGGTTCCTTCTGCCACAAGGATGGTGACAGCCCTGAAAGCTGTTGCTGCTCTTCACGGTGCCCTGGCGCCCTATCTACAGGCAGAACAGCAAGTGGGGATCTGTGCTTTCCCAGAGACGCAACATCTCATGGTGCTCGGCCGCGGCAGAGCCTCTTGCCGAAAAGGCAAACGTCCGGCTCCTTGTCCCACAAGGAAGGGCCCAGCCCTGAAAGCTCTTGCTGCTCTTCACGGTCCCATGGCGCCCTATCTACAGGAACAACATCAGTGGGTATCTGTGCTTTCCCAGAGACGCAACATCTCATGGCGCTCAGCTGCGGCAGAGCCTCTTGCCGAAAAGGCAAACGTCCGGTTCCTTCTGCCACAAGGATGGTGACAGCCCTGAAAGCTGTTGCTGCTCTTCACGGTGCCCTGGCGCCCTATCTACAGGCAGAACAGCAGTGGGGATCTGTGCTTTCCCAGAGACGCAACATCTCATGGCGCTCGGCCGCGGCTGAGCCTCTTGCCGGAAAGGCAAACGTCCGGCTCCTTCTCCTACAAGGAAGGGCCCAGCCCTGAAAGCTGTTCTTGCTCTTCACGGTCACTTGGCGCCCTATATACAGGCACAACAGCAGTGGGGGTCTGTGCTTTCCCAGAGACGCAACATCTCATGGCGCTCGGCCGTGGCAGAGCCTCTTGCCGAAATGGCAAACGTCCGGCTCCTTCTCCCACAAGGAAGGGCCCAGCCCTGAAAGCTCTTGCTGCACTTCACGGTGCCCTGGCACCCTATCTACAGGAACAACAGCACCGGGGTTCTGTGCTTACCCGAGACGCAACATCTCATGGAGCTCAGCTGCGGCAGAGCCTCTTGCCGAAAAGGCAAACGTCCGGCTCCTTCTGCCACAAGGATGATGACAGCCCTGAAAGCTGTTGCTGCACTTCACGGTGCCCTGGCGCCCTATCTACAGTCACAACAACAGTGTGTATCTGTGCTTTGCCAGAGACGCAACATCTCATGGCGCTCGGCCGCGGCAGAGCCTCTTGCCGAAAAGGCAAACGTCCGGCTCCTCTGCCACAAGGATTGTGACAGCCCTGAAAGCTGTTCCTGCTATTCACGGTGCCCTGGCGCCCTATCTACTGGCACAAGAGCACTGGGGATCTGTGCTTTCCCAGAGACGCAACATCTCATGGTGCTCGGCCGCGGCAGAGCCTCTTGCCGAAAAGGCAAACGTCCGGCTCCTTGTCCCTCAAGGAAGGGCCCAGCCCTGAAAGCTGTTGCTGCTCTTCACGGTGCCCTGGCGCCCTATCTACAGGCACAACACCACTGGGGATCTGTGCTTCCCCAGAGACGCAACATCTCATGGCGCTCGGCCCGCGGCAGAGCCTCTTGCCAAAAAGGCAAACGTCCGGCTCCTTGTCCCACAAGGAAGGGCCCAGCCCTGAAAGCTCTTGCTGCTCTTCACGGTGCCCTGGCGCCCTATCTACAGGCAGAACAGCAGTGGGTATCTGTGCTTTCCCAGAGACGCAACATCTCATGGTGCTTGGCCGCGGCAGAGCCTCTTGCCGAAAAGGCAAACGTCCGGCTCCTTGTCCCACAAAGAAGGGCCCAGCCCTGAAAGCTCTTGCTGCTCTTCACCTACCCTTGGCGCCCTATCTACAGGCACAACAGCAGTGGGCACCTGTGCTTTCCTGGAGAGGGGAAATCTCATGGCGCTCGGCCGCGGCAGAGCCTCTTGCCGAAAAGGCAAACGTCCGGCTCCTTCTCCCACAAGGAAAGGCCCAGCCCTGAAAGCTGTTGCTGCTCTTCACCTACCCTTGGCTCCCTATCTACAGGCACAACAGCACTGGGGATCTCTGCTTTCCCAGAGACGCAACATCTCATGGCGCTCCGCCGCGGCAAAGCCTCTTGCCGAAAAGGCAAACATCCGGCTCCTTGTCCCACAAGGAAGGGCCCAGCCCTGAAAGCTGTTGCTGCTCTTCACGGTGCCCTGGCGCGCTATCTACAGGCACAACAGCAGTGGGGATCTGTGCTTTCCCAGAGACACAACATCTCATGGCGCTCGGCTGCGGACGAGTCTCTTGCCGAAAAGGCAAACGTCCGGCTCCTTGTCACACAAGGAAGTGCCCAGCCCTGAAAGCTCTTGCTGCTCTTCACCTACCCTTGGCACCCTATCTACAGGCACAACAGCAGTGGGATCTGTGCTTTCGCAGAGACGCAACATCTCATGGCGCTCGTGCTCGGCAGAGCCTCTTTCCGAAAAGACAAATGTCCGGCTCGTTCTCCCACAAGGAAGGGCGCAGCCCTGAAAGCTCTTGCTGCTCTTCACGGTGCCTTGGCGCCCTATCTACAGGAACAACAGCAGTGGGAATATGTGCTTTCCCAGAGACACAACATCTCATGGCGCTCGGCTGCGGACGAGACTCTTGCCGAAAAGGAAAACGTCCGGCTCCTTCTCCCACAAGGAAGGGCCCAGCCCTGAAAGCTCTTGCTGCTCTTCAAGGTGCCCTGGCACCCTATCTACAGGCACAACAGCACTGGTGATCTGTGCTTTCCCAGAGACGCAACATCTCATGGAGATCCGCCACGGCAGAGCCTCTTGCCGAAATGGCAAATATCCGGCTCCTTCTGCCACAAGGAAGGGCCCAGCCCTGAAAGCTCTTGCTGCACTTCACGGTGCCCTGGCACCCTATCTACAGGAACAACAGCAGTGGGCAACTGTGCTTTCCCGAGACGCAACATCTCATGGAGCTCAGCTGCGGCAGAGCCTCTTGCCGAAAAGGCAAACGTCCAGCTCCTTCTCCCACAAGGATGGTGACAGCCCTGAAAGCTGTTGCTGCACTTCACGGTGCCCTGGCGCCCTATCTACAGGCACAACAGCAGTGTGTATCTGTGCTTTCCCAGAGACGCAACATCTCATGGCGCTCGGCCGCGGCAGAGCCTCTTGCCGAAAAGGCAAACGTCCGGCTCCTCTGCCACAAGGATGGTGACAGCCCTGAAAGCTGTTGCTGCTATTCAAGGTGCCTTGGTGCACTATCTACAGGCACAATAGCACTGGGGATCTGTGCTTTCCCAGAGACGCAACATCTCATGGCGCTTGGCAGCGGCAGAGCCTCTTGCCGAAAAGGCAAACCTCCGGCTCCTTGTCCCACAAGGAAGGGCCCAGCCCTGAAAGCTGTTGCTGCTCTTCAAGGTGCCCTGGCACCCTATCTACAGGCACAACACCACTGGGGATCTGTGCTTTCCCAGAGACGCAACATCTCATGGCGGTCGGCCGCGGCAGATCCTCTTGCCGAAAAGACAAACGTCCGGCTCCTTCTCCCACAAGGAAGGGCCCAGCCCTGAAAGCTCTTGCTGCTCTTCACCTACCCTTGGCGCCCTATCTACAGGCACAACAGCACTGGGGATCTGTGCTTTCCCAGAGACGCAACATCTCATGGCGCTCGGCCGCGGCAGAGCCTCTTGCCGAAAAGGCAAACGTCCGGCTCCTTCTGCCACAAGGATGGTGACAGCCCTGAAAGCTCTTGCTGCTCTTCACGGTGCCCTGGCGCCCTATCTACAGGCACAACAGCACTGGGGATCTGTGCTTTCCCAGAGACGCAAGATCTCATGGTGCTCGGCCGCGGCAGAGCCTCTTGCCGAAAAGGCAAACGTTCGGCTCCTTCTCCCAGAAGGGAAGGCCCAGCCCTGAAAGCTGTTGCTGCTCTTCACGGTGCCCTGGCGCCCTATCTACAGGCACAACAGCACTGGGGATGTGTGCTTTCCCAGAGACGCAACATCTCATGGCGCTCAACTGCGGCAGAGCCTCTTGCCGAAAAGGCAAACGTCCGCCTCCTTCTGCCACAAGGATGGTGACAGCCCTGAAAGCTTTTGCTGCTCTTCACGGTGCCCTGGCGCCCTATCTACAGGCACAACAGCACTGGGGATCTGTGCTTTCCCAGAGACGCAACATCTCATGGTGCTCGGCCGCGGCAGAGCCTCTTGCCGAAAAGGCAAACGTCCGGCTCCTTCTCCTACAAGGAAATGCCCAGACCTGAAAGCTCTTGCTGCTCTTCACGGTCACTTGGCGCCCTATATACAGGAACAACAGTGCTGGGGATCTCTGCTTTCCCAGAGACGCAACATCTCATGGCGCTCGTCCGCGGCAGAGCCTCTTGCCGAAAAGGCAAACGTCCGGTTCCTTCTGCCACAAGGATGGTGACAGCCCTGAAAGCTGTTGCTGCTCTTCACGGTGCCCTGGCGCCCTATCTACAGGCAGAACAGCAGTGGGGATCTGTGCTTTCCCAGAGACGCAACATCTCATGGTGCTCGGCCGCGGCAGAGCCTCTTGCCGAAAAGGCAAACGTCCGGCTCCTTGTCCCACAAGGAAGGGCCCAGCCCTGAAAGCTCTTGCTGCTCTTCACGGTCCCATGGCGCCCTATCTACAGGAACAACAGCAGTGGGTATCTGTGCTTTCCCAGAGACGCAACATCTCATGGCGCTCAGCTGCGGCAGAGCCTCTTGCCGAAAAGGCAAATGTCCGGTTCCTTCTGCCACAAGGATGGTGACAGCCCTGAAAGCTGTTGCTGCTCTTCACGGTGCCCTGGCGCCCTATCTACAGGCAGAACAGCAGTGGGGATCTGTGCTTTCCCAGAGACGCAACATCTCATGGCGCTCGGCCGCGGCAGAGCCTCTTGCCGGAAAGGCAAACGTCCGGCTCCTTCTCCTACAAGGAAGGGCCCAGCCCTGAAAGCTGTTCTTGCTCTTCACGGTCACTTGGCGCCCTATATACAGGCACAACAGCACTGGGGATCTGTGCTTTCCCAGAGACGCAACATCTCATGGCGCTCGGCCGCGGCAGAGCCTCTTGCCGAAATGGCAAACGTCCGGCTCCTTCTCCCACAAGGAAGGGCCCAGCCCTGAAAGCTCTTGCTGCACTTCACGGTGCCCTGGCACCCTATCTACAGGAACAACAGCACCGGGGTTCTGTGCTTTCCCGAGACGCAACATCTCATGGAGCTCAGCTGCGGCAGTGCCTCTTGCCGAAAAGGCAAACTTCCGGCTCCTTCTGCCACAAGGATGATGACAGCCCTGAAAGCTGTTGCTGCACTTCACGGTGCCCTGGCGCCCTATCTACAGTCACAACAGCAGTGTGTATCTGTGCTTTCCCAGAGACGCAACATATCATGGCGCTCGGCCGCGGCAGAGCCTCTTGCCGAAAAGGTAAACTTCCGGCTCCTTCTCCCACAAGGAAGGGCCCATCCCTGAAAGCTCTTGCTGCTCTTCACCTACCCTTGGCGCCCTGTCTACAAGCACAACAGCAGTGGGGATGGGTGCTTTCCCAGAGACGCAACATCTCTTGGCTCTCGGCCGCGGCAGAGCCTCTTGCCGAAAAGGCAAACGTCCGGCTCCTTGTCCCACAAGGAAAGGCCCAGAACTGAAAGCTCTTGCTACTCTTCACGGTCACTTGGCGCCCTATCTACAGGCACAACAGCACTGGGGATCTGTGCTTTCCCAGAGACGCAACATCTCATGGCGCTCGGCCGCGGCAGAGCCTCTTGCCGAAAAGGCAAACGTCCGGCTCCTTGTCCCACAAGGAAGGGCCCAGCCCTGAAAGTTCTTGCTGCTTTTCAATTTTGCTTGACGCTCTATCTACAGGCACAACTACACTGGGCATCTGTGCTTTCCCAGAGACGCAACATCTCATGGCGCTTGGCAGCGGCAGAGCCTCTTGCCGAAAAGGCAAACGTCCGGCTCCTTTTCCCACAAGGAAGGGCCCAGCCCTGAAAGCTGTTCTTTCTCTTGACGGTCACTTGGCACCCTATCTACAGGCACAACAGCACTGCGGATCTGTGCTTTCCCAGAGACGCAACACATCATGGCGCTCGGCCGCGGCAGAGCCTCTTGCCGAAATGGCAAACATACGGCTCCTTGTCACACAAGGAAGTGCCCAGCCCTGAAAGCTCTTGCTGCTCTTCACCTACCCTTGGCACCCTATCTACAGGCACAACAGCAGTGGGGATCTGTGCTTTCGCAGAGACGCAACATCTCATGGCGCTCGTGCTCGGCAGAGCCTCTTTCCGAAAAGACAAATGTCCGGCTCGTTCTCCCACAAGGAAGGGCGCAGCCCTGAAAGCTCTTGCTGCTCTTCACGGTGCCTTGGCGCCCTATCTACAGGAACAACAGCAGTGGGAATATGTGCTTTCCCAGAGACACAACATCTCATGGCGCTCGGCTGCGGACGAGACTCTTGCCGAAAAGGCAAACGTCCGGCTCCTTCTCCCACAAGGAAGGGCCCAGCCCTGAAAGCTCTTGCTGCTCTTCAAGGTGCCCTGGCACCCTATCTACAGGCACAACAGCAGTGGGGATCTGTGCTTTCCCAGAGACGCAACATCTCATGGAGATCCGCCACGGCAGAGCCTCTTGCCGAAATGGCAAATGTCCGGCTCCTTCTGCCACAAGGAAGGGCCCAGCCCTGAAAGCTCTTGCTGCACTTCACGGTGCCCTGGCGCCCTATCTACAGGCACAACAGCAGTGTGTATCTGTGCTTTCCCAGAGACGCAACATCTCATGGCGCTCGGCCGCGGCAGAGCCTCTTGCCGAAAAGGCAAACGTCCGGCTCCTTTGCCACAAGGATGGTGACAGCCCTGAAAGCTGTTGCTGCTATTCAAGGTGCCTTGGTGCCCTATCTACAGGCACAATAGCACTGGGGATCTGTGCTTTCCCAGAGACGCAACATCTCATGGCGCTTGGCAGCGGCAGAGCCTCTTGCCGAAAAGGCAAACCTCCGGCTCCTTGTCCCACAAGGAAGGGCCCAGCCCTGAAAGCTGTTGCTGCTCTTCACGGTCCCATGGCGCCCTATCTACAGGCACAACACCACTGGGGATCTGTGCTTTCCCAGAGACGCAACATCTCATGGCGGTCGGCCACGGCAGATCCTCTTGCCGAAAAGACAAACGTCCGGCTCCTTCTCCCACAAGGAAGGGCCCAGCCCTGAAAGCTCTTGCTGCTCTTCACCTACCCTTGGCGCCCTATCTACAGGCACAACAGCACTGGGGATCTGTGCTTTCCCAGAGACGCACAATCTCATGGCGCTCGGCCGCGGCAGAGACTCTTGCCGAAAAGGCAAACGTCCGGCTCCTTCTGCCACAAGGATGGTGACAGCCCTGAAAGCTCTTGCTGCTCTTCACGGTGCCCTGGCGCCCTATCTACAGGCACAACAGCAGTGGGGATCTGTGCTTTCCCAGAGACGCAAGATCTCATGGTGCTCGGCCGCGGCAGAGCCTCTTGCCGAAAAGGCAAACGTTCGGCTCCTTCTCCCAGAAGGGAAGGCCCAGCCCTGAAAGCTGTTGCTGCTCTTCACGGTGCCCTGGCGCCCTATCTACAGGCACAACAGCACTGGGGATGTGTGCTTTCCCAGAGACGCAACATCTCATGGCGCTCAACTGCGGCAGAGCCTCTTCCTGAAAAGGCAAACGTCCGCCTCCTTCTGCCACAAGGATGGTGACAGCCCTGAAAGCTTTTGCTGCTCTTCACGGTGCCCTGGCGCCCTATCTACTGGCACAACAGCACTGGGGATCTGTGCTTTCCCAGAGACGCAACATCTCATGGTGCTCGGCCGCGGCAGAGCCTCTTGCCGAAAAGGCAAACGTCCGGCTCCTTCTCCTACAAGAAAATGCCCAGACCTGAAAGCTCTTGCTGCTCTTCACGGTCACTTGGCGCCCTATATACAGGAACAACAGTGCTGGGGATCTCTGCTTTCCTAGAGACGCAACATCTCATGGCGCTCGTCCGCGGCAGAGCCTCTTGCCGAAAAGGCAAACGTCCAGCTCCTTGTCCCACAAGGAAGGGCCCAGCCCTGAAAGCTCTTGCTGCTCTTCACGGTCCCATGGCGCCCTATCTACAGGAACAACAGCAGTGGGTATCTGTGCTTTCCCAGAGACGCAACATCTCATGGCGCTCAGCTGCGGCAGAGCCTCTTGCCGAAAAGGCAAACGTCCGGTTCCTTCTGCCACAAGGATGGTGACAGCCCTGAAAGCTCTTGCTGCTCTTCACGGTGCCCTGGCGCCCTATCTACAGGCAGAACAGCAGTGGGGATCTGTGCTTTCCCAGAGACGCAACATCTCATGGTGCTCGGCCGCGGCAGAGCCTCTTGCCGAAAAGGCAAACGTCCGGCTCCTTGTCCCACAAGGAAGGGCCCAGCCCTGAAAGCTCTTGCTGCTCTTCACGGTCCCATGGCGCCCTATCTACAGGAACAACAGCAGTGGGTATCTGTGCTTTCCCAGAGACGCAACATCTCATGGCGCTCAGCTGCGGCAGAGCCTCTTTCCGAAAAGGCAAACGTCCGGTTCCTTCTGCCACAAGGATGGTGACAGCACTGAAAGCTGTTGCTGCTCTTCACGGTGCCCTGGCGCCCTATCTACAGGCAGAACAGCAGTGGGGATCTGTGCTTTCCCAGAGACGCAACATCTCATGGCGCTCGGCCGCGGCAGAGCCTCTTGCCGGAAAGGCAAACGTCCCGCTCCTTCTCCTACAAGGAAGGGCCCAGCCCTGAAAGCTCTTGCTGCACTTCACGGTGCCCTGGCACCCTATCTACAGGAACAACAGCACCGGGGTTCTGTGCTTTCCCGAGACGCAACATCTCATGGAGCTCAGCTGCGGCAGAGCCTCTTGCCGAAAAGGCAAACGTCCGGCTCCTTCTGCCACAAGGATGATGACAGCCCTGAAAGCTGTTGCTGCACTTCACGGTGCCCTGGCGCCCTATCTACAGTCACAACAACAGTGTGTATCTGTGCTTTGCCAGAGACGCAACATCTCATGGCGCTCGGCCGCGGCAGAGCCTCTTGCCGAAAAGGCAAACGTACGGCTCCTCTGCCACAAGGATTGTGACAGCCCTGAAAGCTGTTCCTGCTATTCACGGTGCCCTGGCGCCCTATCTACTGGCACAACAGCACTGGGGATCTGTGCTTTCCCAGAGACGCAACATCTCATGGTGCTCGGCCGCGGCAGAGCCTCTTGCCGAAAAGGCAAACGTCCGGCTCCTTCTCCTACAAGGAAATGCCCAGCCCTGAAAGCTCTTGCTGCTCTTCACGGTCCCTTGGCGCCCTATATACAGGAACAACAGTGCTGGGGATCTCTGCTTTCCCAGAGACGCAACATCTCATGGCGCTCGTCCGCGGCAGAGCCTCTTGCCGAAAAGGCAAACGTCCGGCTCCTTGTCCCACAAGGAAGGGCCCAGCCCTTAAAGCTCTTGCTGCTCTTCACGGTCCCATGGCGCCCTATCTACAGGAACAACAGCAGTGGGTATCTGTGCTTTCCCAGAGACGCAACATCTCATGGCGCTCAGCTGCGGCAGAGCCTCTTTCCGAAAAGGCAAATGTCCGGTTCCTTCTGCCACAAGGATGGTGACAGCCCTGAAAGCTGTTGCTGCTCTTCACGGTGCCCTGGCGCCCTATCTACAGGCAGAACAGCAGTGGGGATCTGTGCTTTCCCAGAGACGCAACATCTCATGGTGCTCGGCCGCGGCAGAGCCTCTTGCCGAAAAGGCAAACGTCCGGCTCCTTGTCCCACAAGGAAGGGCCCAGCCCTGAAAGCTCTTGCTGCTCTTCACGGTCCCTTGGCACCCTATCTACAGGAACAACAGCAGTGCGTATCTGTGCTTTCCCAGAGACGCAACATCTCATGGCGCTCAGCTGCGGCAGAGCCTCTTGCCGAAAAGGCAAATGTCCGGTTCCTTCTGCCACAAGGATGGTGACAGCCCTGAAAGCTGTTGCTGCTCTTCACGGTGCCCTGGCGCCCTATCTACAGGCAGAACAGCAGTGGGGATCTGTGCTTTCCCAGAGACGCAACATCTCATGGCGCTCGGCCGCGGCAGAGCCTCTTGCCGGAAAGGCAAACGTCCGCCTCCTTCTCCTACAAGGAAGGGCCCAGCCCTGAAAGCTGTTCTTGCTCTTCACGGTCACTTGGCGCCCTATCTACAGGCACAACAGCACTGGGGATCTGTGCTTTCCCAGAGACGCAACATCTCATGGCGCTCGGCCGCGGCAGAGCCTCTTGCCGAAATGGCAAACGTCCGGCTCCTTCTCCCACAAGGAAGGGCCCAGCCCTGAAAGCTCTTGCTGCACTTCACGGTGCCCTGGCACCCTATCTACAGGAACAACAGCACCGGGGTTCTGTGCTTTCCCGAGACGCAACATCTCATGGAGCTCAGCTGCGGCAGAGCCTCTTGCCGAAAAGGCAAACTTCCGGCTCCTTCTGCCACAAGGATGATGACAGCCCTGAAAGCTGTTGCTGCACTTCACGGTGCCCTGGCGCCCTATCTACAGTCACAACAGCAGTGTGTATCTGTGCTTTCCCAGAGACGCAACATATCATGGCGCTCGGCCGCGGCAGAGCCTCTTGCCGAAAAGGCAAACGTCCGGCTCCTTGTCCCTCAAGGAAGGGCCCAGCCCTGAAAGCTGTTGCTGCTCTTCACGGTGCCCTGGCGCCCTATCTACAGGCACAACACCACTGGGGATCTGTGCTTTCCCAGAGACGCAACATCTCATGGCGGTCGGCCGCGGCAGAGCCTCTTGCCAAAAAGGCAAACGTCCGGCTCCTTGTCCCACAAGGAAGGGCCCAGCCCTGAAAGCTCTTGCTGCTCTTCACAGTCACTTGGCACCCTATCTACAGGCACAACAGCAGTGGGGATCTCTGCTTTCCCAGAGACGCAACATCTCATGGCGCTCGTCCGCGGCAGAGCCTCTTGCCGAAAAGGCAAACGTCCAGCTCCTTGTCCCACAAGGAAGGGCCCAGCCCTGAAAGCTCTTGCTGCTCTTCACGGTCCCATGGCGCCCTATCTACAGGAACAACAGCAGTGGGTATCTGTGCTTTCCCAGAGACGCAACATCTCATGGCGCTCAGCTGCGGCAGAGCCTCTTGCCGAAAAGGCAAACGTCCGGTTCCTTCTGCCACAAGGATGGTGACAGCCCTGAAAGCTCTTGCTGCTCTTCACGGTGCCCTGGCGCCCTATCTACAGGCAGAACAGCAGTGGGGATCTGTGCTTTCCCAGAGACGCAACATCTCATGGTGCTCGGCCGCGGCAGAGCCTCTTGCCGAAAAGGCAAACGTCCGGCTCCTTGTCCCACAAGGAAGGGCCCAGCCCTGAAAGCTATTGCTGCTCTTCACGGTCCCATGGCGCCCTATCTACAGGAACAACAGCAGTGGGTATCTGTGCTTTCCCAGAGACGCAACATCTCATGGCGCTCAGCTGCGGCAGAGCCTCTTTCCGTAAAGGCAAACGTCCGGTTCCTTCTGCCACAAGGATGGTGACAGCCCTGAAAGCTGTTGCTGCTCTTCACGGTGCCCTGGCGCCCTATCTACAGGCAGAACAGCAGTGGGGATCTGTGCTTTCCCAGAGACGCAACATCTCATGGCGCTCGGCCGCGGCAGAGCCTCTTGCCGGAAAGGCAAACGTCCGGCTCCTTCTCCTACAAGGAAGGGCCCAGCCCTGAAAGCTCTTGCTGCACTTCACGGTGCCCTGGCACCCTATCTACAGGAACAACAGCACCGGGGTTCTGTGCTTTCCCGAGACGCAACATCTCATGGAGCTCAGCTGCGGCAGAGCCTCTTGCCGAAAAGGCAAACGTCCGGCTCCTTCTGCCACAAGGATGATGACAGCCCTGAAAGCTGTTGCTGCACTTCACGGTGCCCTGGCGCCCTATCTACAGTCACAACAACAGTGTGTATCTGTGCTTTGCCAGAGACGCAACATCTCATGGCGCTCGGCCGCGGCAGAGCCTCTTGCCGAAAAGGCAAACGTACGGCTCCTCTGCCACAAGGATTGTGACAGCCCTGAAAGCTGTTCCTGCTATTCACGGTGCCCTGGCGCCCTATCTACTGGCACAACAGCACTGGGGATCTGTGCTTTCCCAGAGACGCAACATCTCATGGTGCTCGGCCGCGGCAGAGCCTCTTGCCGAAAAGGCAAACGTCCGGCTCCTTCTCCTACAAGGAAATGCCCAGCCCTGAAAGCTCTTGCTGCTCTTCACGGTCCCTTGGCGCCCTATATACAGGAACAACAGTGCTGGGGATCTCTGCTTTCCCAGAGACGCAACATCTCATGGCGCTCGTCCGCGGCAGAGCCTCTTGCCGAAAAGGCAAACGTCCGGCTCCTTGTCCCACAAGGAAGGGCCCAGCCCTGAAAGCTCTTGCTGCTCTTCACGGTCCCATGGCGCCCTATCTACAGGAACAACAGCAGTGGGTATCTGTGCTTTCCCAGAGACGCAACATCTCATGGCGCTCAGCTGCGGCAGAGCCTCTTTCCGAAAAGGCAAACGTCCGGTTCCTTCTGCCACAAGGATGGTGACAGCCCTGAAAGCTGTTGCTGCTCTTCACGGTGCCCTGGCGCCCTATCTACAGGCAGAACAGCAGTGGGGATCTGTGCTTTCCCAGAGACGCAACATCTCATGGTGCTCGGCCGCGGCAGAGCCTCTTGCCGAAAAGGCAAACGTCCGGCTCCTTGTCCCACAAGGAAGGGCCCAGCCCTGAAAGCTCTTGCTGCTCTTCACGGTCCCATGGCGCCCTATCTACAGGAACAACAGCAGTGGGTATCTGTGCTTTCCCAGAGACGCAACATCTCATGGCGCTCAGCTGCGGCAGAGCCTCTTGCCGAAAAGGCAAATGTCCGGTTCCTTCTGCCACAAGGATGGTGACAGCCCTGAAAGCTGTTGCTGCTCTTCACGGTGCCCTGGCGCCCTATCTACAGGCAGAACAGCAGTGGGGATCTGTGCTTTCCCAGAGACGCAACATCTCATGGCGCTCGGCCGCGGCAGAGCCTCTTGCCGGAAAGGCAAACGTCCGGCTCCTTCTCCTACAAGGAAGGGCCCAGCCCTGAAAGCTGTTCTTGCTCTTCACGGTCACTTGGCGCCCTATCTACAGGCACAACAGCACTGGGGATCTGTGCTTTCCCAGAGACGCAACATCTCATGGCGCTCGGCCGCGGCAGAGCCTCTTGCCGAAATGGCAAACGTCCGGCTCCTTCTCCCACAAGGAAGGGCCCAGCCCTGAAAGCTCTTGCTGCACTTCACGGTGCCCTGGCACCCTATCTACAGGAACAACAGCACCGGGGTTCTGTGCTTTCCCGAGACGCAACATCTCATGGAGCTCAGCTGCGGCAGAGCCTCTTGCCGAAAAGGCAAACTTCCGGCTCCTTCTGCCACAAGGATGATGACAGCCCTGAAAGCTGTTGCTGCACTTCACGGTGCCCTGGCGCCCTATCTACAGTCACAACAGCAGTGTGTATCTGTGCTTTCCCAGAGACGCAACATCTCATGGCGCTCGGCCGCGGCAGAGCCTCTTGCCAAAAAGGCAAACGTCCGGCTCCTTGTCCCACAAGGAAGGGCCCAGCCCTGAAAGCTCTTGCTGCTCTTCACAGTCACTTGGCACCCTATCTACAGGCACAACAGCACTGGGGATCTGTGCTTTCCCAGAGACGCAACATCTCATGGTGCTTGGCCGCGGCAGAGCCTCTTGCCGAAAAGGCAAACGTCCGGCTCCTTGTCCCACAAAGAAGGGCCCAGCCCTGAAAGCTGTTGCTGCTCTTCATGGTGCCCTGGCGCCCTATCTACAGGCACAACACCACTGGGGATCTGTGCTTTCCCAGAGACGCAACATCTCATGGCGGTCGGCCGCGGCAGAGCCTCTTGCCAAAAAGGCAAACGTCCGGCTCCTTGTCCCACAAGGAAGGGCCCAGCCCTGAAAGCTCTTGATGCTCTTCACAGTCACTTGGCACCCTATCTACAGGCACAACAGCAGTGGGGATCTGTGCTTTCCCAGAGACGCAACATCTCATGGTGCTTGGCCGCGGCAGAGCCTCTTGCCGAAAAGGCAAACGTCCGGCTCCTTGTCCCACAAAGAAGGGCCCAGCCCTGAAAGCTCTTGCTGCTCTTCACCTGCCCTTGGCGCCCTATCTACAGGCACAACAGCAGTGGGCATCTGTGCTTTCCTGGAGAGGGGACATCTCATGGCGCTCGGCCGCGGCAGAGCCTCTTGCCGAAAAGGCAAACGTCCGGCTCCTTCTCCTACAAGGAAATGCCCAGCCCTGAAAGCTGTTGCTGCTCTTCACCTACCCTTGGCTCCCTATCTACAGGCACAACAGCACTGGGGATCTCTGCTTTCCCAGAGACGCAACATCTCATGGCGCTCCGCCGCGGCAAAGCCTCTTGCCGAAAAGGCAAACATCCGGCTCCTTGTCCCACAAGGAAGGGCCCAGCCCTGAAAGCTGTTGCTGCTCTTCACGGTGCCCTGGCGCGCTATCTACAGGCACAACAGCAGTGGGGATCTGTGCTTTCCCAGAGACGCAACATCTCATGGCGCTCCGCTGCGGCAAAGCCTCTTGCCGAAAAGGCAAACGTCCGGCTCCTTGTCCCACAAGGAAGGGCCCAGCCCTGAAAGCTCTTGCTGCTCTTCACGGTCCCTTGGCGCCCTATATACAGGAACAACAGCAGTGGGGATGTGTGCTTTCCCAGAGACGCAACATCTCATGGCGCTCGTGCTCGGCAGAGCCTCTTTCAGAAAAGACAAATGTCCAGCTCGTTCTCCCACAAGGAAGGGCCCAGGCCTGAAAGCTCTTGCTGCTCTTCATGGTCCCTTGGCGCCCTATCTACAGGAACAACAGCAGTGGGAATATATGCTTTCCCAGAGACGCAACATCTCATGGCGTTCGGCTGCGTACGAGACTCTTGCCGAAAAGGCAAACGTCCGGTTCCTTCTCCCACAAGGAAGGGCCCAGCCCTGAAAGCTCTTGCTGCTCTTCACCTACCATTGGCGCCCTGTCTACAAGCACAACAGCAGTGGGGATCTGTGCTTTCCCAGAGACGCAACATCTCATGGCGCTCGGCCGCGGCAGAGCCTCTTGCCGAAAAGGCAAACGTCCGGCTCCTTCTCCCACAAGGAAGGGCCCAGCCCTGAAAGCTCTTGCTGCTCTTCACGGTCACTTGGCACCCTATCTCCAGGCGCAACAGCACTGCGGATCTGTGCTTTCCCAGAGACGCAACATCTCATGGTGCTTGGCCGCGCCAGAGCCTCTTGCCGAAAAGGCAAACGTCCGGCTCCTTCTCCCACAAAGAAGGTCCCAGCCCTGAAAGCTCTTGCTGCTCTTCACCTACCCTTGGCGCCCTATCTACAGGCACAACAGCAGTGGGCATCTGTGCTTTCCTGGAGAGGGAACATCTCATGGCGCTCGGCCGCGGCAGAGCCTCTTGCCGAAAAGGCAAACGTACGGCTCTTTATGCCACAAGGATGGTGACAGCCCTGAAAGCTGTTGCTGCTCTTCACGGTGCCCTGGCGCCCTATCTATAGGCACAAGAGCACTGGGGATCTGTGCTTTCCCAGAGACGCAACATCTCATGGCGCTCGGCCGCGTTAAAGCCTCTTGCCGAAAAGGCAAACGTCCGGCTCCTTCTCCTACAAGGAAAGTCCCAGCCCTGAAAGCTGTTGCTGCTCTTCACGGTGCCCTGGCGCCCTATCTACAGGCACAACAGCACTGGGGATCTGTGCTTTCCCAGAGACGCAACATCTCATGGCGCTCGGCCGTGGCAGAGCCTCTTGCCGAAAAGGCAAACGTCCGGCTCCTTCTGCCACAAGGATGGTGACAGCCCTGAAAGCTCCTGCTGCTCTTCACGGTGCCCTGGCTCCCTATCTACAGGCAAAACAGCTCTGGGGATCTGTGCTTTCCCAGAGACGCAAGATCTCATGGTGCTCGGCCGCGGTAGAGCCTCTTGCCGAAAAGGCAAACGTCCGGCTCCTTCTCCTACAAGGAAAGGCCCAGCCCTGAAAGCTCTTGCTGCTCTTCACCTACCCTTGGCGCCCTATCTACAGGCACAACAGCACTGGGGATCTGTGCTTTCCCAGAGACGCAACATCTCATGGCGCTTTGCAGCGGCAGAGCCTCTTGCCGAAAAGGCAAACGTCCGGCTCCTTCTCCCACAAGGAAGGGCCCAGCCCTGAAAGCTGTTGCTGCTCTTCACGGTGCCCTGGCGCGCTATCTACAGGCACAACAGCAGTGGGGATCTGTGCTTTCCCAGAGACGCAACATCTCATGGCGCTCCGCTGCGGCAAAGCCTCTTGCCGAAAAGGCAAACGTCCGGCTCCTTGTCCCACAAGGAAGGGCCCAGCCCTGAAAGCTCTTGCTGCTCTTCACGGTCCCTTGGCGCCCTATATACAGGAACAACAGCAGTGGGGATGTGTGCTTTCCCAGAGACGCAACATCTCATGGCGCTCGTGCTCGGCAGAGCCTCTTTCAGAAAAGACAAATGTCCAGCTCGTTCTCCCACAAGGAAGGGCCCAGGCCTGAAAGCTCTTGCTGCTCTTCATGGTCCCTTGGCGCCCTATCTACAGGAACAACAGCAGTGGGAATATATGCTTTCCCAGAGACGCAACATCTCATGGCGTTCGGCTGCGTACGAGACTCTTGCCGAAAAGGCAAACGTCCGGTTCCTTCTCCCACAAGGAAGGGCCCAGCCCTGAAAGCTCTTGCTGCTCTTCACCTACCATTGGCGCCCTGTCTACAAGCACAACAGCAGTGGGGATCTGTGCTTTCCCAGAGACGCAACATCTCATGGCGCTCGGCCGCGGCAGAGCCTCTTGCCGAAAAGGCAAACGTCCGGCTCCTTCTCCCACAAGGAAGGGCCCAGCCCTGAAAGCTCTTGCTGCTCTTCACGGTCACTTGGCACCCTATCTCCAGGCGCAACAGCACTGCGGATCTGTGCTTTCCCAGAGACGCAACATCTCATGGTGCTTGGCCGCGCCAGAGCCTCTTGCCGAAAAGGCAAACGTCCGGCTCCTTCTCCCACAAAGAAGGTCCCAGCCCTGAAAGCTCTTGCTGCTCTTCACCTACCCTTGGCGCCCTATCTACAGGCACAACAGCAGTGGGCATCTGTGCTTTCCTGGAGAGGGAACATCTCATGGCGCTCGGCCGCGGCAGAGCCTCTTGCCGAAAAGGCAAACGTACGGCTCTTTATGCCACAAGGATGGTGACAGCCCTGAAAGCTGTTGCTGCTCTTCACGGTGCCCTGGCGCCCTATCTATAGGCACAAGAGCACTGGGGATCTGTGCTTTCCCAGAGACGCAACATCTCATGGCGCTCGGCCGCGTTAAAGCCTCTTGCCGAAAAGGCAAACGTCCGGCTCCTTCTCCTACAAGGAAAGTCCCAGCCCTGAAAGCTGTTGCTGCTCTTCACGGTGCCCTGGCGCCCTATCTACAGGCACAACAGCACTGGGGATCTGTGCTTTCCCAGAGACGCAACATCTCATGGCGCTCGGCCGTGGCAGAGCCTCTTGCCGAAAAGGCAAACGTCCGGCTCCTTCTGCCACAAGGATGGTGACAGCCCTGAAAGCTCCTGCTGCTCTTCACGGTGCCCTGGCTCCCTATCTACAGGCAAAACAGCTCTGGGGATCTGTGCTTTCCCAGAGACGCAAGATCTCATGGTGCTCGGCCGCGGTAGAGCCTCTTGCCGAAAAGGCAAACGTCCGGCTCCTTCTCCTACAAGGAAAGGCCCAGCCCTGAAAGCTCTTGCTGCTCTTCACCTACCCTTGGCGCCCTATCTACAGGCACAACAGCACTGGGGATCTGTGCTTTCCCAGAGACGCAACATCTCATGGCGCTTTGCAGCGGCAGAGCCTCTTGCCGAAAAGGCAAACGTCCGGCTCCTTCTCCCACAAGGAAGGGCCCAGCCCTGAAAGCTGTTGCTGCTCTTCACAGTGCCCTGGCGCCCTATCTACAGGCACAACAGCACTGGGGATCTGTGTTTCCCAGAGACGAAACATCTCATGGCGCTCGGCCGCGGCAGAGCCTCTTGCCGAAAAGGCAAACGTTCGGCTGCTTCTCCCACAAGGAAGGGCCCAGCCCTGAAAGCTCTTGCTGCTCTTCACCTACCCTTGGCGCCCTATCTACAGGCACAACAGCAGTGGGGATCTGTGCTTTCCCAGAGACGCAACATCTCATGGTGCTCGGCCGCGGCAGAGCCTCTTGCCGAAAAGGCAAACTTTCGGCTCCTTCTCCCACAAGGGAAGGCCCAGCCCTGTAAGCTGTTGCTGCTCTTCACGGTGCCCTGGCGCCCTATCTACAAGCACAACAGCAGTGGGGATCTGTGCTTTCCCAGAGACGCAACATCTCATGGCGCTCGGCCGCGGACGAGACTCTTGCCGAAAAGGCAAACGTCCGGTTCCTTCTCCCACAAGGAAGGGCCCAGCCCTGAAAGCTCTTGCTGCTCTTCACGGTGCCGTGGCACCCTATCTACAGGCACAACAGCACTGGGGATCTGTGCTTTCCCAGAGACGCAACATCTCATGGAGGTCCGCCACGGCAGAGCCTCTTGCCGAAATGGCAAACGTCCGGCTCATTGTCCCACAAGGAAGGGCCCAGCCCTGAAAGCTCTTGCTGCTCTTCACCTACCCTTGGCGCCCTGTCTACAAGCACAACAGCAGTGGGGATTTGTGCTTTCCAGGAGAGGGAACATCTCATGGCGCTCGGCCGCGGCAGAGCCTCTTGCCGAAAAGGCAAACGTCCGGCTCCTTGTCCCTCAAGGAAGGGCCCAGCCCTGAAAGCTGTTGCTGCTCTTCACGGTGCCCTGGCGCCCTATCTACAGGCACAACACCACTGGGGATCTGTGCTTTCCCAGAGACGCAACATCTCATGGCGGTCGGCCGCGGCAGAGCCTCTTGACAAAAAGGCAAACGTCCGGCTCCTTGTCCCACAAGGAAGGGCCCAGCCCTGAAAGCTCTTGCTGCTCTTCACAGTCACTTGGCACCCTATCTACAGGCACAACAGCAGTGGGGATCTGTGCTTTCCCAGAGACGCAACATCTCATGGTGCTTGGCCGCGGCAGAGCCTCTTGCCGAAAAGGCAAACGTCCGGCTCCTTGTCCCACAAAGAAGGGCCCAGCCCTGAAAGCTCTTGCTGCTCTTCACCTGCCCTTGGCGCCCTATCTACAGGCACAACAGCTGTGGGCATCTGTGCTTTCCTGGAGAGGGGACATCTCATGGCGCTCGGCCGCGGCAGAGCCTCTTGCCGAAAAGGCAAACGTCCGGCTCCTTCTCCTACAAGGAAATGCCCAGCCCTGAAAGCTGTTGCTGCTCTTCACCTACCCTTGGCTCCCTATCTACAGGCACAACAGCACTGGGGATCTCTGCTTTCCCAGAGACGCAACATCTCATGGCGCTCCGCCGCGGCAAAGCCTCTTGCCGAAAAGGCAAACGTCCGGCTCCTTGTCCCACAAGGAAGGGCCCAGCCCTGAAAGCTCTTGCTGCTCTTCACGGTCCCTTGGCGCCCTATATACAGGAACAACAGCAGTGGGGATGTGTGCTTTCCCAGAGACGCAACATCTCATGGCGCTCGTGCTCGGCAGAGCCTCTTTCAGAAAAGACAAATGTCCAGCTCGTTCTCCCACAAGGAAGGGCCCAGGCCTGAAAGCTCTTGCTGCTCTTCATGGTCCCTTGGCGCCCTATCTACAGGAACAACAGCAGTGGGAATATATGCTTTCCCAGAGACGCAACATCTCATGGCGTTCGGCCGCGGCAGAGCCTCTTGCACAAAAGGCAAACGTCCGGCTCCTTCTCCCACAAGGAAGGGCCCAGCCCTGAAAGCTGTTGCTGCACTTCATGGTTCCCTGGCACCCTATCTACGGGCACAACAGCAGTGGGGATCTGTGCTTTCCCACAGACACAACATCTCATGGTGCTCGGCTGCGTACGAGACTCTTGCCGAAAAGGCAAACGTCCGGCTCCTTCTCCCACAAGGAAGGGCCCAGCCCTGAAAGCTCTTGCTGCTCTTCACCTACCATTGGCGCCCTGTCTACAAGCACAACAGCAGTGGGGATCTGTGCTTTCCCAGAGACGCAACATCTCATGACGCTCGGCCGCGGCAGAGCCTCTTGCCGAAAAGGCAAACGTCCGGCTCCTTCTCCCACAAGGAAGGGCCCAGCCCTGAAAGCTCTTGCTGCTCTTCACGGTCACTTGGCACCCTATCTCCAGGCGCAACAGCACTGCGGATCTGTGCTTTCCCAGAGACGCAACATCTCATGGTGCTTGGCCGCGCCAGAGCCTCTTGCCGAAAAGGCAAACGTCCGGCTCCTTCTCCCACAAAGAAGGTCCCAGCCCTGAAAGCTCTTGCTGCTCTTCACCTACCCTTGGCGCCCTATCTACAGGCACAACAGCAGTGGGCATCTGTGCTTTCCTGGAGAGGGAACATCTCATGGCGCTCGGCCGCGGCAGAGCCTCTTGCCGAAAAGGCAAACGTACGGCTCTTTATGCCACAAGGATGGTGACAGCCCTGAAAGCTGTTGCTGCACTTCACGGTGCCCTGGCGCCCTATCTACAGGCACAAGAGCACTGGGGATCTGTGCTTTCCCAGAGACGCAACATCTCATGGCGCTCGGCCGTGGCAGAGCCTCTTGCCGAAAAGGCAAACGTCCGGCTCCTTCTGCCACAAGGATGGTGACAGCCCTGAAAGCTCCTGCTGCTCTTCACTTATGCTTGGCGCCCTATCTACAGGCAAAACAGCTCTGGGGATCTGTGCTTTCCCAGAGACGCAAGATCTCATGGTGCTCGGCCGCGGTAGAGCCTCTTGCCGAAAAGGCAAACGTCCGGCTCCTTCTCCTACAAGGAAAGGCCCAGCCCTGAAAGCTCTTGCTGCTCTTCACCTACCCTTGGCGCCCTATCTACAGGCACAACAGCACTGGGGATCTGTGCTTTCCCAGAGACGCAACATCTCATGGCGCTTTGCAGCGGCAGAGCCTCTTGCCGAAAAGGCAAACGTCCGGCTCCTTCTCCCACAAGGAAGGGCCCAGCCCTGAAAGCTGTTGCTGCTCTTCACAGTGCCCTGGCGCCCTATCTACAGGCACAACAGCAGTGGGGATCTGTGCTTTCGCAGAGACGCAACATCTCATGGCGCTCGTGCTCGGCAGAGCCTCTTTCCGAAAAGACAAATGTCCGGCTCGTTCTCCCACAAGGAAGGGCCCAGCCCTGAAAGCTCTTGCTGCTCTTCACCTACCCTTGGCGCCCTATCTACAGGCACAACAGCACTGGGGATCTGTGCTTTCCCAGAGACGCAACATCTCATGGCGCTCGGGCACGGCAGAGCCTCTTGCCGAAAAGGCAAACGTCCGGCTCCTTCTGCCACAAGTATGGTGACAGCCCTGAAAGCTCTTATTGCTCTTCACGGTGCCCTGGCGCCCTATCTACAGGCACAACAGCACTGGGGATCTGTGTTTCCCAGAGACGAAACATCTCATGGCGCTCGGCCGCGGCAGAGCCTCTTGCCGAAAAGGCAAACGTTCGGCTCCTTCTCCCACAAGGAAGGGCCCAGCCCTGAAAGCTCTTGCTGCTCTTCACCTACCCTTGGCGCCCTATCTACAGGCACAACAGCAGTGGGGATCTGTGCTTTCCCAGAGACGCAACATCTCATGGTGCTCGGCCGCGGCAGAGCCTCTTGCCGAAAAGGCAAATGTCCGGCTCCTTGTCCCACAAGGAAGGGCCCAGCCCTGAAAGATGTTGCTGCACTTCATGGTTCCCTGGCACCCTATCTACGGGCACACCAGCACTGGGGATCTGTGCTTTCCCACAGACACAACATCTCATGGCGCTCGGCTGCGGACGAGACTCTTGCCGAAAAGGCAAACGTCCGGTTCCTTCTCCCACAAGGAAGGGCCCAGCCCTGAAAGCTCTTGCTGCTCTTCACGGTGCCGTGGCACCCTATCTACAGGCACAACAGCACTGGGGATCTGTGCTTTCCCAGAGACGCAACATCTCATGGAGGTCCGCCACGGCAGAGCCTCTTGCCGAAATGGCAAACGTCCGGCTCATTGTCCCACAAGGAAGGGCCCAGCCCTGAAAGCTCTTGCTGCTCTTCACCTACCCTTGGTGCCCTGTCTACAAGCACAAGAGCAGTGGGGATTTGTGCTTTCCAGGAGAGGGAACATCTCATGGCGCTCGGCCGCGGCAGAGCCTCTTGCCGAAAAGGCAAACGTACGGCTCCTTTTGCCACAAGGATGGTGACAGCCGTGAAAGCTGTTGCTGCTCTTCACGGTGCCCTGGCGCCCTATCTACAGGCACAACAGCACTGGGGATCTGTGCTTTCCCAGAGACACAACATCTCATGGCGCTCGGCCGCGTTAAACCTCTTGCCGAAAAGGCAAACGTCCGGCTCCTTGTCCCACATAGAAGGGCCCAGCCCTGAAAGCTCTTGCTGCTCTTCACGGTCCCTTGGCGCCCTATATACAGGAACAACAGCACTAGTGATCTGTGCTTTCCCAGAGACGCAACATCTCATGGCGCTCAGCTGCGGCAGATCCTCTTGCCGAAAAGGCAAACGTCCGCCTCCTTCTGCCACAAGGGTGGTGACAGCCCTGAAAGCTGTTGCTGCTCTTCACGGTGCCCTGGTGCCCTTTCTACAGGCACAACTGCCCAGGGATTTGTGCTTTCCCAGAGACGCAACATCTCATGGCGCTCGGCCGCGTTAAACCTCTTGCCGAAAAGGCAAACGTCCGGCTCCTTGTCCCACATAGAAGGGCCCAGCCCTGAAAGCTCTTGCTGCTCTTCACCTACCCTTGGCGCCCTATCTACAGACACAACAGCACTGGGGATCTGTGCTTTCCCAGAGACGCAACATCTCATGGCGCTCGGCCGCGGCAGAGCCTCTTGCCGAAAAGGCAAACGTCCGGCTCCTTCTGCCACAAGGATGGTGACAGCCCTGAAAGCTGTTGCTGCTCTTCACGGTGCCCTGGCGCCCTATCTACAGGCAAAACAGCACTGGGGATCTGTGCTTTCCCAGAGACGCAACATCTCACGGCGCTCAGCTGCGGCAGAGCCTCTTGCTGAAAAGGCAAACGTCCGCCTCCTTCTGCCACAAGGATGGTGACAGCCCTGAAAGCTGTTGCTGCTCTTCACGGTGCCCTGGTGCCCTTTCTACAGGCACAACTGCCCAGGGATTTGTGCTTTCCCAGAGACGCAACATCTCATGGCGCTCGGCCGCGGCAGAGCCTCTTGCCGAAAAGGCAAACGTCCGGCTCCTTCTCCCACAAGGAAGGGCCCAGCCCTGAAAGATGTTCTTGCTCTTTACGGTCACTTGGCGCCCTATCTACAGGCACAACAGCACTGGGGTTCTGTGCTTTCCCAGAGACGCAACATCTCATGGCGCTCGGCCGCGGCAGAGACTCTTGCCGAAAAGGTAAACGTCCGGCTCCTCTGCCACAAGGATGGTGACAGCCCTGAAAGCTCTTGCTGCTATTCAAGGTGCCTTGGCGCCCTATCTACAGGCACAACAGCACTGGGGATCTGTGCTTTCCCAGAGACGCAACATCTCATGGCGCTTGGCAGCGGCAGAGCCTCTTGCCGAAAAAGCAAACGTCCGGCTCCTTCTCCCACAAGGAAGGGCCCACCCCTGAAAGCTCTTGCTGCTCTTCACGGTCCCTTGGCGCCATATCTACAGGAAGAACAGCAGTGCGTATCTGTGCTTTCCCAGAGACGCAACATCTCATGGAGCTCAGCTGTGGCAGAGCCTCTTGCCGAAAAGGCAAACGTCCGCCTCCTTCTGCCACAAGGATGGTGACAGCCCTGAAAGCTGTTGCTGCTCTTCATGGTGCCCTGGCGCCCTATCTACAGGCACAACAGCAGTGGGGATCTGTGCTTTCCCAGAGACGCAACATCTCATGGTGCTTGGCCGCGGCAGAGCCTCTTGCCGAAAAGGCAAACGTCCGGCTCATTGTCCCACAAGGAAGGGCCCAGCCCTGAAAGATGTTCTTGCTCTTTACGATCACTTGGCGCCCTATCTACAGGCACAACAGCACTGGGGATCTGTGCTTTCCCAGAGACACAAAATCTCATGGCGCTCGTCCGCGGCAGAGCCTCTTGCCGAAAAGGCAAACGTCCGGCTCCTTGTCCCACAAGGAAGGGCCCAGCCCTGAAAGCTCTTGCTGCTCTTCACCTACCCTTGGCGCCCTGTCTACAAGCACAACAGCAGTGGGGATCTGTGCTTTCCAGGAGAGATGCAACATCTCATGGCGCTCGGCCGCGGCAGAGCCTCTTGCCGAAAAGGCAAACGTACGGCTCCTTTTGCCACAAGGATGGTGACAGCCGTGAAAGCTGTTGCTGCTCTTCACGGTGCCCTGGCGCCCTATCTACAGGCAAAACAGCACTGGGGATCTGTGCTTTCCCAGAGACGCAAGATCTCATGGCGCTCGGCCGCGTTAAATTCTCTTGCCGAAAAGGCAAACGTCCGGCTCCTTCTCCCACAAGGAAGGGCCCAGCCCTGAAAGATGTTCTTGCTCTTTACGATCACTTGGCGCCCTATCTACAGGCACAACAGCACTGGGGATCTGTGCTTTCCCAGAGACACAACATCTCATGGCGCTCGGCCGCGGCAGAGCCTCTTGCCGAAAAGGCAAACGTCCGGCTCATTGTCCCACAAGGAAGGGCCCAGCCCTGAAAGCTCTTGCTGCTCTTCACCTACCCTTGGCGCCCTGTCTACAAGCACAACAGCAGTGGGGATCTGTGCTTTCCAGGAGAGGGAACATCTCATGGCGCTCGGCCGCGGCAGAGCCTCTTGCCGAAATGGCAAACGTACGGCTCCTTTTGCCACAAGGATGGTGACAGCCGTGAAAGCTGTTGCTGCTCTTCACGGTGCCCTGGCGCCCTATCTACAGGCAAAACAGCACTGGGGATCTGTGCTTTCCCAGAGACGCAAGATCTCATGGCGCTCGGCCGCGTTAAATCCTCTTGCCGAAAAGGCAAACGTCCGGCTCCTTCTCCTACAAGGAAAGGCCCAGCCCTGAAAGCTGTTGCTGCTCTTCACCTTCCCTTGGCGCCCTATCTACAGGCACAACAGCAGTGGGGATCTGTGCTTTCCCAGAGACGCAAGATCTCATGGTGCTCGACCGCGGCAGAGCCTCTTTCCGAAAAGGCAAACGTTCGGCTCCTTCTCCCACAAGGGAAGGCCCAGCCCTGTAAGCTGTTGCTGCTCTTCACGGTGCCCTGGCGCCCTATCTACAAGCACAACAGCAGTGGGGATCTGTGCTTTCCCAGAGACGCAACATCTCATGGCGCTCGGCCGCGGCAGAGCCTCTTGCCGAAAAAGCAAACGTCCGTCTCCTTCTGCCACAAGGATGGTGACAGACCTGAAAGCTGTTGCTGCTCTTTACGGTGCCCTGGCTCCCTATCTACAGGCACAACACCACTGGGGATCTGTGCTTTCGCAGAGACGCAACATCTCATGGAGCTCGGCCGTGGCAGAGCCTCTTGCCGAAAAGGCAAACGTCCGGCTCCTTCTCCCACAAGGAATGGCCCAGCCCTGAAAGCTCTTGCTGCTCTTCACCTACCCTTGGCGCCCTATCTACAGACACAACAGCACTGGGGATCTGTGCTTTCCCAGAGACGCAACATCTCATGGCGGTCGGCCGCGGCAGAGCCTCTTGCCGAAAAGGCAAACGTCCGGCTCCTTCTGCCACAAGGATGGTGACAGCCCTGAAAGCTGTTGCTGCTCTTCACGGTGCCCTGGCGCCCTATCTACAGGCAAAACAGCACTGGGGATCTGTGCTTTCCCAGAGACGCAACATCTCACGGCGCTCAGCTGCGGCAGAGCCTCTTGCTGAATAGGCAAACGTCCGCCTCCTTCTGCCACAAGGATGGTGACAGCCCTGAAAGCTGTTGCTGCTCTTCACGGTGCCCTGGCTCCCTGTCTACAGGCACAACTGCCCAGGGATTTGTGCTTTCCCAGAGACGCAACATCTCATGGCGCTCGGCCGCGGCAGAGCCTCTTGCCGAAAAGGCAAACGTCCGGCTCCTTCTCCCACAAGGAAGGGCCCAGCCCTGAAAGATGTTCTTGCTCTTTACGGTCACTTGGCGCCCTATCTACAGGCACAACAGCACTGGGGTTCTGTGCTTTCCCAGAGACGCAACATCTCATGGCGCTCGGCCGCGGCAGAGCCTCTTGCCGAAAAGGTAAACGTCCGGCTCCTCTGCCACAAGGAAGGGCCCACCCCTGAAAGCTCTTGCTGCTCTTCACGGTCCCTTGGCGCCCTATCTACAGGCACAACAGCACTGGGGATCTGTGCTTTCCCAGAGACGCAACATCTCATGGCGCTCGGCCGCGTTAAAGCCTCTTGCCGAAAAGGCAAACGTCCGGCTCCTTCTCCTACAAGGAAAGGCCCAGCCCTGAAAGCTGTTGCTGCTCTTCACCTACCCTTGGCGCCCTATCTACAGGCACAACAGCAGTGGGAATATGTGCTTTCCCAGAGACACAACATCTCATGGCGCTCGGCCGCGTTAAACCTCTTGCCTAAAAGGCAAACGTCCGGCTCCTTCTCCCACAAGGAAGGGCCCAGCCCTGAAAGATGTTCTTGCTCTTTACGATCACTTGGCGCCCTATCTACAGGCACAACAGCAGTGGGGATCTGTGCTTTCCCAGAGACGCAAGATCTCATGGTGCTCGGCCGCGGCAGAGCCTCTTTCCGAAAAGGCAAACGTTCGGCTCCTTCTCCCACGAGGGAAGGCCCAGCCCTGTAAGCTGTTGCTGCTCTTCACGGTGCCCTGGCGCCCTATCTACAAGCACAACAGCAGTGGGGATCTGTGCTTTCCCAGAGACGCAACATCTCATGGCGCTCGGCCGCGGCAGAGCCTCTTGCCGAAAAAGCAAACGTCCGTCTCCTTCTGCCACAAGGATGGTGACAGACCTGAAAGCTGTTGCTGCTCTTTACGGTGCCCTGGCTCCCTATCTACAGGCACAACACCACTGGGGATCTGTGCTTTCGCAGAGACGCAACATCTCATGGAGCTCGGCCGCGGCAGAGCCTCTTGCCGAAAAGGCAAACGTCCGGCTCCTTGTCCCACAAGGAAGGGCCCAGCCCTGAAAGCTCTTGCTGCTCTTCACCTACCCTTGGCGCCCTATCTACAGGCACAACAGCACTGGGGATCTGTGCTTTCCCAGAGACGCAACATCTCATGGCGCTCCGCTGCGGCAAAGCCACTTGCCGAAAAGGCAAACGTCCGGCTCCTTGTCCCACATGGAAGGGCCCAGCCCTGAAAGCTCTTGCTGCTCTTCACCTACCCTTGGCGCCCTACCTACAGGAACAACAGCACTGGGGATCTGTGCTTTCCCAGACACGCAACATCTCATGGCGCTCGGCCGCGGCAGAGCCTCTTGCCGAAAAGGCAAACGTCCAGCCTCTTCTCCCACAAGGAAGGGCCCAGCCCTGAAAGCTCTTGCTGCTCTTCACCTACCCTTGGCGCCCTATCTACAGGCACAACAGCAGTGGGGATCTGTGCTTTCCCAGAGACGCAACATCTCATGGGGCTTGGCAGCGGCAGAGCCTCTTGCCGAAAAGGCAAACGTCCGGCTCCTTCTCCCACAAGGAAGGGCCCAGCCCTGAAAGCTGTTCTTGCTCTTCACAGTCACGTGGCGCCCTATCTACAGGCACAACAGCACTGCGGATCTGTGCTTTCCCAGAGACGCAACATCTCATGGCGCTCGGCAGCGGCAGAGCCTCTTGCTTAAATGGAAACGTCCGGCTCGTTCTCCCACAAGGAAGGGCCCAGCCCTGAAAGCTCTTGCTGCTCTTCACCTACCCTTGGCACCCTATCTACAGGAACAACAGCACTGGGGATCTGTGCTTTCCCAGAGACGCAACATCTCATGGCGCTCGGCCGCGGCAGAGCCTCTTGCCGAAAAGGCAAACGTCCGGCTCCTTGTCCCACAAGGAAGGGCCCAGAACTGAAAGCTCTTGCTGCTCTTCACGGTCACTTGGCGCCCTACCTACAGGCACAACAGCACTGGGGATCTGTGCTTTCCCAGAGTCGCAACATCTCATGGCGCTCGGCCACGGCAGAGACTCTTGCCGAAAAGGCAAATGTCCGGCTCCTTCTCCCACAAGGAATGGCCCAGCCCTGAAAGCTGTTGCTGCTCCTCACGGTACCCTGGCGCCCTATCTACAGGCAAAACAGCACTGGGGATCTGTGATTTCCCAGCGACGCAACATCTCATGGCGCTCGTGCTCGGCAGAGCCTCTTTCCGAAAAGACAAATGTCCGGCTCGTTCTCCCACAAGGAAGGGCCCAGCTCTGAAAGCTGTTGCTGCTCTTCAAGGTGCCTTGGCGCCCTATCTACAGGCACAACAGCACTGGGGATCTGTGCTTTCCCAGAGACGCAACATCTCATGGCGCTTGGCAGCGGCAGAGCCTCTTTCCGAAAAGGCAAACGTCCGGCTCCTTGTGCCATAAGGAATGGCCCAGCCCTGAAAGCTGTTGCTGCTCCTCACGGTGCCCTGGCGCCCTATCTACAGGCAAAACAGCACTGGGGATCTGTGCTTTCCCAGAGACGCAAGATCTCATGGTGCTCGGCCGCGGCAGAGCCTCTTGCCGAAAAGGCAAAAGTTCGGCTCCTTCTCCCACAGGGGAAGGCCCAGCCTGTAAGCTGTTGCTGCTCTTCACGGTGCCCTTGCGCCCTATCTACAGGCACAACAGCACTGGGGATCTGTGCTTTCCCAGAGACGCAACATCTCATGGCGCTCCGCTGCGGCAAAGCCTCTTGCCGAAAAGGCAAATATCCGGCTCCTTGTCCCACATGGAAGGGCCCAGCCCTGAAAGCTCTTGCTGCTCTTCACCTATCCTTGGCGCCCTACCTACAGGAACAACAGCACTGGGGATCTGTGCTTTCCCAGAGACGCAACATCTCATGGCGCTTGGCAGCGGCAGAGCCTCTTGCCGAAAAGGCAAACGTCCGGCTCCTTGTCCCACAAGGAAGGGCCCAGCCCTGAAAGCTGTTGCTGCTCTTCACGGTGCCCTGGCACCCTATCTACAGGCACAACACCACTGGGGATCTGTGCTTTCCCAGAGACGCAACATCTCATGGCGCTCGGCCGCGGCAGAGCCTCTTGCCGAAAAGGCAAACGTCCGGCTCCTTGTCCCACAAGGAAGGGCCCAGCCCTGAAAGCTCTTGTTGCTCTTCACCTACCCTTGGCGCCCTATCTACAGGCACAACAGCACTGGGGATCTGTGCTTTCCCAGAGACGCAACATCTCATGGCGCTCGGCCGCGGCAGAGCCTCTTGCCGAAAAGGCAAACGTCCGGCTCCTTCTGCCACAAGGATGGTGACAGCCCTGAAAGCTCTTGCTGCTCTTCACGGTGCCCTGGCGCCCTATCTACAGGCAAAACAGCAGTGGGGATCTGTGCTTTCCCAGAGACGCAACATCTCATGGTGCTCGGCCGCGGCAGAGCCTCTTGCCGAAAAGGCAAACGTTCGGCTCCTTCTCCCACAGGGGAAGGCCCAGCCTGTAAGCTGTTGCTGCTCTTCACGGTGCCCTTGCGCCCTATCTACAGGCACAACAGCACTGGGGATCTGTGCTTTCCCAGAGACGCAACATCTCATGGCGCTCCGCTGCGGCAAAGCCTCTTGCCGAAAAGGCAAACGTCCGGCTCCTTGTCCCACATGGAAGGGACCAGCCCTGAAAGCTCTTGCTGCTCTTCACCTACCCTTGGCGCCCTACCTACAGGAACAACAGCACTGGGGATCTGTGCTTTCCCAGAGACGCAACATCTCATGGCGCTTGGCAGCGGCAGAGCCTCTTGCCGAAAAGGCAAACGTCCGGCTCCTTGTCCCACAAGGAAGGGCCCAGCCCTGAAAGCTGTTGCTGCTCTTCACGGTGCCCTGGCACCCTATCTACAGGCACAACACCACTGGGGATCTGTGCTTTCCCAGAGACGCAACATCTCACGGCGCTCGGCCGCGGCAGAGCCTCTTGCCGAAAAGGCAAACGTCCGGCTCCTTGTCCCACAAGGAAGGGCCCAGCCCTGAAAGCTCTTGCTGCTCTTCACCTACCCTTGGCGCCCTATCTACAGGCACAACAGCACTGGGGATCTGTGCTTTCCCAGAGACGCAACATCTCATGGCGCTCGGCCGCGGCAGAGCCTCTTGCCGAAAAGGCAAACGTCCCCCTCCTTCTGCCACAAGGATGGTGACAGCCCTGAAAGCTCTTGCTGCTCTTCACGGTGCCCTGGCGCCCTATCTACAGGCAAAACAGCACTGGGGATCTGTGCTTTCCCAGAGACGCAACATCTCATGGTGCTCGGCCGCGGCAGAGCCTCTTGCCGAAAAGGCAAACGTTCGGCTCCTTCTCCCACAGGGGAAGGCCCAGCCTGTAAGCTGTTGCTGCTCTTCACGGTGCCCTTGCGCCCTATCTACAGGCACAACAGCACTGGGGATCTGTGCTTTCCCAGAGACGCAACATCTCATGGCGCTCAGCTGCGGCAAAGCCTCTTGCCGAAAAGGCAAACGTCCGGCTCCTTCTCCCACAAGGATGGTGACAGCCCTGAAAGCTGTTGCTGCTCTTCACGGTGCCCTGGCGCCCTATCTACAGGCACAACAGCACTGGGGATCTGTGATTTCCCAGCGACGCAACATCTCATGGCGCTCGGCCGCGGCAGAGCCTCTTGCCGAAAAGGTAAACGTCCGGCTCCTCTGCCACAAGGATGGTGACAGCCCTGAAAGCTGTTGCTGCTATTCAAGGTGCCCTGGCGCCCTATCTACAGGCACAACAGCACTGGGGATCTGTGCTTTCCCAGACACGCAACATCTCATGGCGCTCGGCCGCGGCAGAGCCTCTTGCCGAAAAGGCAAACGTCCAGCCTCTTCTCCCACAAGGAAGGGCCCAGCCCTGAAAGCTCTTGCTGCTCTTCACCTACCCTTGGCGCCCTATCTACAGGCACAACAGCAGTGGGGATCTGTGCTTTCCCAGAGACGCAACATCTCATGGGGCTTGGCAGCGGCAGAGCCTCTTGCCGAAAAGGCAAACGTCCGGCTCCTTCTCCCACAAGGAAGGGCCCAGCCCTGAAAGCTGTTCTTGCTCTTCACAGTCACGTGGCGCCCTATCTACAGGCACAACAGCACTGCGGATCTGTGCTTTCCCAGAGACGCAACATCTCATGGCGCTCGGCAGCGGCAGAGCCTCTTGCTTAAATGGAAACGTCCGGCTCGTTCTCCCACAAGGAAGGGCCCAGCCCTGAAAGCTCTTGCTGCTCTTCACCTACCCTTGGCACCCTATCTACAGGCACAACAGCACTGGGGATCTGTGCTTTCCCAGAGACGCAACATCTCATGGCGCTCGGCCGCGGCAGAGCCTCTTGCCGAAAAGGCAAACGTCCGGCTCCTTGTCCCACAAGGAAGGGCCCAGAACTGAAAGCTGTTGCTGCTCTTCACGGTGCCTTGGCGCCCTACCTACAGGCACAACAGCACTGGGGATCTGTGCTTTCCCAGAGTCGCAACATCTCATGGCGCTCGGCCACGGCAGAGACTCTTGCCGAAAAGGCAAATGTCCGGCTCCTTCTCCCACAAGGAATGGCCCAGCCCTGAAAGCTGTTGCTGCTCCTCACGGTACCCTGGCGCCCTATCTACAGGCAAAACAGCACTGGGGATCTGTGATTTCCCAGCGACGCAACATCTCATGGCGCTCGTGCTCGGCAGAGCCTCTTTCCGAAAAGACAAATGTCCGGCTCGTTCTCCCACAAGGAAGGGCCCAGCTCTGAAAGCTGTTGCTGCTCTTCAAGGTGCCTTGGCGCCCTATCTACAGGCACAACAGCACTGGGGATCTGTGCTTTCCCAGAGACGCAACATCTCATGGCGCTTGGCAGCGGCAGAGCCTCTTTCCGAAAAGGCAAACGTCCGGCTCCTTGTGCCATAAGGAATGGCCCAGCCCTGAAAGCTGTTGCTGCTCCTCACGGTGCCCTGGCGCCCTATCTACAGGCAAAACAGCAGTGGGGATCTGTGCTTTCCCAGAGACGCAACATCTCATGGTGCTCGGCCGCGGCAGAGCCTCTTGCCGAAAAGGCAAACGTTCGGCTCCTTCTCCCACAGGGGAAGGCCCAGCCTGTAAGCTGTTGCTGCTCTTCACAGTGCCCTTGCGCCCTATCTACAGGCACAACAGCACTGGGGATCTGTGCTTTCCCAGAGACGCAACATCTCATGGCGCTCCGCTGCGGCAAAGCCTCTTGCCGAAAAGGCAAACGTCCGGCTCCTTGTCCCACATGGAAGGGACCAGCCCTGAAAGCTCTTGCTGCTCTTCACCTACCCTTGGCGCCCTACCTACAGGAACAACAGCACTGGGGATCTGTGCTTTCCCAGAGACGCAACATCTCATGGCGCTTGGCAGCGGCAGAGCCTCTTGCCGAAAAGGCAAACGTCCGGCTCCTTGTCCCACAAGGAAGGGCCCAGCCCTGAAAGCTGTTGCTGCTCTTCACGGTGCCCTGGCACCCTATCTACAGGCACAACACCACTGGGGATCTGTGCTTTCCCAGAGACGCAACATCTCACGGCGCTCGGCCGCGGCAGAGCCTCTTGCCGAAAAGGCAAACGTCCGGCTCCTTGTCCCACAAGGAAGGGCCCAGCCCTGAAAGCTCTTGCTGCTCTTCACGGTCCCTTGGCGCCCTATATACAGGCACAACAGCACTGGGGATCTGTGCTTTCCCAGAGACGCAACATCTCATGGCGCTCGGCCGCGGCAGAGCCTCTTGCCGAAAAGGCAAACGTCCCCCTCCTTCTGCCACAAGGATGGTGACAGCCCTGAAAGCTCTTGCTGCTCTTCACGGTGCCCTGGCGCCCTATCTACAGGCAAAACAGCACTGGGGATCTGTGCTTTCCCAGAGACGCAACATCTCATGGTGCTCGGCCGCGGCAGAGCCTCTTGCCGAAAAGGCAAACGTTCGGCTCCTTCTCCCACAGGGGAAGGCCCAGCCTGTAAGCTGTTGCTGCTCTTCACAGTGCCCTTGCGCCCTATCTACAGGCACAACAGCACTGGGGATCTGTGCTTTCCCAGAGACGCAACATCTCATGGCGCTCAGCTGCGGCAGAGCCTCTTGCCGAAAAGGCAAACGTCCGGCTCCTTCTCCCACAAGGAAGGGCCCAGCCCTGAAAGCACTTGCTGCTCCTCACGGTGCCCTGGCGCCCTATCTACAGGCACAACAGCACTGGGGATCTGTGATTTCCCAGCGACGCAACATCTCATGGCGCTCGTGCTCGGCAGAGCCTCTTTCCGAAAAGACAAATGTCCGGCTCGTTCTCCCACAAGGAAGGGCCCAGCCCTGAAAGCTCTTGCTGCTCTTCAAGGTGCCCTGGCGCCCTATCTACAGGCACAACAGCAGTGGGAACATGTGCTTTCCCAGAGACGCAACATCTCATGGCGTTCGGCCGCGGCAGAGCCTCTTGCCGAAAAGGCAAACGTCCGGCTCCTTCTCCCACAAGGAAGGGCCCAGCCCTGAAAGCTCTTGCTGCACTTCATGGTTCCCTGGCACCCTATCTACAGGCACAACAGCAGTGGGGATCTGTGCTTTCCCAGAGACGCAACATCTCATGGCGCTCAGCTGCGGCAGAGCCTCTTGCCGAAAAGGCAAACGTCCGGCTCCTTGTCCCACAAGGAAGGGCCCAAAACTGAAAGCTCTTGCTGCTCTTCACGGTCACTTGGCGCCCTATCTACAGGCACAACAGCACTGGGGATCTGTGCTTTCCCAGAGTCGCAACATCTCATGGCGCTCGGCCATGGCAGAGCCTCTTGCCTAAATGGCAAATGTCCGGCTCCTTCTCCCACAAGGAATGGCCCAGCCCTGAAAGCTGTTGCTGCTCCTCACGGTGCCCTGGCGCCCTATCTACAGGCACAACAGCACTGGGGATCTCTGCTTTCCCAGCGACGCAACATCTCATGGCGCTCGGCCGCGGCAGAGCCTCTTGCCGAAAAGGCAAACGTCCGGCTCCTTCTCCTACAAGGAAAGGCCCAGCCCTGAAAGCTCTTGCTGCTCTTCACGTAGCCTTGGCGCCCTATCTACAGGCACAACAGCACTGGGGATCTGTGCTTTCCCAGAGACGCAACATCTCATGGCGCTTGGCAGCGGCAGAGCCTCTTGCCAAACAGGCAAATGTCCGGCTCCTTCTCTCACAAGGAAGGGCCCAGCCCTGAAAGCTGTTGCTGCTCCTCACGGTGCCCTGGTGCCCTATCTACAGGCACAACAGCACTGGGGATCTGTGCTTTCCCAGCGACGCAACATCTCATGGCGCTCGGCCGCGGCAGAGCCTCTTGCCGAAAATACAAACGTCCGGCTCCTCTGCCACAAGGATGGTGACAGCCCTGAAAGCTGTTGATGCTATTCAAGGTGCCTTGGCGCCCTATCTACAGGCACAACAGCACAGGGGATCTGTGCTTTTCGCAGAGACACAACATCTCATGGCGCTCGTGCTCGGCAGAGCCTCTTGCCGAAAAGACAAATGTCCGGCTCGTTCTCCCACAAGGAAGGGCCCAGCCCTGAAAGCTCTTGCTGCTCTTCAAGGTGCCTTGGCGCCCTATCTACAGGAACAACAGCAGTGGGAATATGTGCTTTCCCAGAGACGCAACATCTCATGGCGTTCGGCCGCAGCAGAGCCTCTTGCCGAAAAGGCAAACGTCCGGCTCCTTCTCCCACAAGGAAGGGCCCAGCCCTGAAAGCTGTTGCTGCAATTCATGGTTCCCTGGCACCCTATCTACAGGCACAACAGCAGTGGGGATCTGTGCTTTCCCAGAGACGCAACATCTCATGGCGCTCGGCCGCGTTAAAGCCTCTTGCCGAAAAGGCAAACGTCCGGCTCCTTCTCCTACAAGGAAAGGCCCAGCCCTGAAATCTGTTGCTGCTCTTCACCTACCCTTGGCGCCCTATCTACAGGCACAACAGCAGTGGGGATCTGTGCTTTCCAAGAGACGCAAGATCTCATGGTGCTCGGCCGCGGCAGAGCCTCTTTCCGAAAAGGCAAACGTCCGGCTCCTTGTCCCACATGGAAGGGCCCAGCCCTGAAAGCTCTTGCTGCTCTTCACGGTCCCTTGGCACCCTATCTACAGGAACAACAGCAGTGCGTATCTGTGCTTTCCCAGAGACGCAACATCTCATGGCGCTCAGCTGCGGCAGAGCCTCTTGCCGAAAAGGCAAACGTCCGCCTCATTCTGCCACAAGGATGGTGACAGCCCTGAAAGCTGTTGCTGCTCTTCACGGTGCCCTGGCGCCCTATCTACAGGCACAACAGCAGTGGGGATCTGTGCTTTCCCAGAGACGCAACATCTCATGGTGCTCTTCCGCGCAGAGCCTCTTGCCGAAAAGGCAAACCTCAGGCTCCTTCTCCCACAAGGAAGGGCCCAGCCCTGAAAGCTCTTGCTGATCTTCACCTACCCTTGGCGCCCTACCTACAGGAACAACAGCACTGGGGATCTGTGCTTTCCCAGAGACGCAACATCTCATGGCGCTCGGCCGCGGCAGAGCCTCTTGCCGAAAAGTCAAACGTCCGGCCTCTTCTCCCACAAGGAAGGGCCCAGCCCTGAAAGCTGTTCTTGCTCTTCACAGTCACGTGGCGCCCTATCTACAGGCACAACAGCACTGCGGATCTGTGCTTTCCCAGAGACGCAACATCTCATGGCGCTCGGCCGCGGCAGAGCCTCTTGCCGAAAAGGCAAACGTCCGGCTCCTTGTCCCACAAGGAAGGGCCCAGAACTGAAAGCTCTTGCTGCTCTTCACGGTCACTTGGCGCCCTACCTACAGGCACAACAGCACTGGGGATCTGTGCTTTCCCAGAGACGCAACATCTCATGGTGCTCTTCCGCGCAGAGCCTCTTGCCGAAAAGGCAAACCTCAGGCTCCTTCTCCCACAAGGAAGGGCCCAGCCCTGAAAGCTCTTGCTGATCTTCACCTACCCTTGGCGCCCTACCTACAGGAACAACAGCACTGGGGATCTGTGCTTTCCCAGAGACGCAACATCTCATGGCGCTCGGCCGCGGCAGAGCCTCTTGCCGAAAAGTCAAACGTCCGGCCTCTTCTCCCACAAGGAAGGGCCCAGCCCTGAAAGCTGTTCTTGCTCTTCACAGTCACGTGGCGCCCTATCTACAGGCACAACAGCACTGCGGATCTGTGCTTTCCCAGAGACGCAACATCTCATGGCGCTCGGCCGCGGCAGAGCCTCTTGCCGAAAAGGCAAACGTCCGGCTCCTTGTCCCACAAGGAAGGGCCCAGAACTGAAAGCTCTTGCTGCTCTTCACGGTCACTTGGCGCCCTACCTACAGGCACAACAGCACTGGGGATCTGTGCTTTCCCAGAGACGCAACATCTCATGGCGCTTGGCAGCGGCAGAGCCTCTTTCCGAAAAGGCAAACGTCCGGCTCCTTGTGCCACAAGGAAGGGCCCAGCCCTGAAAGCTGTTGCTGCTCTTCACAGTGCCCTGGCACCCTATCTACAGGCACAACACCACTGGGGATCTGTGCTTTCCCAGAGACGCAACATCTCATGGCGCTCGGCCGCGGCAGAGCCTCTTGCCGAAAAGGCAAACGTCCGGCTCCTTGTCCCACAAGGAAGGGCCCAGCCCTGAAAGCTCTTGCTGCTCTTCAAGGTGCCTTGGCGCCCTATCTACAGGAACAACAGCAGTGGGAATATGTGCTTTCCCAGAGACGCAACATCTCATGGCGTTCGGCCGCAGCAGAGCCTCTTGCCGAAAAGGCAAACGTCCGGCTCCTTCTCCCACAAGGAAGGGCCCAGCCCTGAAAGCTGTTGCTGCAATTCATGGTTCCCTGGCACCCTATCTACAGGCACAACAGCAGTGGGGATCTGTGCTTTCCCAGAGACGCAACATCTCATGGCGCTCGGCCGCGTTAAAGCCTCTTGCCGAAAAGGCAAACGTCCGGCTCCTTCTCCTACAAGGAAAGGCCCAGCCCTGAAAGCTGTTGCTGCTCTTCACCTACCCTTGGCGCCCTATCTACAGGCACAACAGCAGTGGGGATCTGTGCTTTCCAAGAGACGCAAGATCTCATGGTGCTCGGCCGCGGCAGAGCCTCTTTCCGAAAAGGCAAACGTCCGGCTCCTTGTCCCACATGGAAGGGCCCAGCCCTGAAAGCTCTTGCTGCTCTTCACGGTCCCTTGGCACCCTATCTACAGGAACAACAGCAGTGCGTATCTGTGCTTTCCCAGAGACGCAACATCTCATGGCGCTCAGCTGCGGCAGAGCCTCTTGCCGAAAAGGCAAACGTCCGCCTCATTCTGCCACAAGGATGGTGACAGCCCTGAAAGCTGTTGCTGCTCTTCACGGTGCCCTGGCGCCCTATCTACAGGCACAACAGCACTGGGGATCTGTGCTTTCCCAGAGACGCAACATCTCATGGTGCTCTTCCGCGCAGAGCCTCTTGCCGAAAAGGCAAACGTCCGGCTCCTTCTCCCACAAGGAAGGGCCCAGCCCTGAAAGCTCTTGCTGATCTTCACCTACCCTTGGCGCCCTACCTACAGGAACAACAGCACTGGGGATCTGTGCTTTCCCAGAGACGCAACATCTCATGGCGCTCGGCCGCGGCAGAGCCTCTTGCCGAAAAGTCAAACGTCCGGCCTCTTCTCCCACAAGGAAGGGCCCAGCCCTGAAAGCTGTTCTTGCTCTTCACAGTCACGTGGCGCCCTATCTACAGGCACAACAGCACTGCGGATCTGTGCTTTCCCAGAGACGCAACATCTCATGGCGCTCGGCCGCGGCAGAGCCTCTTGCCGAAAAGGCAAACGTCCGGCTCCTTGTCCCACAAGGAAGGGCCCAGAACTGAAAGCTCTTGCTGCTCTTCACGGTCACTTGGCGCCCTACCTACAGGCACAACAGCACTGGGGATCTGTGCTTTCCCAGAGACGCAACATCTCATGGTGCTCTTCCGCGCAGAGCCTCTTGCCGAAAAGGCAAACCTCAGGCTCCTTCTCCCACAAGGAAGGGCCCAGCCCTGAAAGCTCTTGCTGCTCTTCACCTACCCTTGGCGCCCTACCTACAGGAACAACAGCACTGGGGATCTGTGCTTTCCCAGAGACGCAACATCTCATGGCGCTCGGCCGCGGCAGAGCCTCTTGCCGAAAAGTCAAACGTCCGGCCTCTTCTCCCACAAGGAAGGGCCCAGCCCTGAAAGCTGTTCTTGCTCTTCACAGTCACGTGGCGCCCTATCTACAGGCACAACAGCACTGCGGATCTGTGCTTTCCCAGAGACGCAACATCTCATGGCGCTCGGCCGCGGCAGAGCCTCTTGCCGAAAAGGCAAACGTCCGGCTCCTTGTCCCACAAGGAAGGGCCCAGAACTGAAAGCTCTTGCTGCTCTTCACGGTCACTTGGCGCCCTACCTACAGGCACAACAGCACTGGGGATCTGTGCTTTCCCAGAGACGCAACATCTCATGGCGCTTGGCAGCGGCAGAGCCTCTTTCCGAAAAGGCAAACGTCCGGCTCCTTGTGCCACAAGGAAGGGCCCAGCCCTGAAAGCTGTTGCTGCTCTTCACAGTGCCCTGGCACCCTATCTACAGGCACAACACCACTGGGGATCTGTGCTTTCCCAGAGACGCAACATCTCATGGCGCTCGGCCGCGGCAGAGCCTCTTGCCGAAAAGGCAAACGTCCGGCTCCTTGTCCCACAAGGAAGGGCCCAGCCCTGAAAGCTCTTGCTGCTCTTCACCTACCCTTGGCGCCCTATCTACAGGCACAACAGCACTGGGGATCTGTGCTTTCCCAGAGACGCAACATCTCATGGCGCTCGGCCGCGGCAGAGCCTCTTGCCGAAAAGGCAAACGTCCGGCTCCTTCTGCCACAAGGATGGTGACAGCCCTGAAAGCTCTTGCTGCTCTTCACGGTGCCCTGGCGCCCTATCTACAGGCAAAACAGCAGTGGGGATCTGTGCTTTCCCAGAGACGCAACATCTCATGGTGCTCGGCCGCGGCAGAGCCTCTTGCCGAAAAGGCAAACGTTCGGCTCCTTCTCCCACAGGGGAAGGCCCAGCCTGTAAGCTGTTGCTGCTCTTCACGGTGCCCTTGCGCCCTATCTACAGGCACAACAGCACTGGGGATCTGTGCTTTCCCAGAGACGCAACATCTCATGGCGCTCCGCTGCGGCAAAGCCTCTTGCCGAAAAGGCAAACGTCCGGCTCCTTGTCCCACATGGAAGGGACCAGCCCTGAAAGCTCTTGCTGCTCTTCACCTACCCTTGGCGCCCTACCTACAGGAACAACAGCACTGGGGATCTGTGCTTTCCCAGAGACGCAACATCTCATGGCGCTTGGCAGCGGCAGAGCCTCTTGCCGAAAAGGCAAACGTCCGGCTCCTTGTCCCACAAGGAAGGGCCCAGCCCTGAAAGCTGTTGCTGCTCTTCACGGTGCCCTGGCACCCTATCTACAGGCACAACACCACTGGGGATCTGTGCTTTCCCAGAGACGCAACATCTCATGGCGCTCGGCCGCGGCAGAGCCTCTTGCCGAAAAGGCAAACGTCCGGCTCCTTGTCCCACAAGGAAGGGCCCAGCCCTGAAAGCTCTTGCTGCTCTTCACCTACCCTTGGCGCCCTATCTACAGGCACAACAGCACTGGGGATCTGTGCTTTCCCAGAGACGCAACATCTCATGGCGCTCGGCCACGGCAGAGCCTCTTGCCGAAAAGGCAAACGTCCGGCTCCTTCTGCCACAAGGATGGTGACAGCCCTGAAAGCTCTTGCTGCTCTTCACGGTGCCCTGGCGCCCTATCTACAGGCAAAACAGCACTGGGGATCTGTGCTTTCCCAGAGACGCAACATCTCATGGTGCTCGGCCGCGGCAGAGCCTCTTGCCGAAAAAGCAAACGTTCGGCTCCTTCTCCCACAGGGGAAGGCCCAGCCTGTAAGCTGTTGCTGCTCTTCACGGTGCCCTTGCGCCCTATCTACAGGCACAACAGCACTGGGGATCTGTGCTTTCCCAGAGACGCAACATCTCATGGCGCTCCGCTGCGGCAAAGCCTCTTGCCGAAAAGGCAAACGTCCGGCTCCTTCTCCCACAAGGAAGGGCCCAGCCCTGAAAGCTCTTGCTGCTCTTCACGGTGCCCTGGCGCCCTATCTACAGGCACAACAGCACTGGGGATCTGTGATTTCCCAGAGACGCAACATCTCATGGCGCTCGGCCGCGGCAGAGCCTCTTGCCGAAAAGGTAAACGTCCGGCTCCTCTGCCACAAGGATGGTGACAGCCCTGAAAGCTGTTGCTGCTACTCAAGGTGCCCTGGCGCCCTATCTACAGGCACAACAGCACTGGGGATCTGTGCTTTCCCAGAGACGCAACATCTCATGGCGCTTGGCAGCGGTAGAGACTCTTGCCAAAAAGGCAAACGTCCGGCTCCTTGTCCCACAAGGAAGGGCCCAGAACTGAAAGCTCTTGCTGCTCTTCACGGTGCCCTGGCGCCCTATCTACAGGCACAACACCACTGGGGATCTGTGCTTTCCCAGAGACGCAACATCTCATGGCGCTCGGCCGCGGCAAAGCCTCTTGCCGAAAAGGCAAAGGTCCGGCTCCTTCTCCCACAAGGAAGGGCCCAGCCCTGAAAGCTCTTGCTGCTCTTCACCTACCCTTGGCGCCCTATCTACAGGCACAACAGCACTGGGGATCTGTGCTTTCCCAGAGACGCAACATCTCATGGCGCTCGGCCGCGGCAGAGACTCTTGCCGAAAAGGCAAACGTCCGGCTCCTTCTGCCACAAGGATGGTGACAGCCCTGAAAGCTCTTGCTGCTCTTCACGGTGCCCTGGCGCCCTATCTACAGGCAAAACAGCACTGGGGATCTGTGCTTTCCCAGAGACGCAAGGTCTCATGATGCTCGGCCGCGGCAGAGCCTCTTGCCGAAAAGGCAAACGTCCGGCTCCTTCTGCCACAAGAATGGTGACAGCCCTGAAAGCTATTGCTGCTATTCAAGGTGCCTTGGCGCCCTATCTACAGGCACAACAGCACTGGGGATCTGTGCTTTCCCAGAGACGCAACATCTCATGGCGCTTGGCAGCGGCAGAGCCTCTTGCCGAAAAGGCAAACGTCCGGCTCCTTCTCCCACAAGGAAGGGCCCAGCCCTGAAAGCTGTTCTTGCTCTTCACAGTCACGTGGCGCCCTATCTACAGGCACAACAGCACTGTGGATCTGTGCTTTCCCAGAGACGCAACATCTCATGGCGCTCGGCAGCGGCAGAGCCTCTTGCTTAAATGGAAACGTCCGGCTCGTTCTCCCACAAGGAAGGGCCCAGCCCTGAAAGCTCTTGCTGCTCTTCACCTACCCTTGGCACCCTATCTACAGGCACAACAGCACTGGGGATCTGTGCTTTCCCAGAGACGCAAGATCTCATGGTGCTCGGCCGCGGCAGAGCCTCTTGCCGAAAAGGCAAACGTCCGGCTCCTTGTCCCACATGGAAGGGCCCAGCCCTGAAAGCTCTTGCTGCTCTTCACGGTCCCTTGGCGCCCTATCTACAGGAACAACAGCAGTGCGTATCTGTGCTTTCCCAGAGATGCAACATCTCATGGCGCTCAGCTGCGGCAGAGCCTCTTGCCGAAAAGGCAAACGTCCGCCTCCCTCTGCCACAAGGATGGTGACAGTCCTGAAAGCTGTTGCTGCTCTTCACGGTGCCCTGGCGCCCTATCTACAGGCACAACAGCACTGGGGATCTGTGCTTTCCCAGAGACGCAACATCTCATGGTGCTCGGCCGCGCAGTGCCTCTTGCCGAAAAGGCAAAACTCAGGCTCCTTCTCCCACAAGGAAGGGCCCAGCCCTGAAAGATGTTCTTGCTCTTTACGGTCACTTGGCGCCCTATCTACAGGCACAACAGCACTGGGGATCTGTGCTTTCCCAGAGACACAACATCTCATGGCGCTTCGCCGCGGCAGAGCCTCTTGCACAAAAGGCAAACGTCCGGCTCTTTGTCCCACAAGGAAGGGCCCAGCCCTGAAAGCTCTTGCTGCTCTTCACCTACACTTGGCGCCCTATCTACAGGCACAACAGCACTGGGGATCTGTGCTTTCCCAGAGACGCAACATCTCATGGCGCTCGGCCGCGGCAGAGCCTCTTGCCGAAAAGGCAAACGTCCGGCTCCTTCTCCTACAAGGAAATGCCCAGCCCTGAAATCCCTTGCTGCTCTTCACCTACACATGGCGCCCTACCTACGGGAACAACAGCACTGGGGATCTGTGCTTTCCCAGAGACGCAAGATCTCATGGCGCTCGGCCGCGTCAGAGCGTCTTGCCGAAAAGGCAAACGTCCGGCTCCTCTGCCACAAGGATGGTGACAGCCCTGAAAGCTGTTGCTGCTATTCAAGGTTCCTTGGCGCCCTATCTACAGGCACAACAGCACTGGGGATCTGTGCTTTCCCAGAGACGCAACATCTCATGGCGCTTGGCAGCGGCAGAGCCTCTTGCCGAAAAGGCAAACGTCCGGCTCCTTGTCCCACAAGGAAGGGCCCAGCCCTGAAAGCTGTTGCTGCTCTTCACGGTGCCCTGGCGCCCTATCTACAGGCACAACACCACTGGGGATCTGTGCTTTCCCAGAGACGCAACATCTCATGGCGCTCGGCCGCGGCAGAGCCTCTTGCCGAAAAGGCAAACGTCCGGCTCCTTCTCCCACAAGGAAGGGCCCAGCCCTGAAAGCTCTTGCTGCTCTTCACCTACCCTTGGCGCCCTATCTACAGGCACAACAGCACTGGGGATCTGTGCTTTCCCAGAGACGCAACATCTCATGGCGCTCGGCCGCGGCAGAGCCTCTTGCCGAAAAGGCAAACGTCCGGCTCCTTCTCCCACAAGGATGGTGACAGCCCTGAAAGCTCTTGCTGCTCTTCACGGTGACCTGGCGCCCTATCTACAGGCAAAACAGCAGTGGGGATCTGTGCTTTCCCAGAGACGCAAGATCTCATGGTGCTCGGCCGCGGCAGAGCCTCTTGCCGAAAAGGCAAACTTCCGGCTCCTTCTCCCACAAGGAAGGGCCCAGCCCTGAAAGCTGTTCTTGCTCTTCACAGTCACGTGGCGCCCTATCTACAGGCACAACAGCACTGCGGATCTGTGCTTTCCCAGAGACGCAACATCTCATGGCGCTCGGCAGCGGCAGAGCCTCTTGCTTAAATGGAAACGTCCGGCTCGTTCTCCCACAAGGAAGGGCCCAGCCCTGAAAGCTCTTGCTGCTCTTCACCTACCCTTGGCACCCTACCTACAGGCACAACAGCACTGGGGATCTGTGCTTTCCCAGAGACGCAACATCTCATGGCGCTCGGCTGCGGCAGAGCCTCTTGCCGAAAAGGCAAACGTCCAGCTCCTTGTCCCACAAGGAAGGGCCCAGAACTGAAAGCTCTTGCTGCTCTTCACGGTCACTTGGCGCCCTACCTACAGGCACAACAGCACTGGGGATCTGTGCTTTCCCAGAGTCGCAGCATCTCATGGCGCTCGGCCACGGCAGAGCCTCTTGCCGAAAAGGCAAACGTCCGGCTCCTTCTCCCACAGGGAAGGGCCCAGCCCTGAAAGCTCTTGCTGCTCCTCACGGTGCCCTGGCGCCCTATCTAGAGGCACAACAGCACTGGGCATCTGTGATTTCCCAGCGACGCAACATCTCATGGCGCTCGTGCTCGGCAGAGCCTCTTGCCGAAAAGACAAATGTCCGGCTCGTTTTCCCACAAGGAAGGGCCCAGCCCTGAAAGCTCTTGCTGCTCTTCAAGGTGCCTTGGTGCCCTATCTACAGGCACAACAGCACTGGGGATCTGTGCTTTCCCAGAGTCGCAACATCTCATGGCGCTCGGCCACGGCAGAGCCTCTTGCCGAAAAGGCAAACGTCTGGCTCCTTCTCCTAGAAGGAAATGCCCAGCCCTGAAATCCCTTGCTGCTCTTCACCTACACATGGCGCCCTAAATACAGGAACAACAGCACTGGGGATCTGTGCTTTCGCAGAGACGCAACATCTCATGGCGCTCGAGCTCGGCAGAGCCTCTTTCCGAAATGACAAATGTCCGGCTCGTTCTCCCACAAGGAAGGGCCCAGCCCTGAAAGCTCTTGCTGCTCTTCATGGTCCCTTGGCGCCCTATCTACAGGAACAACAGCACTGGGGATCTGTGCTTTCCCAGAGACGCAACATCTCATGGCGCTCGGCCGCGGCAGAGCCTCTTGCCGAAAAGGCAAACGTCCGGCTCCTTGTCCCACAAGGAAGGGCCCAGAACTGAAAGCTCTTGCTGCTCTTCACGGTGCCCTGGCGCCCTATCTACAAGCACAACAGCACTGGGGATATGTGCTTTCCCAGAGACGCAAGATCTCATGGTGCTCGGCCGCGGCAGAGCCTCTTGCCGAATAGGCAAACGTCCGGCTCCTTCTCCCACAAGGAAGGGCCCAGCCGTGAAAGCTCTTGCTGCTCTTCACTTATGCTTGGCGCCCTATCTACAGGCACAACAGCAGTGGGGATCTGTGCTTTCCCAGAGACGCAACATCTCATGGCGCTCCACCGTGGCAGAACCTCTTGCCGAAAATGCAAACGTCCGGCTCCTTCTCCCACGAGGAAGGGCCCAGCCCTGAAAGCTCTTGCTGCACTTCACGGTTCCCTGGCACCCTATCTACAGGCACAACAGCAGTGGGGATCTATGCTTTCCCAAAGACGCAACATCTCATGGCGCTCGACTGCGGACGAGACTCTTGCCGAAAAGTCAAACGTCCAGCTCCTTGTCCCACAACGAAGGGCCCAGCCCTGAAAGCTCTTGCTGCTCTTCACGGTGCCCTGGCGCCCTATCTACAGGCACAACAGCACTGGGGATCTGTGCTTTCCCAGACACGCAACATCTCATGGCGCTCGACAGCGGCAGATCCTCTTGCCGAAACGGCAAACGTCCGGCTCCTTCTCCCACAAGGAAGGGCCCAGCCCTAAAAGCTCTTGCTGCTCTTGACTGTCCCTTGGCACCCTATCTACAGGCACAACAGCACTGGGGATCTGTGCTTTCCCGGAGAGGGAACATCTCTTGGCGCTCAGCCCTGGCAGAGCCTCTTGCCGAAAAGGCAAACGTCCGGCTCCTTCTCCCACAAGGAAGGGCCCAGCCCTGAAAGCTCTTGCTGCTCTTCACGGTGCCCTGGCGCCCTATCTACAGGCACAACAGCAGTGGGGATCTATGCTTTCCCAAAGACGCAACATCTCATGGCGCTCGGCTGCGGACGAGACTCTTGCCGAAAAGGCAAACGTCCGGCTCCTTGTCCCACAAGGAAGGGCCCAGCCCTGAAAGCTCTTGCCGCGCTTCACGGTGCCCTGGCGCCCTATCTACAGGCACAACAGCACTGGGGATCTGTGCTTTCCCAGACACGCAACATCTCATGGAGCTCCGCCATGGCAGAGCCTCTTGCCGAAAAGGCAAACGTCCGGCTCCTTGTCCCACAAGGAAGGGCCCAGCCCTGAAAGCTCTTGCTGCTCTTCACCTACCCTTGGCACCCTATCTACAGGCACAACACCACTGGGGATCTGTGCTTTCCCAGAGACGCAACATCTCATGGCGCTCGGCCGCGGCAAAGCCTCTTGCCGAAAAGGCAAAGGTCCGGCTCCTTCTCCCACAAGGAAGGGCCCAGCCCTGAAAGCTCTTGCTGCTCTTCACCTACCCTTGGCGCCCTATCTACAGGCACAACAGCACTGGGGATCTGTGCTTTCCCAGAGACGCAACATCTCATGGCGCTCGGCCGCGGCAGAGCCTCTTGCCGAAAAGGCAAACGTCCGGCTCCTTCTGCCACAAGGATGGTGACAGCCCTGAAAGCTCTTGCTGCTATTCAAGGTTCCTTGGCGCCCTATCTACAGGCACAACAGCACTGGGGATCTGTGCTTTCCCAGAGACGCAACATCTCATGGCGCTTGGCAGCGGCAGAGCCTCTTGCCGAAAAGGCAAACGTCCGGCTCCTTCTCCCACAAGGAAGGGCCCAGCCCTGAAAGCTGTTGCTGCTCTTCACGGTGCCATGGCGCCCTATCTACAGGCACAACACCACTGGGGATCTGTGCTTTCCCAGAAACGCAACATCTCATGGCGCTCGGCCGCGGCAGAGCCTCTTGCCGAAAAGGCAAACGTCCGGCTCCTTCTCCCACAAGGAAGGGCCCAGCCCTGAAAGCTCTTGCTGCTCTTCACCTACCCTTGGCGCCCTATCTACAGGCACAACAGCACTGGGGATCTGTGCTTTCCCAGAGACGCAACATCTCATGGCGCTCGGCCGCGGCAGAGCCTCTTGCCGAAAAGGCAAACGTCCGGCTCCTTCTCCCACAAGGATGGTGACAGCCCTGAAAGCTCTTGCTGCTCTTCACGGTGACCTGGCGCCCTATCTACAGGCAAAACAGCAGTGGGGATCTGTGCTTTCCCAGAGACGCAAGATCTCATGGTGCTCGGCCGCGGCAGAGCCTCTTGCCGAAAAGGCAAACGTCCGGCTCCTTCTCCCACAAGGAAGGGCCCAGCCCTGAAAGCTGTTCTTGCTCTTCACAGTCACGTGGCGCCCTATCTACAGGCACAACAGCACTGCGGATCTGTGCTTTCCCAGAGACGCAACATCTCATGGCGCTCGGCAGCGGCAGAGCCTCTTGCTTAAATGGAAACGTCCGGCTCGTTCTCCCACAAGGAAGGGCCCAGCCCTGAAAGCTCTTGCTGCTCTTCACCTACCCTTGGCACCCTACCTACAGGCACAACAGCACTGGGGATCTGTGCTTTCCCAGAGACGCAACATCTCATGGCGCTCGGCTGCGGCAGAGCCTCTTGCCGAAAAGGCAAACGTCCAGCTCCTTGTCCCACAAGGAAGGGCCCAGAACTGAAAGCTCTTACTGCTCTTCACGGTCACTTGGCGCCCTACCTACAGGCACAACAGCACTGGGGATCTGTGCTTTCCCAGAGTCGCAACATCTCATGGCGCTCGGCCACGGCAGAGCCTCTTGCCGAAAAGGCAAACGTCCGGCTCCTTCTCCCACAGGGAAGGGCCCAGCCCTGAAAGCTCTTGCTGCTCCTCACGGTGCCCTGGCGCCCTATCTAGAGGCACAACAGCACTGGGCATCTGTGATTTCCCAGCGACGCAACATCTCATGGCGCTCGTGCTCGGCAGAGCCTCTTGCCGAAAAGACAAATGTCCGGCTCGTTTTCCCACAAGGAAGGGCCCAGCCCTGAAAGCTCTTGCTGCTCTTCAAGGTGCCTTGGTGCCCTATCTACAGGCACAACAGCACTGGGGATCTGTGCTTTCCCAGAGTCGCAACATCTCATGGCGCTCGGCCACGGCAGAGCCTCTTGCCGAAAAGGCAAACGTCTGGCTCCTTCTCCTAGAAGGAAATGCCCAGCCCTGAAATCCCTTGCTGCTCTTCACCTACACATGGCGCCCTAAATACAGGAACAACAGCACTGGGGATCTGTGCTTTCGCAGAGACGCAACATCTCATGGCGCTCGAGCTCGGCAGAGCCTCTTTCCGAAAAGACAAATGTCCGGCTCGTTCTCCCACAAGGAAGGGCCCAGCCCTGAAAGCTCTTGCTGCTCTTCATGGTCCCTTGGCGCCCTATCTACAGGAACAACAGCACTGGGGATCTGTGCTTTCCCAGAGACGCAAGATCTCATGGCGCTCGGCCGCGGCAGAGCCTCTTGCCGAAAAGGCAAACGTCCGGCTCCTTCTCCCACAAGGAAGGGCCCAGCCCTGAAAGCTGTTGCTGCTCTTCACGGTGCCCTGGCGCCCTATCTACAGGCACAACAGCACTGGGGATCTGTGCTTTTCCAGAGACGCAACATCTCATGGCGCTCCGCCACGGCAGAGCCTCTTGCCGAAAAGGCAAACGTCCGGCTCCTTGTCCCACAAGGAAGGGCCCAGAACTGAAAGCTCTTGCTGCTCTTCACGGTGCCCTGGCACCCTATCTACAAGCAGAACAGCAGTGGGGATCTGTGCTTTCCCAGAGACGCAAGATCTCATGGTGCTCGGCCGCGGCAGAGCCTCTTGCCGAATAGGCAAACGTCCGGCTCCTTCTCCCACAAGGAAGGGCCCAGCCGTGAAAGCTCTTGCTGCTCTTCACTTATGCTTGGCGCCCTATCTACAGGCACAACAGCAGTGGGGATCTGTGCTTTCCCAGAGACGCAACATCTCATGGCGCTCCACCGTGGCAGAACCTCTTGCCGAAAATGCAAACGTCCGGCTCCTTCTCCCACGAGGAAGGGCCCAGCCCTGAAAGCTCTTGCTGCTCTTCACGGTTCCCTGGCACCCTATCTACAGGCACAACAGCAGTGGGGATCTATGCTTTCCCAAAGACGCAACATCTCATGGCGCTCGACTGCGGACGAGACTCTTGCCGAAAAGGCAAACGTCCAGCTCCTTGTCCCACAACGAAGGGCCCAGCCCTGAAAGATCTTGCTGCTCTTCACGGTGCCCTGGCGCCCTATCTACAGGCACAACAGCACTGGGGATCTGTGCTTTCCCAGACACGCAACATCTCATGGCGCTCGACAGCGGCAGATCCTCTTGCCGAAAGGGCAAACGTCCGGCTCCTTCTCCCACAAGGAAGGGCCCAGCCCTAAAAGCTCTTGCTGCTCTTGACTGTCCCTTGGCACCCCTATCTACAGGCACAACAGCACTGGGGATCTGTGCTTTCCCGGAGAGGGAACATCTCTTGGCGCTCAGCCCTGGCAGAGCCTCTTGCCGAAATGGCAAACATCCGGCTCCTTGTCCCACAAGGAAGGGCCCAGCCCTGAAAGCTCTTGCTGCTCTTCACCTACCCTTGGCGCCCTCTCTACAGAAACAACAGCACTGGGGATCTGTGCTTTCCCAGAAACGCAACATCTCATGGCGCTCGGCGGCGGCAGAGCCTCTTGCCGAAATGGTAAACGTCCGGCTCCTTGTCCCACAAGGAAGGGCCCAGCCCTGAAAGCTCTTGCTGCTCTTCACGGTGCCCTGGCGCCCTATCTACAGGCACAACAGCAGTGGGGATCTATGCTTTCCCAAAGACGCAACATCTCATGGCGCTCGGCTGCGGACGAGACTCTTGCCGAAAAGGCAAACGTCCGGCTCCTTGTCCCACAAGGAAGGGCCCAGCCCTGAAAGCTCTTGCCGCTCTTCACGGTGCCCTGGCGCCCTATCTACAGGCACAACAGCACTGGGGATCTGTGCTTTCCCAGACACGCAACATCTCATGGAGCTCCGCCATGGCAGAGCCTCTTGCCGAAAAGGCAAACGTCCGGCTCCTTGTCCCACAAGGAAGGGCCCAGCCCTGAAAGCTCTTGCTGCTCTTCACCTACCCTTGGCACCCTATCTACAGGCACAACAGCAGTGGGCATCTGTGCTTTCTTGGAGAGGGAACATCTCATGGCGCTCGGCCGCGGCAGAGCCTCTTGCCGAAAAGGCAAACGTCCGGCTCCTTCTCCCACAAGGAAGGGCCCAGCCCTGAAAGCTGTTGCTGCTCTTCACGGTGCCTTGGCGCCCTATCTACAGGCACAACAGCACTGGGGATCTGTGCTTTCCCAGAAACGCAACATCTCATGGCTCTCGGCCGCGGCAGAGCCTCTTGCCGAAATGGTAAACGTCCGGCTCCTTGTCCCACAAGGAAGGGCCCAGCCCTGAAAGCTCTTGCTGCTCTTCACGGTGCCCTGGCGCCCTATCTACAGGCACAACAGCAGTGGGGATCTGTGCGTTCCCAGAGACGCAACATCTCATGGCGCTCCACCGTGGCAGAACCTCTTGCCGAAAATGCAAACGTCCGGCTCCTTCTCCCACAAGGAAGGGCCCAGCCCTGAAAGCTCTTGCTGCTCTTCAAGGTGCCTTGGCGCCCTATCTGCAGGCACAACAGCACTGGGGATCTGTGCTTTCCCAGACACGCAACATGTCATGGCGCTCGGCCGCGGCAGAGCCTCCTGCCGAAAAGGCAAACGTCCGGCTCCTTGTCCCACAAGGAAGTGCCCAGCCCTGAAAGCTCTTGCTGCTCTTCACTTACCCTTGGCACCCTATCTACAGGCACAACAGCAGTGGGGATCTGTGCTTTCCCAGAGACGCAACATCTCATGGCGCTCGGCCGCGGCAGAGCCTCATGCCGAAAAGGCAAACGTCCGGCTCCTTCTCCCACAAGGAAGGGCCCAGCCCTGAAAGCTCTTGCTGCTCTTCACTTATGCTTGGAGCTCTATCTACAGGCACAACAGCACTGGGGATCTGTGCTTTCCCAGAGACGCAACATCTCATGGCGCTTGGCAGCGGCAGAGCCTCTGCCGAAAAGGCAAACATCCGGCTCCTTCTCCCACATGGAATTGCCCAGCAATGAAAGATCTTGCTGCTCTTGACTGTCCCTTGGCACCCTATCTCGAGGCACAACAGCACTGGGGATCTGTGCTTTCCCAGAGACGCGACATCTCATGGCTCTCAGCCGCGGCAGAGCCTCTTGCCGAAATGGCAAACATCCGGCTCCTTCTCCCACAAGGAAGGGCCCAGCCCTGAAAGCTCTTGCTGCTCTTCACCTACCCTTGGTGCCCTATCTACAGGCACAACAGCAGTGGGGATCTGTGTTTTCCCAGCGACGCAACATCTCATGGCGCTTGGCCACGGCAGAGCCTCTTGCCGAAAAGGCAAACGTCCGGCTCCTTCTCCCACAAGGAAAGGCCCAGCCCTGAAAGCTCTTGCTGCTCTTCACTTATGCTTGGAGCTCTATCTACAGGCACAACAGCACTGGGGATCTGTGCTTTCCCAGAGACGCAACATCTCATGGCGCTCGGCCGCGGCAGAGCCTCTGCCGAAAAGGCAAACGTCCGGCTCCTTCTCCCACAAGGAAGGGCCCAGCCCTGAAAGCTCTTGCTGCTCTTCACCTACCCTTGGCACCCTATCTACAGGCACAACAGCACTGGGGATCTGTGCTTTCCCAGAGACGCAACATCTCATGGCGTTCGGCCGCGGCAGAGCCTCTTGCCGAAAAGGCAAACGTCCGGCTCCTTCTCCCACAAGGAAGGGCCCAGCCCTGAAAGCTCTTGCTGCTCTTCACCTACCCTTGGCGCCCTCTCTACAGAAACAACAGCACTGGGGATCTGTGCTTTCCCAGAAACGCAACATCTCATGGCGCTCGGCGGCGGCAGAGCCTCTTGCCGAAATGGTAAACGTCCGGCTCCTTGTCCCACAAGGAAGGGCCCAGCCCTGAAAGCTCTTGCTGCTCTTCACGGTGCCCTGGCGCCCTATCTACAGGCACAACAGCAGTGGGGATCTATGCTTTCCCAAAGACGCAACATCTCATGGCGCTCGGCTGCGGACGAGACTCTTGCCGAAAAGGCAAACGTCCGGCTCCTTGTCCCACAAGGAAGGGCCCAGCCCTGAAAGCTCTTGCCGCTCTTCACGGTGCCCTGGCGCCCTATCTACAGGCACAACAGCACTGGGGATCTGTGCTTTCCCAGACACGCAACATCTCATGGAGCTCCGCCATGGCAGAGCCTCTTGCCGAAAAGGCAAACGTCCGGCTCCTTGTCCCACAAGGAAGGGCCCAGCCCTGAAAGCTCTTGCTGCTCTTCACCTACCCTTGGCACCCTATCTACAGGCACAACAGCACTGGGGATCTGTGCTTTCCCAGAGATGCAACATCTCATGGCGCTCGGCCGCGGCAGAGCCTCTTGCCGAAAAGGCAAACGTCCGGCTCCTTCTCCCACAAGGAAGGGCCCAGCCCTGAAAGCTCTTGCTGCTTTTCACGGTGCCATGGCGCCCTATCTACAGGCACAACAGCACTGGGGATCTGTGCTTTCCCAGAGACGCAACATCTCATGGCGTTCGGCCGCGGCAGAGCCTCTTGCCGAAAAGGCAAACGTCCGGCTCCTTCTCCCACAAGGAAAGGCCCAGCCCTGAAAGCTCTTGCTGCTCTTCACTTATGCTTGGCGCCCTATCTACAGGCACAACAGCACTGGGCATCTGTGCTTTCCCAGAGACGCAACATCTCATGGCGCTTGGCCGCGGCAGAGCCTCCTGCCGAAAAGGCAAACGTCCGGCTCCTTGTCCCACAAGGAAGTGCCAAGCCCTGAACGTTCTTGCTGCTCTTCAACTTTGCTTCACACTCTATCTACAGGCACAACAGCAGTGGTGATCTGTGCTTTCCCAGAGACGCAACATCTCATGGCGCTCGTGCTCGTTCAGAGCCTCTTTCCGAAAAGACAAATGTCCGGCTTGTTCTCCCACAAGGAAGGGCCCAGCCCTGAAAGCTCTTGCTGCTCTTCATAGTCCCTTGGCGCCCTATCTACAGGAACAACAGCAGTGGGAATATGTGCTTTCCCAGAGACGCAACATCTCATGGCGCTCGGCCGCGGCAGAGCCTCTTGCCGAAAAGGCAAACGTCCGGCTCCTTCTCCCACAAGGAAAGGCCCAGCCCTGAAAGCTCTTGCTGCTCTTGACTGTCCCTTGGCACCCTATCTCGAGGCACAACAGCACTGGGGATCTGTGCTTTCCCGGAGAGCGAACATCTCTTGGCTCTCAGCCGCGGCAGAGCCTCTTGCCGAAATGGCAAACGTCCGGCTCCTTCTCCCACAAGGAAGGGCCCAGCCCTGAAAGCTCTTGCTGCTCTTCACGGTGCCCTGGTGCCCTATCTACAGGCACAACAGCAGTGGGGATCTGTGCTTTCCCAGAGACGCAACATCTCATGGCGCTCGGCAGCGGCAGAGCCTCTTGCCGAAATGGCAAACGTCCGGCTCCTTCTCCCACAAGGAAGGGCCCAGCCCTGAAAGATGTTCTTGCTCTTTACGGTCACTTGGCGCCCTATCTACAGGCACAACAGCACTGCGGATCTGTGCTTTCCCAGCGACGCAACATCTCATGGCGCTCGGCCACTGCACAGCCTCTTGCCGAAAAGGCAAACGTCCGGCTCCTTCTCCCACAAGGAAGGGCCCAGCCCTTAAAGCTCTTGCTGCTCTTCACGGTCACTTGGCGCCCTATCTACAGGCACAACAGCAGTGGGGATCTGTGCTTTCCCAGAGACGCAACATCTCATGGCGCTCGGCCGCGGCAGAGCCTCTTGCTGAAAAGGAAAACGTCCGGCTCCTTGTCCCACACGGAAGGGCCCAGCCCTGAAAGCTGTTCTTGCTCTTCACGGTCACTTGGCGCCCAATCTACAGGCACAACAGCACTGCGGATCTGTGCTTTCCCAGAGACGCAACATCTCATGGCGCTCGGCAGCGGCAGAGCCTCTTGCCGAAATGGCAAACGTCCGGCTCCTTCTCCCACAAGGAAGGGCCCAGCCCTGAAAGATGTTCTTGCTCTTTACGGTCACTTGGCGCCCTATCTACAGGCACAACAGTAGTGGGGATCTGTGCTTTCCCAGAGACGCAACATCTCATGGCGCTCGGCCGCGGCAGAGCCCCTTGCCGAAAAGGCAAACGTCCGGCTCCTTGTCCCACAAGGAAGGGCCCAGCCCTGAAAGCTGTTGCTGCTCTTCACCTACCCTTGGTGCCCTATCTACAGGCACAACAGCAGTGGGCATCTGTGCTTTCCTGGAGAGGGAACATCTCATGGCGCTCGGCCGCGGCAGAGCCTCTTGCCGAAAACGCAAACGTCCGGCTCCTTGTCCCACAAGGAAGGGCCCAGCCCTGAAAGCTCTTGCTGCTCTTCACGGTGCCCTGGCGCCCTATCTACAGGCACAACAGCAGTGGGGATCTGTGCGTTCCCAGAGACGCAACATCTCATGGCGCTCCACCGTGGCAGAACCTCTTGCCGAAAATGCAAACGTCCAGCTCCTTCTCCCACAAGGAAGGGCCCAGCCCAGAAAGCTCTTGCTGCTCTTCAAGGTGCCTTGGCGCCCTATCTGCAGGCACAACAGCACTGGGGATCTGTGCTTTCCCAGACACGCAACATGTCATGGCGCTCGGCCGCGGCAGAGCCTCCTGCCGAAAAGGCAAACGTCCGGCTCCTTGTCCCACAAGGAAGTGCCCAGCCCTGAAAGCTCTTGCTGCTCTTCACTTACCCTTGGCACCCTATCTACAGGCACAACAGCAGTGGGGATCTGTGCTTTCCCAGAGACGCAACATCTCATGGCGCTCGGCCGCGGCAGAGCCTCATGCCGAAAAGGCAAACGTCCGGCTCCTTGTCCCACAAGGAAGGGCCCAGCCCTGAAAGCTCTTGCTGCTCTTCACTTATGCTTGGAGCTCTATCTACAGGCACAACAGCACTGGGGATCTGTGCTTTCCCAGAGACGCAACATCTCATGGCGCTTGGCAGCGGCAGAGCCTCTGCCGAAAAGGCAAACATCCGGCTCCTTCTCCCACATGGAATTGCCCAGCAATGAAAGATCTTGCTGCTCTTGACTGTCCCTTGGCACCCTATCTCGAGGCACAACAGCACTGGGGATCTGTGCTTTCCCAGAGACGCAACATCTCATGGCGCTCGGCCGCGGCAGAGCCTCATGCCGAAAAGGCAAACGTCCGGCTTCTTCTCCCACAAGGAAGGGCCCAGCCCTGAAAGCTCTTGCTGCTCTTCACAGTGCCCTGGCGCCCTATCTACAGGCACAACAGCAGTGGGGATCTGTGCTTTCCCAGAGACGCAACATCTCACGGCGGTCGGACGCGGCAGAGACGCTTGCCGAAAAGGCAAACGTCCGGCTCCTTCTCCCACAAGGATTTTGACAGCCCTGAAAGCTCTTGCTGCTCTTCACGGTGCCCTCGCGCCCTATCTACAGGCACAACACCACTGGGGATCTGTGCTTTCCCAGAGACGCAACATCTCATGGTGCTCGGCCGCGGCAGAGCCTCTTGCCGAAAAGGCAAACGTCCGGCTCCTTCTCCCACAAGGAAGGGCCCAGCCCTGAAAGCTCTTGCTCCTCTTCACGGTGCCCTGGTGCCCTATCTACAGGAACAACAGCACTGGGGATCTGTGCTTTCGCAGAGACGCAACATCTCATGGCGCTCAGCCGCGGCAGAGCCTCTTGCCGAAAAGGCAAACGTCTGGCTCCTTCTCCCACAAGGAAAGGCCCAGCCCTGAAAGCTCTTGCTGCTCTTCACTTATGCTTGGCGCCCTATCTACAGGCACAACAGCACTGGGGATCTGTGCTTTCCCAGAGACACAACATCTCATGGCGCTCGGCCGCGGCAGAGCCTCTTGCCGAAAAGGCAAACGTCCGGCTTCTTCTGCCACAAGGAAGGGCCCAGCCCTGAAAGCTCTTGCTGCTCTTCACGGTCACTTGGCGCCCTATCTACAGGCACAACAGCACTGGGCATCTGTGCTTTCCCAGAGACGCAACATCTCATGGCGCTTGGCTGCGGCAGAGCCTCCTGCCGAAAAGGCAAACGTCCGGCTCCTTGTCCCACAAGGAAGTGCCAAGCCCTGAACGTTCTTGCTGCTCTTCAACTTTGCTTCACACTCTATCTACAGGCACAACTGCACTGGGGATCTGTGCTTTCCCAGAGACGCAACATCTCATGGCGCTCAGCCGCGGCAGAGCCTCCTGCCGAAAATGCAAACGTCCGGCTCATTGTCCCACAAGGAAGTGCCCAGCCCTGAAAGCTCTTGCTGCTCTTCACCTACCCTTGGCACCCTATCTACAGGCACAACAGCAGTGGTGATCTGTGCTTTCGCAGAGACGCAACATCTCATGGCGCTCGTGCTCGTTCAGAGCCTCTTTCCGAAAAGACAAATGTCCGGCTTGTTCTCCCACAAGGAAGGGCCCAGCCCTGAAAGCTCTTGCTGCTCTTCATAGTCCCTTGGCGCCCTATCTACAGGAACAACAGCAGTGGGAATATGTGCTTTCCCAGAGACGCAACATCTCATGGCGCTCGGCCGCGGCAGAGCCTCTTGCCGAAAAGGCAAACGTCCGGCTCCTTCTCCCACAAGGAAAGGCCCAGCCCTGAAAGCTCTTGCTGCTCTTGACTGTCCCTTGGCACCCTATCTCGAGGCACAACAGCACTGGGGATCTGTGCTTTCCCGGAGAGCGAACATCTCTTGGCTCTCAGCCGCGGCAGAGCCTCTTGCCGAAATGGCAAACGTCCGGCTCCTTCTCCCACAAGGAAGGGCCCAGCCCTGAAAGCTATTGCTGCTCTTCACGGTGCCCTGGTGCCCCATCTACAGGCACAACAGCAGTGGGGATCTGTGCTTTCCCAGAGACGCAACATCTCATGGCGCTCGGCCGCGGCAGAGCCTCTTGCTGAAAAGGCAAACGTCCGGCTCCTTGTCCCACACGGAAGGGCCCAGCCCTGAAAGCTGTTCTTGCTCTTTACGGTCACTTGGCGCCCTATCTACAGGCACAACAGCACTGCGGATCTGTGCTTTCCCAGAGACGCAACATCTCATGGCGCTCGGCAGCGGCAGAGCCTCTTGCCGAAATGGCAAACGTCCGGCTCCTTCTCCCACAAGGAAGGGCCCAGCCCTGAAAGATGTTCTTGCTCTTTACGGTCACTTGGCGCCCTATCTACAGGCACAACAGCACTGCGGATCTGTGCTTTCCCAGCGACGCAACATCTCATGGCGCTCGGCCGCTGCACAGCCTCTTGCCGAAAAGGCAAACGTCCGGCTCCTTCTCCCACAAGGAAAGGCCCAGCCCTGAAAGCTCTTGCTGCTCTTCACTTATGCTTGGCGCCCTATCTACAGGCACAACAGCACTGGGGATCTGTGCTTTCCCAGAGACGCAACATCTCATGGCGCTCGGCCGCGGCAGAGCCTCTTGCCGAAAAGGCAAACGTCCGGCTTCTTCTGCCACAAGGAAGGGCCCAGCCCTGAAAGCTCTTGCTGCTCTTCACGGTCACTTGGCGCCCTATCTACAGGCACAACAGCACTGGGCATCTGTGCTTTCCCAGAGACGCAACATCTCATGGCGCTTGGCCGCGGCAGAGCCTCCTGCCGAAAAGGCAAACGTCCGGCTCCTTCTCCCACAAGGAAGTGCCAAGCCCTGAACGTTCTTGCTGCTCTTCAACTTTGCTTCACACTCTATCTACAGGCACAACAGCACTGGGCATCTGTGCTTTCCCAGAGACGCAACATCTCATGGCGCTCGGCCGCGGCAGAGCCTCCTGCCGAAAATGCAAACGTCCGGCTCATTGTCCCACAAGGAAGTGCCCAGCCCTGAAAGCTCTTGCTGCTCTTCATCTACCCTTGGCACCCTATCTACAGGCACAACAGCAGTCGCGATCTGTGCTTTCGCAGAGACGCAACATCTCATGGCGCTCGTGCTCGTCAGAGCCTCTTTCCGAAAAGACAAATGTCCGGCTCGTTCTCCCACAAGGAAGGGCCCAGCCCTGAAAGCTCTTGCTGCTCTTCATAGTCCCTTGGCGCCCTATCTACAGGAACAACAGCAGTGGGAATATGTGCTTTCCCAGAGACGCAACATCTCATGGCGCTCGGCCGCGGCAGAGCCTCTTGCCGAAAAGGCAAACGTCCGGCTCCTTCTCCCACAAGGAAAGGCCCAGCCCTGAAAGCTCTTGCTGCTCTTGACTGTCCCTTGGCACCCTATCTCGAGGCACAACAGCACTGGGGATCTGTGCTTTCCCGGAGAGCGAACATCTCTTGGCTCTCAGCCGCGGCAGAGCCACTTGCCGAAATGGCAAACGTCCGGCTCCTTCTCCCACAAGGAAGGGCCCAGCCCTGAAAGCTCTTGCTGCTCTTCACGGTGCCCTGGTGCCCTATCTACAGGCACAACAGCAGTGGGGATCTGTGCTTTCCCAGAGACGCAACATCTCATGGCGCTCGGCCGCGGCAGAGCCTCTTGCCGAAAAGGCAAACGTCCGGCTCCTTGTCCCACACGGAAGGGCCCAGCCCTGAAAGCTGTTCTTGCTCTTCACGGTCACTTGGCGCCCTATCTACAGGCACAACAGCACTGCGGATCTGTGCTTTCCCAGAGACGCAACATCTCATGGCGCTCGGCAGCGGCAGAGCCTCTTGCCGAAATGGCAAACGTCCGGCTCCTTCTCCCACAAGGCAGGGCCCAGCCCTGAAAGATGTTCTTGCTCTTTACGGTCACTTGGCGCCCTATCTACAGGCACAACAGTAGTGGGGATCTGTGCTTTCCCAGAGACGCAACATCTCATGGCGCTCGGCCGCTGCACAGCCTCTTGCCGAAAAGGCAAACGTCCGGCTCCTTGTCCCACAAGGAAGGGCCCAGCCCTGAAAGCTCTTGCTGCTCTTCACTTATGCTTGGCGCCCTATCTACAGGCACAACAGCACTGGGGATCTGTGCTTTCCCAGAGACGCAACATCTCATGGCGCTCGGCCGCGGCAGAGCCTCTTGCCGAAAAGGCAAACGTCCGGCTTCTTCTGCCACAAGGAAGGGCCCAGCCCTGAAAGCTCTTGCTGCTCTTCACGGTCACTTGGCGCCCTATCTACAGGCACAACAGCACTGGGCATCTGTGCTTTCCCAGAGACGCAACATCTCATGGCGCTTGGCCGCGGCAGAGCCTCCTGCCGAAAAGGCAAACGTCCGGCTCCTTCTCCCACAAGGAAGTGCCAAGCCCTGAACGTTCTTGCTGCTCTTCAACTTTGCTTCACACTCTATCTACAGGCACAACAGCACTGGGCATCTGTGCTTTCCCAGAGACGCAACATCTCATGGCGCTCGGCCGCGGCAGAGCCTCCTGCCGAAAATGCAAACGTCCGGCTCATTGTCCCACAAGGAAGTGCCCAGCCCTGAAAGCTCTTGCTGCTCTTCATCTACCCTTGGCACCCTATCTACAGGCACAACAGCAGTCGCGATCTGTGCTTTCGCAGAGACGCAACATCTCATGGCGCTCGTGCTCGTCAGAGCCTCTTTCCGAAAAGACAAATGTCCGGCTCGTTCTCCCACAAGGAAGGGCCCAGCCCTGAAAGCTCTTGCTGCTCTTCATAGTCCCTTGGCGCCCTATCTACAGGAACAACAGCAGTGGGAATATGTGCTTTCCCAGAGACGCAACATCTCATGGCGCTCGGCCGCGGCAGAGCCTCTTGCCGAAAAGGCAAACGTCCGGCTCCTTCTCCCACAAGGAAAGGCCCAGCCCTGAAAGCTCTTGCTGCTCTTGACTGTCCCTTGGCACCCTATCTCGAGGCACAACAGCACTGGGGATCTGTGCTTTCCCGGAGAGCGAACATCTCTTGGCTCTCAGCCGCGGCAGAGCCACTTGCCGAAATGGCAAACGTCCGGCTCCTTCTCCCACAAGGAAGGGCCCAGCCCTGAAAGCTCTTGCTGCTCTTCACGGTGCCCTGGTGCCCTATCTACAGGCACAACAGCAGTGGGGATCTGTGCTTTCCCAGAGACGCAACATCTCATGGCGCTCGGCCGCGGCAGAGCCTCTTGCCGAAAAGGCAAACGTCCGGCTCCTTGTCCCACACGGAAGGGCCCAGCCCTGAAAGCTGTTCTTGCTCTTCACGGTCACTTGGCGCCCTATCTACAGGCACAACAGCACTGCGGATCTGTGCTTTCCCAGAGACGCAACATCTCATGGCGCTCGGCAGCGGCAGAGCCTCTTGCCGAAATGGCAAACGTCCGGCTCCTTCTCCCACAAGGCAGGGCCCAGCCCTGAAAGATGTTCTTGCTCTTTACGGTCACTTGGCGCCCTATCTACAGGCACAACAGTAGTGGGGATCTGTGCTTTCCCAGAGACGCAACATCTCATGGCGCTCGGCCGCTGCACAGCCTCTTGCCGAAAAGGCAAACGTCCGGCTCCTTGTCCCACAAGGAAGGGCCCAGCCCTGAAAGCTCTTGCTGCTCTTCACGGTCACTTGGCGCCCTATCTACAGGCACAACAGCAGTGGGGATCTGTGCTTTCCCAGAGACGCAACATCTCATGGCGCTCGGCCGCGGCAGAGCCTCTTGCTGAAAAGGCAAACGTCCGGCTCCTTGTCCCACACGGAAGGGCCCAGCCCTGAAAGCTGTTCTTGCTCTTCACGGTCACTTGGCGCCCAATCTACAGGCACAACAGCACTGCGGATCTGTGCTTTCCCAGAGACGCAACATCTCATGGCGCTCGGCCGCGGCAGAGCCTCTTGCCGAAATGGCAAACGTCCGGCTCCTTCTCCCACAAGGAAGGGCCCAGCCCTGAAAGATGTTGCTGCTCTTCACCTACCGTTGGTGCCCTATCTACAGGCACAACAGCAGTGGGCATCTGTGCTTTCCTGGAGAGGGAACATCTCATGGCGCTCGGCCGCGGCAGAGCCTCTTGCCGAAAACGCAAACGTCCGGCTCCTTCTCCCACAAGGAAGGGCCCAGCCCTGAAAGCTCTTCCTGCTCTTCACAGTGCCCTGGCGCCCTATCTACAGGCACAACAGCAGTGGGGATCTGTGCTTTCCCAGAGACGCAACATCTCACGGCGGTCGGACGCGGCAGAGACGCTTGCCGAAAAGGCAAACGTCTGGCTCCTTCTCCCACAAGGATTTTGACAGCCCTGAAAGCTCTTGCTGCTCTTCACGGTGCCCTCGCGCCCTATCTACAGGCACAACACCACTGGGGATCTGTGCTTTCCCAGAGACGCAACATCTCATGGCGCTCGGCCGCGGCAGAGCCTCTTGCCGAAAAGGCAAACGTCTGGCTCCTTCTCCCACAAGGAAGGGCCCAGCCCTGAAAGCTCTTGCTGCTCTTCACGGTGCCCTGGTGCCCTATCTACAGGAACAACAGCACTGGGCATCTGTGCTTTCCCAGAGACGCAACATCTCATGGCGCTCGGCCGCGGCAGAGCCTCCTGCCGAAAATGCAAACGTCCGGCTCATTGTCCCACAAGGAAGTGCCCAGCCCTGAAAGCTCTTGCTGCTCTTCACCTACCCTTGGCACCCTATCTACAGGCACAACAGCAGTGGCGATCTGTGCTTTCGCAGAGACGCATCATCTCATGGCGCTCGTGCTCGTCAGAGCCTCTTTCCGAAAAGACAAATGTCCGGCTCGTTCTCCCACAAGGAAGGGCCCAGCCCTGAAAGCTCTTGCTGCTCTTCATAGTCCCTTGGCGCCCTATCTACAGGAACAACAGCAGTGGGAATATGTGCTTTCCCAGAGACGCAACATCTCATGGCGCTCGGCCGCGGCAGAGCCTCTTGCCGAAAAGGCAAACGTCCGGCTCCTTCTCCCACAAGGAAAGGCCCAGCCCTGAAAGCTCTTACTGCTCTTGACTGTCCCTTGGCACCCTATCTCGAGGCACAACAGCACTGGGGATCTGTGCTTTCCCGGAGAGCGAACATCTCTTGGCTCTCAGCCGCGGCAGAGCCTCTTGCCGAAATGGCAAACGTCCGGCTCCTTCTCCCACAAGGAAGGGCCCAGCCCTGAAAGCTCTTGCTGCTCTTCACGGTGCCCTGGTGCCCTATCTACAGGCACAACAGCAGTGGGGATCTGTGCTTTCCCAGAGACGCAACATCTCATGGCGCTCGGCCGCGGCAGAGCCTATTGCTGAAAAGGCAAACGTCCGGCTCCTTGTCCCACACGGAAGGGCCCAGCCCTGAAAGCTGTTCTTGCTCTTCACGGTCACTTGGCGCCCTATCTACAGGCACAACAGCACTGCGGATCTGTGCTTTCCCAGAGACGCAACATCTCATGGCGCTCGGCAGCGGCAGAGCCTCTTGCCGAAATGGCAAACGTCCGGCTCCTTCTCCCACAAGGAAGGGCCCAGCCCTGAAAGATGTTCTTGCTCTTTACGGTCACTTGGCGCCCTATCTACAGGCACAACACCACTGGGGATCTGTGCTTTCCCAGAGACGCAACATCTCATGGCGCTCGGCCGCGGCAGAGCCTCTTGCCGAAAAGGCAAACGTCCGGCTCCTTCTCCCACAAGGAAGGGCCCAGCCCTGAAAGCTCTTGCTGCTCTTCACAGTGCCCTGGTGCCCTATCTACAGGAACAACAGCACTGGAGATCTGTGCTTTCCCAGAGACGCAACATCTCATGGCGCTCAGCCGCGGCAGAGCCTCTTGCCGAAAAGGCAAACGTCCGGCTCCTTCTCCCACAAGGAAAGGCCCAGCCCTGAAAGCTCTTGCTGCTCTTCACTTATGCTTGGCGCCCTATCTACAGGCACAACAGCACTGGGGATCTGTGCTTTCCCAGAGACACAACATCTCATGGAGCTCGGCCGCGGCAGAGCCTCTTGCCGAAAAGGCAAACGTCCGGCTTCTTCTGCCACAAGGAAGGGCCCAGCCCTGAAAGCTCTTGCTGCTCTTCACGGTCACTTGGCGCCCTATCTACAGGCACAACAGCACTGGGCATCTGTGCTTTCCCAGAGACGCAACATCTCATGGCGCTTGGCCGCGGCAGAGCCTCCTGCCGAAAAGGCAAACATCAGGCTCCTTGTCCCACAAGGAAGTGCCCAGCCCTGAACGTTCTTGCTGCTCTTCAACTTTGCTTCACACTCTATCTACAGGCACAACAGCAGTGGGGATCTGTGCTTTCCCAGAGACGCAACATCTCATGGCGCTCGGCCGCGGCAGAGCCTCTTGCTGAAAAGGCAAACGTCCTGCTCCTTGTCCCACAAGGAAGGGCCCAGCCCTGAAAGCTGTTCTTGCTCTTCACGGTCACTTGGCGCCCTGTCTACAGGCACAACAGTAGTGGGGATCTGTGCTTTCCCAGAGACGCAACATCTCATGGCGCTCGGCCGCTGCACAGCCTCTTGCCGAAAAGGCAAACGTCCGGCTCCTTCTCCCACAAGGAAGGGCCCAGCCCTGAAAGCTCTTGCTGCTCTTCACGGTCACTTGGCGCCCTATCTACAGGCACAACAGCAGTGGGGATCTGTGCTTTCCCAGAGGCGCAACATCTCATGGCGCTCGGCCGCGGCAGAGCCTCTTGCTGAAAAGGCAAACGTCCGGCTCCTTGTCCCACACGGAAGGGCCCAGCCCTGAAAGCTGTTCTTGCTCTTCACAGTCACTTGGCGCCCAATCTACAGGCACAACAGCACTGCGGATCTGTGCTTTCCCAGAGACGCAACATCTCATGGCGCTCGGCAGCGGCAGAGCCTCTTGCCGAAATGGCAAACGTCCGGCTCCTTCTCCCACAAGGAAGGGCCCAGCCCTGAAAGATGTTCTTGCTCTTTACGGTCACTTGGCGCCCTATCTACAGGCACAACAGCACTGGGGATCTGTGCTTTCCCAGAGACGCAACATCTCATGGCGCTCGGCCGCGGCAGAGCCCCTTGCCGAAAAGGCAAACGTCCGGCTCCTTGTCCCACAAGGAAGGGCCCAGCCCTGAAAGCTGTTGCTGCTCTTCACCTACCCTTGGTGCCCTATCTACAGGCACAACAGCAGTGGGCATCTGTGCTTTCCTGGAGAGGGAACATCTCATGGCGCTCGGCCGCGGCAGAGCCTCTTGCCGAAAACGCAAACGTCCGGCTCCTTCTCCCACAAGGAAGGGCCCAGCCCTGAAAGCTCTTGCTGCTCTTCACAGTGCCCTGGCGCCCTATCTACAGGCACAACAGCAGTGGGGATCTGTGCTTTCCCAGAGACGCAACATCTCACGGCGGTCGGACGCGGCAGAGACGCTTGCCGAAAAGGCAAACGTCCGGCTCCTTCACCCACAAGGATTTTGACAGCCCTGAAAGCTCTTGCTGCTCTTCACGGTGCCCTCGTACCCTATCTACAGGCACAACACCACTGGGGATCTGTGCTTTCCCAGAGACGCAACATCTCATGGCGCTCGGAAGCGGCAGAGCCTCTTGCCGAAAAGGCAAACGTCCGGCTCCTTCTCCCACAAGGAAGGGCCCAGCCCTGAAAGCTCTTGCTGCTCTTCACGGTGCCCTGGTGCCCTATCTACAGGAACAACAGCACTGGGGATCTGTGCTTTCGCAGAGACGCAACATCTCATGGCGCTCAGCCGCGGCAGAGCCTCTTGCCGAAAAGGCAAACGTCCGGCTCCTTCTCCCACAAGGAAAGGCCCAGCCCTGAAAGCTCTTGCTGCTCTTCACTTATGCTTGGCGCCCTATCTACAGGCACAACAGCACTGGGGATCTGTGCTTTCCCAGAGACGCAACATCTCATGGCGCTCGGCCGCGGCAGAGCCTCTTGCCGAAAAGGCAAACGTCCGGCTTTTTCTGCCACAAGGAAGGGCCCAGCCCTGAAAGCTCTTGCTGCTCTTCACGGTCACTTGGCGCCCTATCTACAGGCACAACTGCACTGGGGATCTGTGCTTTCCCAGAGACGCAACATCTAATGGCGCTCGGCCGCGGCAGAGCCTCCTGCCGAAAATGCAAACGTCCGGCTCATTGTCCCACAAGGAAGTGCCCAGCCCTGAAAGCTCTTGCTGCTCTTCATCTACCCTTGGCACCCTATCTACAGGCACAACAGCAGTCGCGATCTGTGCTTTCGCAGAGACGCAACATCTCATGGCGCTCGTGCTCGTCAGAGCCTCTTTCCGAAAAGACAAATGTCCGGCTCGTTCTCCCACAAGGAAGGGCCCAGCCCTGAAAGCTCTTGCTGCTCTTCATAGTCCCTTGGCGCCCTATCTACAGGAACAACAGCAGTGGGAATATGTGCTTTCCCAGAGACGCAACATCTCATGGCGCTCGGCCGCGGCAGAGCCTCTTGCCGAAAAGGCAAACGTCCGGCTCCTTCTCCCACAAGGAAAGGCCCAGCCCTGAAAGCTCTTGCTGCTCTTGACTGTCCCTTGGCACCCTATCTCGAGGCACAACAGCACTGGGGATCTGTGCTTTCCCGGAGAGCGAACATCTCTTGGCTCTCAGCCGCGGCAGAGCCACTTGCCGAAATGGCAAACGTCCGGCTCCTTCTCCCACAAGGAAGGGCCCAGCCCTGAAAGCTCTTGCTGCTCTTCACGGTGCCCTGGTGCCCTATCTACAGGCACAACAGCAGTGGGGATCTGTGCTTTCCCAGAGACGCAACATCTCATGGCGCTCGGCCGCGGCAGAGCCTCTTGCCGAAAAGGCAAACGTCCGGCTCCTTGTCCCACACGGAAGGGCCCAGCCCTGAAAGCTGTTCTTGCTCTTCACGGTCACTTGGCGCCCTATCTACAGGCACAACAGCACTGCGGATCTGTGCTTTCCCAGAGACGCAACATCTCATGGCGCTCGGCAGCGGCAGAGCCTCTTCCCGAAATGGCAAACGTCCGGCTCCTTCTCCCACAAGGCAGGGCCCAGCCCTGAAAGATGTTCTTGCTCTTTACGGTCACTTGGCGCCCTATCTACAGGCACAACACCACTGGGGATCTGTGCTTTCCCAGAGACGCAACATCTCATGGCGCTCGGCCGCTGCACAGCCTCTTGCCGAAAAGGCAAACGTCCGGCTCCTTGTCCCACAAGGAAGGGCCCAGCCCTGAAAGCTCTTGCTGCTCTTCACGGTCACTTGGCGCCCTATCTACAGGCACAACAGCACTGGGGATCTGTGCTTTCCCAGAGACGCAACATCTCATGGCGCTCGGCCGCGGCAGAGCCTCTTGCCGAAATGGCAAACGTCCGGCTCCTTCTCCCACACGGAAGGGCCCAGCCCTGAAAGCTGTTCTTGCTCTTCACGGTCACTTGGCGCCCAATCTACAGGCACAACAGCACTGCGGATCTGTGCTTTCCCAGAGACGCAACATCTCATGGCGCTCGGCCGCGGCAGAGCCTCTTGCCGAAATGGCAAACGTCCGGCTCCTTCTCCCACAAGGAAGGGCCCAGCCCTGAAAGATGTTCTTGCTCTTTACGGTCACTTGGCGCCCTATCTACAGGCACAACAGTAGTGGGGATCTGTGCTTTCCCAGAGACGCAACATCTCATGGCGCTCGTCCGCGGCAGAGCCTCTTGCCGAAAAGGCAAACGTCCGGCTCCTTGTCCCACAAGGAAGGGCCCAGCCCTGAAAGCTGTTGCTGCTCTTCACCTACCCTTGGTGCCCTATCTACAGGCACAACAGCAGTGGGCATCTGTGCTTTCCTGGAGAGGGAACATCTCATGGCGCTCGGCCGCGGCAGAGCCTCTTGCCGAAAACGCAAACGTCCGGCTCCTTCTCCCACAAGGAAAGGCCCAGCCCTGAAAGCTCTTCCTGCTCTTCACAGTGCCCTGGCGCCCTATCTACAGGCACAACAGCAGTGGGGATCTGTGCTTTCCCAGAGACGCAACATCTCACGGCGGTCGGACGCGGCAGAGACGCTTGCCGAAAAGGCAAACGTCTGGCTCCTTCTCCCACAAGGATTTTGACAGCCCTGAAAGCTCTTGCTGCTCTTCACGGTGCCCTCGCGCCCTATCTACAGGCACAACACCACTGGGGATCTGTGCTTTCCCAGAGACGCAACATCTCATGGCGCTCGGCCGCGGCAGAGCCTCTTGCCGAAAAGGCAAACGTCTGGCTCTTTCTCCCACAAGGAAAGGCCCAGCCCTGAAAGCTCTTGCTGCTCTTGACTGTCCCTTGGCACCCTATCTCGAGGCACAACAGCCCTGGGGATCTGTGCTTTCCCGGAGAGCGAACATCTCTTGGCTCTCAGCCGCGGCAGAGCCACTTGCCGAAATGGCAAACGTCCGGCTCCTTCTCCCACAAGGAAGGGCCCAGCCCTGAAAGCTCTTGCCGCTCTTCACGGTGCCCTGGTGCCCTATCTACAGGCACAACAGCAGTGGGGATCTGTGCTTTCCCAGAGACGCAACATCTCATGGCGCTCGGCCGCGGCAGAGCCTCTTGCCGAAAAGGCAAACGTCCGGCTCCTTGTCCCACACGGAAGGGCCCAGCCCTGAAAGCTGTTCTTGCTCTTCACGGTCACTTGGCGACCTATCTACAGGCACAACAGCACTGCGGATCTGTGCTTTCCCAGAGACGCAACATCTCATGGCGCTCGGCAGCGGCAGAGCCTCTTCCCGAAATGGCAAACATCCGGCTCCTTCTCCCACAAGGCAGGGCCCAGCCCTGAAAGATGTTCTTGCTCTTTACGGTCACTTGGCGCCCTATCTACAGGCACAACACCACTGGGGATCTGTGCTTTCCCAGAGACGCAACATCTCATGGCGCTCGGCCGCTGCACAGCCTCTTGCCGAAAAGGCAAACGTCCGGCTCCTTGTCCCACAAGGAAGGGCCCAGCCCTGAAAGCTCTTGCTGCTCTTCACGGTCACTTGGCGCCCTATCTACAGGCACAACAGCAGTGGGGATCTGTGCTTTCCCAGAGACGCAACATCTCATGGCGCTCGGCCGCGGCAGAGCCTCTTCCTGAAAAGGCAAACGTCCGGCTCCTTGTCCCACACGGAAGGGCCCAGCCCTGAAAGCTGTTCTTGCTCTTCACGGTCACTTGGCGCCCAATCTACAGGCACAACAGCACTGCGGATCTGTGCTTTCCCAGAGACGCAACATCTCATGGCGCTCGGCCGCGGCAGAGCCTCTTGCCGAAATGGCAAACGTCCGGCTCCTTCTCCCACAAGGAAGGGCCCAGCCCTGAAAGATGTTCTTGCTCTTTACGGTCACTTGGCGCCCTATCTACAGGCACAACAGTAGTGGGGATCTGTGCTTTCCCAGAGACGCAACATCTCATGGCGCTCGTCCGCGGCAGAGCCTCTTGCCGAAAAGGCAAACGTCCGGCTCCTTGTCCCACAAGGAAGGGCCCAGCCCTGAAAGCTGTTGCTGCTCTTCACCTACCCTTGGTGCCCTATCTACAGGCACAACAGCAGTGGGCATCTGTGCTTTCCTGGAGAGGGAACATCTCATGGCGCTCGGCCGCGGCAGAGCCTCTTGCCGAAAACGCAAACGTCCGGCTCCTTCTCCCACAAGGAAAGGCCCAGCCCTGAAAGCTCTTCCTGCTCTTCACAGTGCCCTGGCGCCCTATCTACAGGCACAACAGCAGTGGGGATCTGTGCTTTCCCAGAGACGCAACATCTCACGGCGGTCGGACGCGGCAGAGACGCTTGCCGAAAAGGCAAACGTCTGGCTCCTTCTCCCACAAGGATTTTGACAGCCCTGAAAGCTCTTGCTGCTCTTCACGGTGCCCTCGCGCCGTATCTACAGGCACAACACCACTGGGGATCTGTGCTTTCCCAGAGACGCAACATCTCATGGCGCTCGGCCGCGGCAGAGCCTCTTGCCGAAAAGGCAAACGTCTGGCTCTTTCTCCCACAAGGAAGGGCCCAGCCCTGAAAGCTCTTGCTGCTCTTCACGGTGCCCTGGTGCCCTATCTACAGGAACAACAGCAGTGGGGATCTGTGCTTTCCCAGAGACGCAACATCTCATGGCGCTCGGCCGCGGCAGAGACTCTTGCTGAAAAGGCAAACATCCGGCTCCTTCTCCCACAAGGAAGGGCCCAGCCCTGAAAGCTCTTGCTGCTCTTCACTTATGCTTGGCGCCCTATCTACAGGCACAACAGCACTGGGGATCTGTGCTTTCCCAGAGACACAACATCTCATGGCGCTCGGCCGCGGCAGAGCCTCTTGCCGAAAAGGCAAACGTCCGGCTTCTTCTGCCACAAGGAAGGGCCCAGCCCTGAAAGCTCTTGCTGCTCTTCACGGTCACTTGGCGCCCTATCTACAGGCACAACAGCACTGGGCATCTGTGCTTTCCCAGAGACGCAACATCTCATGGCGCTTGGCCGCGGCAGAGCCTCCTGCCGAAAAGGCAAACGTCCGGCTCCTTGTCCCACAAGGAAGTGCCAAGCCCTGAACGTTCTTGCTGCTCTTCAACTTTGCTTCACACTCTATCTACTGGCACAACAGCACTGGGCATCTGTGCTTTCCCAGAGACGCAACATCTCATGGCGCTCGGCCGCGGCAGAGCCTCCTGCCGAAAATGCAAACGTCCGGCTCATTGTCCCACAAGGAAGTGCCCAGCCCTGAAAGCTCTTGCTGCTCTTCACCTACCCTTGGCACCCTATCTACAGGCACAACAGCAGTGGCGATCTGTGCTTTCGCAGAGACGCAACATCTCATGGCGCTCGTGCTCGTCAGAGCCTCTTTCCGAAAAGACAAATGTCCGGCTCGTTCTCCCACAAGGAAGGGCCCAGCCCTGAAAGCTCTTGCTGCTCTTCATAGTCCCTTGGCGCCCTATCTACAGGAACAACAGCAGTGGGAATATGTGCTTTCCCAGAGACGCAACATCTCATGGCGCTCGGCCGCGGCAGAGCCTCTTGCCGAAAAGGCAAACGTCCGGCTCCTTCTCCCACAAGGAAAGGCCCAGCCCTGAAAGCTCTTGCTGCTCTTGACTGTCCCTTGGCACCCTATCTCGAGGCACAACAGCACTGGGGATCTGTGCTTTCCCGGAGAGCGAACATCTCTTGGCTCTCAGCCGCGGCAGAGCCTCTTGCCGAAATGGCAAACGTCCGGCTCCTTCTCCCACAAGGAAGGGCCCAGCCCTGAAAGCTCTTGCTGCTCTTCACGGTGCCCTGGTGCCCTATCTACAGGCACAACAGCAGTGGGGATCTGTGCTTTCCCAGAGACGCAACATCTCATGGCGCTCGGCCGCGGCAGAGCCTCTTGCTGTAAAGGCAAACGTCCGGCTCCTTGTCCCACACGGAAGGGCCCAGCCCTGAAAGCTGTTCTTGCTCTTCACGGTCACTTGGCGCCCTATCTACAGGCACAACAGCACTGCGGATCTGTGCTTTCCCAGAGACGCAACATCTCATGGCGCTCGGCAGCGGCAGAGCCTCTTGCCGAAATGGCAAACGTCCGGCTCCTTCTCCCACAAGGAAGGGCCCAGCCCTGAAAGATGTTCTTGCTCTTTACGGTCACTTGGCGCCCTATCTACAGGCACAACACCACTGGGGATCTGTGCTTTCCCAGAGACGCAACATCTCATGGCGCTCGGCAGCGGCAGAGCCTCTTGCCGAAAAGGCAAACGTCCGGCTCCTTCTCCCACAAGGAAGGGCCCAGCCCTGAAAGCTCTTGCTGCTCTTCACAGTGCCCTGGTGCCCTATCTACAGGAACAACAGCACTGGGGATCTGTGCTTTCCCAGAGACGCAACATCTCATGGCGCTCAGCCGCGGCAGAGCCTCTTGCCGAAAAGGCAAACGTCCGGCTCCTTCTCCCACAAGGAAAGGCCCAGCCCTGAAAGCTCTTGCTGCTCTTCACTTATGCTTGGCGCCCTATCTACAGGCACAACAGCACTGGGGATCTGTGCTTTCCCAGAGACACAACATCTCATGGCGCTCGGCCGCGGCAGAGCCTCTTGCCGAAAAGGCAAACGTCCGGCTTCTTCTGCCACAAGGAAGGGCCCAGCCCTGAAAGCTCTTGCTGCTCTTCACGGTCACTTGGCGCCCTATCTACAGGCACAACAGCACTGGGCATCTGTGCTTTCCCAGAGACGCAACATCTCATGGCGCTTGGCCGCGGCAGAGCCTCCTGCCGAAAAGGCAAACATCCGGCTCCTTGTCCCACAAGGAAGTGCCCAGCCCTGAACGTTCTTGGTACTCTTCAACTTTGCTTCACACTCCATCTACAGGCACAACAGCAGTGGGGATCTGTGCTTTCCCAGAGACGCAACATCTCATGGCGCTCGGCCGCGGCAGAGCCTCCTGCCGAAAATGCAAACGTCCGGCTCATTGTCCCACAAGGAAGTGCCCAGCCCTGAAAGCTCTTGCTGCTCTTCACCTACCCTTGGCACCCTATCTACAGGCACAACAGCAGTGGCGATCTGTGCTTTCGCAGAGACGCAACATCTCATGGCGCTCGTGCTCGTCAGAGCCTCTTTCCGAAAAGACAAATGTCCGGCTCCTTCTCTCACAAGGAAGGGCCCAGCCCTGAAAGCTCTTGCTGCTCTTCATAGTCCCTTGGCGCCCTATCTACAGGAACAACAGCAGTGGGAATATGTGCTTTCCCAGAGACGCAACATCTCACGGCGCTCGGCCGCGGCAGAGCCTCTTGCCGAAAAGGCAAACGTCCGGCTCCTTCTCCCACAAGGAAAGGCCCAGCCCTGAAAGCTCTTGCTGCTCTTGACTGTCCCTTGGCACCCTATCTCGAGGCACAACAGCACTGGGGATCTGTGCTTTCCCGGAGAGCGAACATCTCTTGGCTCTCAGCCGCGGCAGAGCCTCTTGCCAAAATGGCAAACGTCCGGCTCCTTCTCCCACAAGGAAGGGCCCAGCCCTGAAAGCTCTTGCTGCTCTTCACGGTGCCCTGGTGCCCTATCTACAGGCACAACAGCACTGGGGATCTGTGCTTTCCCAGAGACGCAACATCTCATGGCGCTCGGCCACGGCTGAGCCTCTTGCCGAAAAGGCAAACGTCCGGCTCCTTCTCCCACAAGGAAAGGCCCAGCCCTGAAAGCTCTTGCTGCTCTTCACTTATGATTGGCACCCTATCTACAGGCACAACAGCACTGCGGATCTGTGCTTTCCCAGAGACGCAACATCTCATGGCGCTCGGCAGCGGCAGAGCCTCTTGCCGAAATGGCAAACGTCCGGCTCCTTCTCCCACAAGGAAGGGCCCAGCCCTGAAAGATGTTCTTGCTCTTTACGGTCACTTGGCGCCCTATCTACAGGCACAACAGTAGTGGGGATCTGTGCTTTCCCAGAGACACAACATCTCATGGCGCTCGGCCGCGGCAGAGCCTCCTGCCGAAAAGGCAAACGTCCGGCTCCTTGTCCCACAAGGAAGGGCCCAGTCCTGAAAGCTGTTGCTGCTCTTCACCTACCCTTGGTGCCCTATCTACAGGCACAACAGCAGTGGGCATCTGTGCTTTCCTGGAGAGGGAACATCTCATGGCGCTCGGCCGCGGCAGAGCCTATTGCCGAAAACGCAAACGTCCGGCTCCTTCTCCCACAAGGAAGGGCCCAGCCCTGAAAGCTCTTGCTGCTCTTCACAGTGCCCTGGCGCCCTATCTACAGGCACAACAGCAGTGGGGATCTGTGCTTTCCCAGAGACGCAACATCTCACGGCGGTCGGACGCGGCAGAGCCTCTTGCCGAAAAGGCAAACGTCCGGCTCCTTCTCCCACAAGGAAGGGCCCAGCCCTGAAAGCTCTTGCTGCTCTTCACGGTGCCCTGGTGCCCTATCTACAGGAACAACAGCACTGGGGATCTGTGCTTTCCCAGAGACGCAACATCTCATGGTGCTCAGCCGCGGCAGAGCCTCTTGCCGAAAAGGCAAACGTCCGGCTCCTTCTCCCACAAGGAAAGGCCCAGCCCTGAAAGCTCTTGCTGCTCTTCACTTATGCTTGGCGCCCTATCTACAGGCACAACAGCACTGGGGATCTGTGCTTTCCCAGAGACGCAACATCTCATGGCGCTCGGCCGCGGCAGAGCCTCTTGCCGAAAAGGCAAACGTCCGGCTTCTTCTGCCACAAGGAAGGGCCCAGCCCTGAAAGCTCTTGCTGCTCTTCACGGTCACTTGGCACCCTATCTACAGGCACAACAGCAGTGGGGATCTGTGCTTTCCCAGAGACGCAACATCTCATGGCGCTTGGCCGCGGCAGAGCCTCCTGCGAAAAGGCAAACGTCCGGCTCCTTGTCCCACAAGGAAGTGCCCAGCCCTGAACGTTCTTGCTGCTCTTCAACTTTGCTTCACACTCTAACTACAGGCACAACTGCACTGGGGATCTGTGCTTTCCCAGAGACGCAACATCTCATGGCGCTCGGCCGCGGCAGAGCCTCCTGCCGAAAATGCAAACGTCCGGCTCATTGTCCCACAAGGAAGTGCCCAGCCCTGAAAGCTCTTGCTGCTCTTCACCTACCCTTGGCACCCTATCTACAGGCACAACAGCAGTGGGGATCTGTACTTTCGCAGAGACGCAACATCTCATGGCGCTCGTGCTCGTCAGAGCCTCTTTCCGAAAAGACAAATGTCCGGCTCGTTCTCCCACAAGGAAGGGCCCAGCCCTGAAAGCTCTTGCTGCTCTTCATAGTCCCTTGGCGCCCTATCTACAGGAACAACAGCACTGGGCATCTGTGCTTTCCCAGAGACGCAACATCTCATGGCGCTCGGCCGCGGCAGAGCCTCTTGCCGAAAAGGCAAACGTCCGGCTCCTTCTCCCACAAGGAAAGGCCCAGCCCTGAAAGCTCTTGCTGCTCTTGACTGTCCCTTGGCACCCTATCTCGAGGCACAACAGCACTGGGGATCTGTGCTTTCCCGGAGAGGGAACATCTCTTGGCTCTCAGCCGCGGCAGAGCCTCTTGCCGAAATGGCAAACGTCCGGCTCCTTCTCCCACAAGGAAGGGCCCAGCCCTGAAAGCTCTTGCTGCTCTTCACGGTGCCCTGGTGCCCTATCTACAGGAACAACAGCAGTGGGGATCTGTGCTTTCCCAGCGACGCAACATCTCATGGCGCTCGGCCACGGCTGAGCCTCTTGCCGAAAAGGCAAACGTCCGGCTCCTTCTCCCACAAGGAAAGGCCCAGCCCTGAAAGCTCTTGCTCCTCTTCACTTATGATTGGCACCCTATCTACAGGCACAACAGCACTGCGGATCTGTGCTTTCCCAGAGACGCAACATCTCATGGCGCTCGGCCGCTGCACAGCCTCTTGCCGAAAAGGCAAACGTCCGGCTCCTTCTCCCACAAGGAAGGGCCCAGCCCTGAGAGCTCTTGCTGCTCTTCACGGTCACTTGGCGCCCTATCTACAGGCACAACAGCAGTGGGGATCTGTGCTTTCCCAGAGACGCAACATCTCATGGCGCTCGGCCGCGGCAGAGCCTCTTGCCGAAAAGGCAAAGGTCCGGCTCCTTCTCCCACAAGGAAGGTCCCAGCCCTGAAAGCTCTTGCTGCTCTTCACGGTGCCCTGGCGCCCTATCTACAGGCACAACAGCAGTGGGGATCTGTGCTTTCCCAGAGACGCAACATCTCATGGCGCTCGGCCGCGGCAGAGGGTCTTGCCGAAATGGCAAACGTCCGGCTCCTTGTCCCACAAGGAAGGGCCCAGCCCTGAAAGCTCTTGCTGCTCTTCACTTATGCTTAGCGCCCTATCTACAGGCACAACAGTACTGGGCATCTGTGCTTTCCCAGAGACGCAACATCTCATGGCGCTCGGACGCGGCAGAGCCTCTTGCCGAAAAGGCAAACGTCCGGCTCCTTGTCCCACAAGGAAGGGCCCAGCCCTGAAAGCTGTTGCTGCTCTTCACGGTGCCCTGGCGCCCTATCTACAGGCACAACAGCACTGGGGATCTGTGCTTTCCCAGAGTCGCAACATCTCATGGCGCTCGTGCTCGGCAGAGCCTCTTGCCGAAAAGGCAAACGTCCGGCTCCTTCTCCCAAAAGGAAAGGCCCAGCCCTGAAAGCTCTTGCTGCTCTTCACTTATGATTGGCACCCTATCTACAGGCACAACAGCACTGGGGATCTGTGCTTTCCCAGAGACGCAACATCTCATGGCGCTCGGCCGCGGCAGAGCCTCTTGCTGAAAAGGCAAACGTCCGGCTCCTTGTCCCACACGGAAGGGCCCAGCCCTGAAAGCTGTTCTTGCTCTTCACGGTCACTTGGCGCCCTATCTACAGGCACAACAGCACTGCGGATCTGTGCTTTCCCAGAGACGCAACATCTCATGGCGCTCGGCAGCGGCAGAGCCTCTTGCCGAAATGGCAAACGTCCGGCTCCTTGTCCCACAAGGAAGGGCCCAGCCCTGAAAGCTCTTGCTGCTCTTCACGGTGCCCTGGTGCCCTATCTACAGGCACAACAGCAGTGGGGATCTGTGCTTTCCCAGCGACGCAACATCTCATGGCGCTCGGCCGCGGCAGAGCCTCTTGCTGAAAAGGCAAACGTCCGGCTCCTTGTCCCACACGGAAGGGCCCAGCCCTGAAAGCTGTTCTTGCTCTTCACGGTCACTTGGCGCCCTATCTACAGGCACAACAGCACTGCGGATCTGTGCTTTCCCAGAGACGCAACATCTCATGGCGCTCGGCAGCGGCAGAGCCTCTTGCCGAAATGGCAAACGTCCGGCTCCTTCTCCCACAAGAAAGGGCCCAGCCCTGAAAGATGTTCTTGCTCTTTACGGTCACTTGGCGCCCTATCTACAGGCACAACACCACTGGGGATCTGTGCTTTCCCAGAGACGCAACATCTCATGGCGCTCGGCAGCGGCAGAGCCTCTTGCCGAAAAGGCAAACGTCCGGCTCCTTCTCCCACAAGGAAGGGCCCAGCCCTGAAAGCTCTTGCTGCTCTTCACAGTGCCCTGGTGCCCTATCTACAGGAACAACAGCACTGGGGATCTGTGCTTTCCCAGAGACGCAACATCTCATGGCGCTCAGCCGCGGCAGAGCCTCTTGCCGAAAAGGCAAACGTCCGGCTCCTTCTCCCACAAGGAAAGGCCCAGCCCTGAAAGCTCTTGCTGCTCTTCACTTATGCTTGGCGCCCTATCTACAGGCACAACAGCACTGGGGATCTGTGCTTTCCCAGAGACACAACATCTCATGGCGCTCGGCCGCGGCAGAGCCTCTTGCCGAAAAGGCAAACGTCCGGCTTCTTCTGCCACAAGGAAGGGCCCAGCCCTGAAAGCTCTTGCTGCTCTTCACGGTCACTTGGCGCCCTATCTACAGGCACAACAGCACTGGGCATCTGTGCTTTCCCAGAGACGCAACATCTCATGGCGCTTGGCCGCGGCAGAGCCTCCTGCCGAAAAGGCAAACATCCGGCTCCTTGTCCCACAAGGAAGTGCCCAGCCCTGAACGTTCTTGCTGCTCTTCAACTTTGCTTCACACTCTATCTACAGGCACAACAGCAGTGGGGATCTGTGCTTTCCCAGAGACGCAACATCTCATGGCGCTCGGCCGCGGCAGAGCCTCTTGCCGAAAATGCAAACGTCCGGCTCATTGTCCCACAAGGAAGGGCCCAGCCCTGAAAGCTCTTGCTGCTCTTCACCTACCCTTGGCACCCTATCTACAGGCACAACAGCAGTGGCGATCTGTGCTTTCGCAGAGACGCAACATCTCATGGCGCTCGTGCTCGTCAGAGCCTCTTTCCGAAAAGACAAATGTCCGGCTCGTTCTCTCACAAGGAAGGGCCCAGCCCTGAAAGCTCTTGCTGCTCTTCATAGTCCCTTGGCGCCCTATCTACAGGAACAACAGCAGTGGGAATATGTGCTTTCCCAGAGACGCAACATCTCATGGCGCTCGGCCGCGGCAGAGCCTCTTGCCAAAATGGCAAACGTCCGGCTCCTTCTCCCACAAGGAAGGGCCCAGCCCTGAAAGCTCTTGCTGCTCTTCACGGTGCCCTGGTGCCCTATCTACAGGAACAACAGCAGTGGGGATCTGTGATTTCCCAGCGACGCAACATCTCATGGCGCTCGGCCACGGCTGAGCCTCTTGCCGAAAAGTCAAACGTCCGGCTCCTTGTCCCACAAGGAAAGGCCCAGCCCTGAAAGCTCTTTCTGCTCTTCACTTATGATTGGCACCCTATCTACAGGCACAATAGCACTGCGGATCTGTGCTTTCCCAGAGACGCAACATCTCATGGCGCTCGGCCGCTGCACAGCCTCTTGCCGAAAAGGCAAACGTCCGGCACCTTCTCCCACAAGGAAGGGCCCAGCCCTGAAAGCTCTTGCTGCTCTTCACGGTCACTTGGCGCCCTATCTACAGGCACAACAGCAGTGGGGATCTGTGCTTTCCCAGAGACGCAACATCTCATGGCGCTCGGCTGCGGCAGAGCCTCTTGCCGAAAAGGCAAAGGTTTGGCTCCTTCTCCCACAAGGAAGGGCCCAGCCCTGAAAGCTCTTGCTGCTCTTCACGGTGCCCTGGCGCCCTATCTACAGGCACAACAGCACTGCGGATCTGTGCTTTCCCAGAGACGCAACATCTCATGGCGCTCGGCAGCGGCAGAGCCTCTTGCCGAAATGGCAAACGTCCGGCTCCTTCTCCCACAAGGAAGGACCCAGCCCTGAAAGATGTTCTTGCTCTTTACGGTCACTTGGCGCCCTATCTACAGGCACAACAGTAGTGGGGATCTGTGCTTTCCCAGAGACACAACATCTCATGGCGCTCGGCCGCGGCAGAGCCTCTTGCCGAAAAGGCAAACGTCCGGCTCCTTGTCCCACAAGGAAGGGCCCAGTCCTGAAAGCTGTTGCTGCTCTTCACCTACCCTTGGTGCCCTATCTACAGGCACAACAGCAGTGGGCATCTGTGCTTTCCTGGAGAGGGAACATATGGCGCTCGGCCGCGGCAGAGCCTATTGCCGAAAAGGCAAACGTCCGGCTCCTTCTCCCACAAGGATTTTGACAGCCCTGAAAGCTCTTGCTGCTCTTCACGGTGCCCTCGCGCCCTATCTACAGGCACAACACCACTGGGGATCTGTGCTTTCCCAGAGACGCAACATCTCATGGCGCTCGGCCGCGGCAGAGCCTCTTGCCGAAAAGGCAAACGTCCGGCTCCTTCTCCCACAAGGAAGGTCCCAGCCCTGAAAGCTCTTGCTGCTCTTCACGGTGCCCTGGTGCCCTATCTACAGGAACAACAGCACTGGGGATCTGTGCTTTCGCAGAGACGCAACATCTCATGGCGCTCAGCCGCGGCAGAGCCTCTTGCCGAAAAGGCAAACGTCCGGCTTCTTCTGCCACAAGGAAGGGCCCAGCCCTGAAAGCTCTTGCTGCTCTTCACGGTCACTTGGCGCCCTATCTACAGGCACAACAGCACTGGGCATCTGTGCTTTCCCAGAGACGCAACATCTCATGGCGCTTGGCCGCGGCAGAGCCTCCTGCCGAAAAGGCAAACGTCCGGCTCCTTCTCCCACAAGGAAGTGCCAAGCCCTGAACGTTCTTGCTGCTCTTCAACTTTGCTTCACACTCTATCTACAGGCACAACTGCACTGGGGATCTGTGCTTTCCCAGAGACGCAACATCTCATGGCGCTCGGCCGCGGCAGAGCCTCCTGCCGAAAATGCAAACGTCCGGCTCATTGTCCCACAAGGAAGTGCCCAGCCCTGAAAGCTCTTGCTGCTCTTCACCTACCCTTGGCACCCTATCTACAGGCACAACAGCAGTGGTGATCTGTGCTTTCGCAGAGACGCAACATCTCATGGCGCTCGTGCTCGTCAGAGCCTCTTTCCGAAAAGACAAATGTCCGGCTCGTTCTCCCACAAGGAAGGGCCCAGCCCTGAAAGCTCTTGCTGCTCTTCATAGTCCCTTGGCGCCCTATCTACAGGAACAACAGCAGTGGGAATATGTGCTTTCCCAGAGACGCAACATCTCATGGCGCTCGGCCGCGGCAGAGCCTCTTGCCGAAAAGGCAAACGTCCGGCTCCTTCTCCCACAAGGAAAGGCCCAGACCTGAAAGCTCTTGCTGCTCTTGACTGTCCCTTGGCACCCTATCTCGAGGCACAACAGCACTGGGGATCTGTGCTTTCCCGGAGAGCGAACATCTCTTGGCTCTCAGCCGCGGCAGAGCCTCTTGCCGAAATGGCAAACGTCCGGCTCCTTCTCCCACAAGGAAGGGCCCAGCCCTGAAAGCTCTTGCTGCTCTTCACGGTGCCCTGGTGCCCTATCTACAGGCACAACAGCAGTGGGGATCTGTGCTTTCCCAGAGACGCAACATCTCATGGCGCTCGGCCGCGGCAGAGCCTCTTGCTGAAAAGGCAAACGTCCGGCTCCTTGTCCCACACGGAAGGGCTCAGCCCTGAAAGCTGTTCTTGCTCTTCACGGTCACTTGGCGCCCTATCTACAGGCACAACAGCACTGCGGATCTGTGCTTTCCCAGAGACGCAACATCTCATGGCGCTCGGCAGCGGCAGAGCCTCTTGCCGAAATGGCAAACGTCCGGCTCCTTCTCCCACAAGGAAGGGCCCAGCCCTGAAAGATGTTCTTGCTCTTTACGGTCACTTGGCGCCCTATCTACAGGCACAACACCACTGGGGATCTGTGCTTTCCCAGAGACGCAACATCTCATGGCGCTCGGCAGCGGCAGAGCCTCTTGCCGAAAAGGCAAACGTCCGGCTCCTTCTCCCACAAGGAAGGGCCCAGCCCTGAAAGCTCTTGCTGCTCTTCACAGTGCCCTGGTGCCCTATCTACAGGAACAACAGCACTGGGGATCTGTGCTTTCCCAGAGACGCAACATCTCATGGCGCTCAGCCGCGGCAGAGCCTCTTGCCGAAAAGGCAAACGTCCGGCTCCTTCTCCCACAAGGAAAGGCCCAGCCCTGAAAGCTCTTGCTGCTCTTCACTTATGCTTGGCGCCCTATCTACAGGCACAACAGCACTGGGGATCTGTGCTTTCCCAGAGACACAACATCTCATGGCGCTCGGCCGCGGCAGAGCCTCTTGCCGAAAAGGCAAACGTCCGGCTTCTTCTGCCACAAGGAAGGGCCCAGCCCTGAAAGCTCTTGCTGCTCTTCACGGTCACTTGGCGCCCTATCTACAGGCACAACAGCACTGGGCATCTGTGCTTTCCCAGAGACGCAACATCTCATGGCGCTTGGCCGCGGCAGAGCCTCCTGCCGAAAAGGCAAACATCCGGCTCCTTGTCCCACAAGGAAGTGCCCAGCCCTGAACGTTCTTGCTGCTCTTCAACTTTGCTTCACACTCTATCTACAGGCACAACAGCAGTGGGGATCTGTGCTTTCCCAGAGACGCAACATCTCATGGCGCTCGGCCGCGGCAGAGCCTCCTGCCGAAAATGCAAACGTCCGGCTCATTGTCCCACAAGGAAGGGCCCAGCCCTGAAAGCTCTTGCTGCTCTTCACCTACCCTTGGCGCCCTATCTACAGGCACAACAGCAGTGGCGATCTGTGCTTTCGCAGAGACGCAACATCTCATGGCGCTCGGCTGCGGCAGAGCCTCTTGCCGAAAAGGCAAAGGTTTGGCTCCTTCTCCCACAAGGAAGGGCCCAGCCCTGAAAGCTCTTGCTGCTCTTCACGGTGCCCTGGCGCCCTATCTACAGGCACAACAGCACTGCGGATCTGTGCTTTCCCAGAGACGCAACATCTCATGGCGCTCGGCAGCGGCAGAGCCTCTTGCCGAAATGGCAAACGTCCGGCTCCTTGTCCCACAAGGAAGGGCCCAGCCCTGAAAGCTCTTGCTGCTCTTCACTTATGCTTAGCGCTCTATCTACAGGCACAACAGTACTGGGCATCTGTGCTTTCCCAGAGACGCAACATCTCATGGCGCTCGGACGCGGCAGAGCCTCTTGCCGAAAAGGCAAACGTCCGGCTCCTTGTCCCACAAGGAAGGGCCCAGCCCTGAAAGCTGTTGCTGCTCTTCACGGTGCCCTGGCGCCCTATCTACAGGCACAACAGCACTGGGGATCTGTGCTTTCCCAGAGTCGCAACATCTCATGGCGCTCGTGCTCGGCAGAGCCTCTTGCCGAAAAGGCAAACGTCCGGCTCCTTCTCCCACAAGGATGGTGACAGCCCTGAAAGCTCTTGCTGCTCTTCACTTATGCTTGGCGCCCTATCTACAGGCACAACAGCACTGGGGATCTGTGCTTTCCCAGAGACGCAACATCTCTCGGCGCTCGGCCGCGTCAGATCCTCTTGCCGAAATGGTAAACGTCCGGCTCCTTGTCCCACAAGGAAAGGCCCAGCCCTGAAAGCTCTTGCTGCTCTTCACCTACCCTTGGCGCCCTATCTACAGGCACAACAGCAGTGGGGATCTGTGCTTTCCCAGAGACGCAACATCTCATGGCGCTCGGCCGCGGCAGAGCCTCTTGCCGAAAAGGCAAACGTCCGGCTCCTTCTCCCACAAGGAAGGACCCAGACCTTAAAGCTCTTGCTGCTCTTGAATGTCCCTTGGCACCCTATCTAGAGGCACAACAGCACTGGGGATCTGTGCTTTCCCGGAGAGGGAACATCTCTTGACTCTCAGCCGCGTCAGAGCCTCTTGCCGAAATGGCAAACATCCGGCTCCTTCTCCCACAAGGAAGGGCCCAGCCCTGAAAGCTCTTGCTGCTCTTCACGGTGCCCTGGTGCCCTATCTACAGGCACAACAGCAGTGGGGATCTGTGCTTTCCCAGCGACGCAACATCTCATGGCGCTCGGACGCGGCACAGCCTCTTGCCGAAAAGGCAAACGTCCGGCTCCTTCTCCCAAAAGGATGGTGACAGCCCTGAAAGCTCTTGCTGCTCTTCACTTATGCTTGGCGCCCTATCTACAGGCAGCACAGCACTGGGGATCTGTGCTTTCCCAGAGACGCAACATCTCACGGCGCTCGGCCGCGACAGAGCCTCTTGCCGAAATGGTAAACGTCCGGCTCCTTCTCCCACAAGGAAGGGCCCAGCCCTGAAAGCTCTTGATGCTCTTCACTTATGCTTGGCGCCCTATCTACAGGCACAACAGCACTGGGGATCTGTGCTTTCCCAGAGACGCAACATCTCATGGCGCTTGGCTGCGGACAACACTCTTGCCGAAAAGGCAAACGTCCGGCTCCTTCTCCCACAAGGAAGGGCCCAGCCCTGAAAGCTGTTGCTGCACTTCATGGTTCCCTGGCACCCTACCTACAGACACAACAGCACTGGGGATCTGTGCTTTCCCAGAGACGCAACATCTCATGGCGCTCGGCCGCTGCACAGCCTTTTGCCGAAAAGGCAAACGTCCGGCTCCTTCTCCCACAAGGAAGGGCCCAGCCCTGAAAGCTCTTGCTGCTCTTCACGGTCACTTGGCGCCCTATCTACAGGCACAACAGCAGTGGGGATCTGTGCTTTCCCAGAGACGCAACATCTCATGGCGCTCGGCCGCGGCAGAGCCTCTTGCCGAAATGGTAAACGTCCGGCTCCTTGTCCCACAAGGAAAGGCCCAGCCCTGAAAGCTCTTGCTGCTCTTCACCTACCCTTGGCGCCCTATCTACAGGCACAACAGCAGTGGGGATCTGTGCTTTCCCAGAGACGCAACATCTCATGGCGCTCGGCCGCGGCAGAGCCTCTTGCCGAAAAGGCAAACGTCCGGCTCCTTCTCCCACAAGGAAGGACCCAGACCTTAAAGCTCTTGCTGCTCTTGAATGTCCCTTGGCACCCTATCTAGAGGCACAACAGCACTGGGGATCTGTGCTTTCCCGGAGAGGGAACATCTCTTGACTCTCAGCCGCGTCAGAGCCTCTTGCCGAAATGGCAAACATCCGGCTCCTTCTCCCACAAGGAAGGGCCCAGCCCTGAAAGCTCTTGCTGCTCTTCACGGTGCCCTGGTGCCCTATCTACAGGCACAACAGCAGTGGGGATCTGTGCTTTCCCAGCGACGCAACATCTCATGGCGCTCGGACGCGGCACAGCCTCTTGCCGAAAAGGCAAACGTCCGGCTCCTTCTCCCAAAAGGATGGTGACAGCCCTGAAAGCTCTTGCTGCTCTTCACTTATGCTTGGCGCCCTATCTACAGGCAGCACAGCACTGGGGATCTGTGCTTTCCCAGAGACGCAACATCTCACGGCGCTCGGCCGCGACAGAGCCTCTTGCCGAAATGGTAAACGTCCGGCTCCTTCTCCCACAAGGAAGGGCCCAGCCCTGAAAGCTCTTGATGCTCTTCACTTATGCTTGGCGCCCTATCTACAGGCACAACAGCACTGGGGATCTGTGCTTTCCCAGAGACGCAACATCTCATGGCGCTTGGCTGCGGACAACACTCTTGCCGAAAAGGCAAACGTCCGGCTCCTTCTCCCACAAGGAAGGGCCCAGCCCTGAAAGCTGTTGCTGCACTTCATGGTTCCCTGGCACCCTACCTACAGACACAACAGCACTGGGGATCTGTGCTTTCCCAGAGACGCAACATCTCATGGCGCTCGGCCGCTGCACAGCCTTTTGCCGAAAAGGCAAACGTCCGGCTCCTTCTCCCACAAGGAAGGGCCCAGCCCTGAAAGCTCTTGCTGCTCTTCACGGTCACTTGGCGCCCTATCTACAGGCACAGCAGCAGTGGGGATCTGTGCTTTCCCAGAGACGCAACATCTCATGGCGCTCGGCCGCGGCAGAGCCTCTTGCCGAAATGGCAAACGTCCGGCTCCTTGTCCCACAAGGAAGGGCCCAGCCCTGAAAGCTCTTGCTGCTCTTCACTTATGCTTAGCGCCCTATCTACAGGCACAACAGTACTGGGCATCTGTGCGTTCCCAGAGACGCAACATCTCATGGCGCTCGGACGCGGCAGAGCCTCTTGCCGAAAAGGCAAACGTCCGGCTCCTTGTCCCACAAGGAAGGGCCCAGCCCTGAAAGCTGTTGCTGCTCTTCACTGTGCCCTGGCGCACTATCTACAGGCACAACAGCACTGGGGATCTGTGCTTTCCCAGCGACGCAACATCTCATGGCGCTCGGCCGCGGCAGAGCCTCTTGCCGAAAAGGCAAACGTCCGGCTCCTTGTCCCACACGGAAGGGCCCAGCCCTGAAAGCTGTTCTTGCTCTTCACGGTCACTTGGCGCCCTATCTACAGGCACAACAGCACTGCGGATCTGTGCTTTCCCAGAGACGCAACATCTCATGGCGCTCGGCAGTGGCAGATCCTCTTGCCGAAATGGCAAACGTCCGGCTCCTTCTCCCACAAGGAAGGACCCAGTCCTGAAAGCTGTTGCTGCTCTTCACCTACCCTTGGTGCCCTATCTACAGGCACAACAGCAGTGGGCATCTGTGCTTTCCTGGAAAGGGAACATCTCATGGCGCTCGGCCGCGGCAGAGCCTCTTGCCGAAATGGCAAACATCCGGCTACTTCTCCCACAAGGAAGGGCCCAGCCCTGAAAGCTCTTGCTGCTCTTCACGGTGCCGTGGTGCCCTATCTACAGGAACAACAGCACTGGGGATCTGTGCTTTCCCAGAGACGCAACATCTCATGGCGCTCGGCCGCGGCACAGCCTCTTGCCGAAAAGGCAAACGTCCGGCTCCTTCTCCCACAAGGAAAGGCCCAGCCCTGAAAGCTCTTGCTGCTCTTCACTTATGCTTGGCGCCCTATCTACAGGCACAACAGCACTGGGGATCTGTGCTTTCCCAGAGATGCAACATCTCATGGCGCTCGGCCACGGCACAGCCTCTTGCCGAAAAGGCAAACGTCTGGCTCCTTCTCCCAAAAGGAAGGGCCCAGCCCTGAAAGCTCTTGCTGCTCTTCACTTATGCTTGGCGCCCTATCTACAGGCACAACAGCACTGGGGATCTGTGCTTTCCCAGAGACGCAACATCTCATGGCGCTCGGCCGCGTCAGAGCCTCTTGCCGAAAAGGCAAACGTCCGGCTCCTTCTCCCAAAAGGATGGTGACAGCCCTGAAAGCTCTTGCTGCTCTTCACTTATGCTTGGCGCCATATCTACAGGCACCACAGCACTGGGGATCTGTGCTTTCCCAGAGACGCAACATCTCACGGCGCTCGGCCGCGACAGAGCCTCTTGCCGAAATGGTAAACGTCCGGCTCCTTATCCCACAAGGAAGGGCCCAGCCCTGAAAGCTCTTGCTGCTCTTCACTTATGCTTGGCGCCCTATCTACAGGCACAACAGCACTGGGGATCTGTGCTTTCCCAGAGACGCAACATCTCACGGCGCTCGGCCGCGGCAGAGCCTCTTGCCGAAATGGTAAACGGTCGGCTCCTTCTGCCACAAGGAAAGGCCCAGCCCTGAAAGCTCTTGCTGCTCTTCACCTACCCTTGGCGCCCTATCTACAGGCACAACAGCAGTGGGGATCTGTGCTTTCCCAGAGACGCAACATCTCATGGCGCTCGGCCGCGGCAGAGCCTCTTGCCGAAAAGGCAAACGTCCGGCTCCTTCTCCCACAAGGAAGGACCCAGACCTTAAAGCTCTTGCTGCTCTTGAATGTCCCTTGGCACCCTATCTAGAGGCACAACAGCACTGGGGATCTGTGCTTTCCCGGAGAGGGAACATCTCTTGACTCTCAGCCGCGTCAGAGCCTCTTGCCGAAATGGCAAACATCCGGCTCCTTCTCCCACAAGGAAGGGCCCAGCCCTGAAAGCTCTTGCTGCTCTTCACGGTGCCCTGGTGCCCTATCTACAGGAACAACAGCAGTGGGGATCTGTGCTTTCCCAGCGACGCAACATCTCATGGCGCTCGGCCGCGGCACAGCCTCTTGCCGAAAAGGCAAACGTCCGGCTCCTTCTCCCAAAAGGATGGTGACAGCCCTGAAAGCTCTTGCTGCTCTTCACTTATGCTTGGCGCCCTATCTACAGGCAGCACAGCACTGGGGATCTGTGCTTTCCCAGAGACGCAACATCTCACGGCGCTCGGCCGCGACAGAGCCTCTTGCCGAAATGGTAAACGTCCGGCTCCTTCTCCCACAAGGAAGGGCCCAGCCCTGAAAGCTCTTGATGCTCTTCACTTATGCTTGGCGCCCTATCTACAGGCACAACAGCACTGGGGATCTGTGCTTTCCCAGAGACGCAACATCTCATGGCGCTTGGCTGCGGACAACACTCTTGCCGAAAAGGCAAACGTCCGGCTCCTTCTCCCACAAGGAAGGGCCCAGCCCTGAAAGCTCTTGCTGCTCTTCACGGTCACTTGGCGCCCTATCTACAGGCACAACAGCAGTGGGGATCTGTGCTTTCCCAGAGACGCAACATCTCATGGCGCTCGGCCGCGGCAGAGCCTCTTGCCGAAATGGCAAACGTCCGGCTCCTTGTCCCACAAGGAAGGGCCCAGCCCTGAAAGCTCTTGCTGCTCTTCACTTATGCTTAGCGCCCTATCTACAGGCACAACAGTACTGGGCATCTGTGCGTTCCCAGAGACGCAACATCTCATGGCGCTCGGACGCGGCAGAGCCTCTTGCCGAAAAGGCAAACGTCCGGCTCCTTGTCCCACAAGGAAGGGCCCAGCCCTGAAAGCTGTTGCTGCTCTTCACTGTGCCCTGGCGCACTATCTACAGGCACAACAGCACTGGGGATCTGTGCTTTCCCAGCGACGCAACATCTCATGGCGCTCGGCCGCGGCAGAGCCTCTTGCCGAAATGGTAAACGTCCGGCTCCTTGTCCCACAAGGAAAGGCCCAGCCCTGAAAGCTCTTGCTGCTCTTCACCTACCCGTGGCGCCCTATCTACAGGCACAACAGCAGTGGGGATCTGTGCTTTCCCAGAGACGCAACATCTCATGGCGCTCGGCCGCGGCAGAACCTCTTGCCGAAAAGGCAAACGTCCGGCTCCTTGTCCCACACGGAAGGGCCCAGCCCTGAAAGCTGTTCTTGCTATTCACGGTCACTTGGCGCCCTATCTACAGGCACAACAGCACTGCGGATCTGTGCTTTCCCAGAGACGCAACATCTCATGGCGCTCGGCAGTGGCAGATCCTCTTGCCGAAATGGCAAACGTCCGGCTCCTTCTCCCACAAGGAAGGGCCCAGCCCTGAAAGCTCTTGCTGCTCTTCACGGTGCCCTGGTGCCCTATCTACAGGAACAACAGCACTGGGGATCTGTGCTTTCCTGGAAAGGGAACATCTCATGGCGCACGGCCGCGGCAGAGCCTCTTGCCGAAATGGCAAACATCCGGCTACTTCTCCCACAAGGAAGGGCCCAGCCCTGAAAGCTCTTGCTGCTCTTCACGGTGCCCTGGTGCCCTATCTACAGGAACAACAGCACTGGGGATCTGTGCTTTCCCAGAGACGCAACATCTCATGGCGCTCGGCCGCGGCACAGCCTCTTGCCGAAAAGGCAAACGTCCGGCTCCTTCTCCCACAAGGAAAGGCCCAGCCCTGAAAGCTCTTGCTGCTCTTCACTTATGCTTGGCGCCCTATCTACAGGCACAACAGCACTGGGGATCTGTGCTTTCCCAGAGATGCAACATCTCATGGCGCTCGGCCACGGCACAGCCTCTTGCCGAAAAGGCAAACGTCTGGCTCCTTCTCCCAAAAGGAAGGGCCCAGCCCTGAAAGCTCTTGCTGCTCTTCACTTATGCTTGGCGCCCTATCTACAGGCACCACAGCACTGGGGATCTGTGCTTTCCCAGAGACGCAACATCTCACGGCGCTCGGCCGCGGCAGAGCCTCTTGCCGAAATGGTAAACGGTCGGCTCCTTCTGCCACAAGGAAAGGCCCAGCCCTGAAAGCTCTTGCTGCTCTTCACCTACCCTTGGCGCCCTATCTACAGGCACAACAGCAGTGGGGATCTGTGCTTTCCCAGAGACGCAACATCTCATGGCGCTCGGCAGTGGCAGAGCCTCTTGCCGAAATGGCAAACGTCCGGCTCCTTCTCCCACAAGGAAGGGCCCAGCCCTGAAAGATGTTCTTGCTCTTTACGGTCACTTGGCCCCCTATCTACAGGCACAACAGTAGTGGGGATCTGTGCTTTCCCAGAGACGCAACATCTCATGGCGCTCGGCCGCGGCAGAGCCTCTTGCCGAAAAGGCAAACGTCCGGCTCCTTGTCCCACAAGGAAGGGCCCAGCCCTGAAAGCTGTTGCTGCTCTTCACCTACCTTTGGTGCCCTATCTACAGGCACAACAGCAGTGGGCATCTGTGCTTTCCTGGAGAGGGAACATCTCATGGCGCTCGGCCGCGGCAGAGCCTCTTGCCGAAAACGCAAACGTCCGGCTCCTTCTCCCACAAGGAAGGGCCCAGCCCTGAAAGCTCTTGCTGCTCTTCACAGTGCCCTGGCGCCCTATCTACAGCCACAACAGCAGTGGGGATCTGTGCTTTCCCAGAGACGCAACATCTCACGGCGGTCGGCCGCGGCAGAGCCTCTTGCCGAAAAGGCAAACATCCGGCTCCTTCTCCCACAAGGAAGGGCCCAGCCCTGAAAGCTCTTGCTGCTCTTGACTGTCCCTTGGCACCCTATCTAGAGGCACAACAGCACTGGGGATCTGTGCTTTCCCGGAGAGGGAACATCTCTTGACTCTCAGCCGCGTCAGAGCCTCTTGCCGAAATGGCAAACATCCGGCTCCTTCTCCCACAAGGAAGGGCCCAGCCCTGAAAGCTCTTGCTGCTCTTCACGGTGCCCTGGTGCCCTATCTACAGGAACAACAGCACTGGGGATCTGTGCTTTCCCAGAGACGCAACATCTCATGGCGCTCGGCCGCGGCACAGCCTCTTGCCGAAAAGCTAAACGTCCGGCTCCTTCTCCCACAAGGAAAGGCCCAGCCCTAAAAGCTATTGCTGCTCTTCACTTATGCTTGGCGCCCTATCTACAGCCACAACAGCAGTGGGGATCTGTGCTTTCCCAGAGACGCAACATCTCACGGCGGTCGGCCGCGGCAGAGCCTCTTGCGGAAAAGGCAAACGTCCGGCTCCTTCTCCCACAAGGAAGGGCCCAGGCATGAAAGCTCTTGCTGCTCTTCACCTACCCTTGGCGCCCTATCTACAGGCACAACAGCACTGGGGATCTGTGCTTTCCCAGAGACGCAACATCTCATGGTGCTCGGCCGCGTCAGAGCCTCTTGCCGAAAAGGCAAACGTCCGGCTCCTTCTCCCAAAAGGATGGTGACAGCCCTGAAAGCTCTTGCTGCTCTTCACTTATGCTTGGCGCCATATCTACAGGCACCACAGCACTGGGGATCTGTGCTTTCCCAGAGACGCAACATCTCACGGCGCTCGGCCGCGGCAGAGCCTCTTGCCGAAATGGTAAACGGTCGGCTCCTTCTGCCACAAGGAAAGGCCCAGCCCTGAAAGCTCTTGCTGCTCTTCACCTACCCTTGGCGCCCTATCTACAGGCACAACAGCAGTGGGGATCTGTGCTTTCCCAGAGACGCAACATCTCATGGCGCTCGGCCGCGGCAGAGCCTCTTGCCGAAAAGGCAAACGTCCGGCTCCTTCTCCCACAAGGAAGGACCCAGACCTTAAAGCTCTTGCTGCTCTTGAATGTCCCTTGGCACCCTATCTAGAGGCACAACAGCACTGGGGATCTGTGCTTTCCCGGAGAGGGAACATCTCTTGACTCTCAGCCGCGTCAGAGCCTCTTGCCGAAATGGCAAACATCCGGCTCCTTCTCCCACAAGGAAGGGCCCAGCCCTGAAAGCTCTTGCTGCTCTTCACGGTGCCCTGGTGCCCTATCTACAGGAACAACAGCAGTGGGGATCTGTGCTTTCCCAGCGACGCAACATCTCATGGCGCTCGGCCGCGGCACAGCCTCTTGCCGAAAAGGCAAACGTCCGGCTCCTTCTCCCAAAAGGATGGTGACAGCCCTGAAAGCTCTTGCTGCTCTTCACTTATGCTTGGCGCCCTATCTACAGGCAGCACAGCACTGGGGATCTGTGCTTTCCCAGAGACGCAACATCTCACGGCGCTCGGCCGCGACAGAGCCTCTTGCCGAAATGGTAAACGTCCGGCTCCTTCTCCCACAAGGAAGGGCCCAGCCCTGAAAGCTCTTGATGCTCTTCACTTATGCTTGGCGCCCTATCTACAGGCACAACAGCACTGGGGATCTGTGCTTTCCCAGAGACGCAACATCTCATGGCGCTTGGCTGCGGACAACACTCTTGCCGAAAAGGCAAACGTCCGGCTCCTTCTCCCACAAGGAAGGGCCCAGCCCTGAAAGCTGTTGCTGCACTTCATGGTTCCCTGGCACCCTACCTACAGACACAACAGCACTGGGGATCTGTGCTTTCCCAGAGACGCAACATCTCATGGCGCTCGGCCGCTGCACAGCCTCTTGCCGAAAAGGCAAACGTCCGGCTCCTTCTCCCACAAGGAAGGGCCCAGCCCTGAAAGCTCTTGCTGCTCTTCACGGTCACTTGGCGCCCTATCTACAGGCACAACAGCAGTGGGGATCTGTGCTTTCCCAGAGACGCAACATCTCATGGCGCTCGGCCGCGGCAGAGCCTCTTGCCGAAATGGCAAACGTCCGGCTCCTTGTCCCACAAGGAAGGGCCCAGCCCTGAAAGCTCTTGCTGCTCTTCACTTATGCTTAGCGCCCTATCTACAGGCACAACAGTACTGGGCATCTGTGCGTTCCCAGAGACGCAACATCTCATGGCGCTCGGACGCGGCAGAGCCTCTTGCCGAAAAGGCAAACGTCCGGCTCCTTGTCCCACAAGGAAGGGCCCAGCCCTGAAAGCTGTTGCTGCTCTTCACTGTGCCCTGGCGCACTATCTACAGGCACAACAGCACTGGGGATCTGTGCTTTCCCAGCGACGCAACATCTCATGGCGCTCGGCCGCGTCAGAGCCTCTTGCCGAAATGGTAAACGTCCGGCTCCTTGTCCCACAAGGAAAGGCCCAGCCCTGAAAGCTCTTGCTGCTCTTCACCTACCCGTGGCGCCCTATCTACAGGCACAACAGCAGTGGGGATCTGTGCTTTCCCAGAGACGCAACATCTCATGGCGCTCGGCCGCGGCAGAACCTCTTGCCGAAAAGGCAAACGTCCGGCTCCTTGTCCCACACGGAAGGGCCCAGCCCTGAAAGCTGTTCTTGCTATTCACGGTCACTTGGCGCCCTATCTACAGGCACAACAGCACTGCGGATCTGTGCTTTCCCAGAGACGCAACATCTCATGGCGCTCGGCAGTGGCAGATCCTCTTGCCGAAATGGCAAACGTCCGGCTCCTTCTCCCACAAGGAAGGGCCCAGCCCTGAAAGCTCTTGCTGCTCTTCACGGTGCCCTGGTGCCCTATCTACAGGAACAACAGCACTGGGGATCTGTGCTTTCCTGGAAAGGGAACATCTCATGGCGCTCGGCCGCGGCAGAGCCTCTTGCCGAAATGGCAAACATCCGGCTACTTCTCCCACAAGGAAGGGCCCAGCCCTGAAAGCTCTTGCTGCTCTTCACGGTGCCCTGGTGCCCTATCTACAGGAACAACAGCACTGGGGATCTGTGCTTTCCCAGAGACGCAACATCTCATGGCGCTCGGCCGCGGCACAGCCTCTTGCCGAAAAGGCAAACGTCCGGCTCCTTCTCCCACAAGGAAAGGCCCAGCCCTGAAAGCTCTTGCTGCTCTTCACTTATGCTTGGCGCCCTATCTACAGGCACAACAGCACTGGGGATCTGTGCTTTCCCAGAGATGCAACATCTCATGGCGCTCGGCCACGGCACAGCCTCTTGCCGAAAAGGCAAACGTCCGGCTCCTTCTCCCAAAAGGAAGGGCCCAGCCCTGAAAGCTCTTGCTGCTCTTCACTTATGCTTGGCGCCCTATCTACAGGCACCACAGCACTGGGGATCTGTGCTTTCCCAGAGACGCAACATCTCATGGCGCTCGGCCGCGTCAGAGCCTCTTGCCGAAAAGGCAAACGTCCGGCTCCTTCTCCCAAAAGGATGGTGACAGCCCTGAAAGCTCTTGCTGCTCTTCACTTATGCTTGGCGCCATATCTACAGGCACCACAGCACTGGGGATCTGTGCTTTCCCAGAGACGCAACATCTCACGGCGCTCGGCCGCGACAGAGCCTCTTGCCGAAATGGTAAACGTCCGGCTCCTTCTCCCACAAGGAAGGGCCCAGCCCTGAAAGCTCTTGCTGCTCTTCACTTATGCTTGGCGCCCTATCTACAGGCACAACAGCACTGGGGATCTGTGCTTTCCCAGAGACGCAACATCTCACGGCGCTCGGCCGCGGCAGAGCCTCTTGCCGAAATGGTAAACGGTCGGCTCCTTCTGCCACAAAGAAAGGCCCAGCCCTGAAAGCTCTTGCTGCTCTTCACCTACCCTTGGCGCCCTATCTACAGGCACAACAGCAGTGGGGATCTGTGCTTTCCCAGAGACGCAACATCTCATGGCGCTCGGCAGTGGCAGAGCCTCTTGCCGAAATGGCAAACGTCCGGCTCCTTCTTCCACAAGGAAGGGCCCAGCCCTGAAAGATGTTCTTGCTCTTTACGGTCACTTGGCCCCCTATCTACAGGCACAACAGTAGTGGGGATCTGTGCTTTCCCAGAGACGCAACATCTCATGGCGCTCGGCCGCGGCAGAGCCTCTTGCCGAAAAGGCAAACGTCCGGCTCCTTGTCCCACAAGGAAGGGCCCAGCCCTGAAAGCTGTTGCTGCTCTTCACCTACCTTTTGTGCCCTATCTACAGGCACAACAGCAGTGGGCATCTGTGCTTTCCTGGAGAGGGAACATCTCATGGCGCTCGGCCGCGGCAGAGCCTCTTGCCGAAAACGCAAACGTCCGGCTCCTTCTCCCACAAGGAAGGGCCCAGCCCTGAAAGCTCTTGCTGCTCTTCACAGTGCCCTGGCGCCCTATCTACAGCCACAACAGCAGTGGGGATCTGTGCTTTCCCAGAGACGCAACATCTCACGGCGGTCGGCCGCGGCAGAGCCTCTTGCCGAAAAGGCAAACGTCCGGCTCCTTCTCCCACAAGGAAGGGCCCAGCCCTGAAAGCTCTTGCTGCTCTTGACTGTCCCTTGGCACCCTATCTAGAGGCACAACAGCACTGGGGATCTGTGCTTTCCCGGAGAGGGAACATCACTTGACTCTCAGCCGCGTCAGAGCCTCTTGCCGAAATGGCAAACATCCGGCTCCTTCTCCCACAAGGAAGGGCCCAGCCCTGAAAGCTCTTGCTGCTCTTCACGGTGCCCTGGTGCCCTATCTACAGGAACAACAGCACTGGGGATCTGTGCTTTCCCAGAGACGCAACATCTCATGGCGCTCGGCCGCGGCACAGCCTCTTGCCGAAAAGGCAAACGTCCGGCTCCTTCTCCCACAAGGAAAGGCCCAGCCCTAAAAGCTATTGCTGCTCTTCACTTATGCTTGGCGCCCTATCTACAGCCACAACAGCAGTGGGGATCTGTGCTTTCCCAGAGACGCAACATCTCACGGCGGTCGGCCGCGGCAGAGCCTCTTGCGGAAAAGGCAAACGTCCGGCTCCTTCTCCCACAAGGAAGGGCCCAGGCATGAAAGCTCTTGCTGCTCTTCACCTACCCTTGGCGCCCTATCTACAGGCACAACAGCACTGGGGATCTGTGCTTTCCCAGAGACGCAACATCTCATGGCGCTCGGCCGCGGCAGAGCCTCTTGCCGAAAAGGCAAACGTCCGGCTCCTTCTCCCACAAGGAAGGGCCCAGCCCTGAAAGCTCTTGCTGCTCTTGACTGTCCCTTGGCACCCTATCTAGAGGCACAACAGCACTGGGGATCTGTGCTTTCCCGGAGAGGGAACATCTCTTGACTCTCAGCCGCGTCAGAGCCTCTTGCCGAAATGGCAAACATCCGGCTACTTCTCCCACAAGGAAGGGCCCAGCCCTGAAAGCTCTTGCTGCTCTTCACGGTGCCCTGGTGCCCTATCTACAGGAACAACAGCACTGGGGATCTGTGCTTTCCCAGAGACACAACATCTCATGGCGCTCGGCCGCGTCAGAGCCTCTTGCCGAAAAGGCAAACGTCCGGCTCCTTCTCCCAAAAGGAAGGGCCCAGCCCTAAAAGCTCTTGCTGCTCTTCACTTATGCTTGGCGCCCTATCTACAGGCACCACAGCACTGGGGATCTGTGCTTTCCCAGAGACGCAACATCTCATGGCGCTCGGCCGCGTCAGAGCCTCTTGCCGAAAAGGCAAACGTCCGGCTCCTTCTCCCACAAGGAAGGGCCCAGCCCTGAAAGCTCTTGCTGCTCTTCACTTATGCTTGGCGCCCTATCTACAGGCACAACAGCACTGGGGATCTGTGCTTTCCCAGAGACGCAACATCTCACGGCGCTCGGCCGCGGCAGAGCCTCTTGCCGAAATGGTAAACGTCCGGCTCCTTCTGCCACAAGGAAAGGCCCAGCCCTGAAAGCTCTTGCTGCTCTTCACCTACCCTTGGCGCCCTATCTACAGGCACAACAGCAGTGGGGATCTGTGCTTTCCCAGAGACGCAACATCTCATGGCGCTCGGCAGTGGCAGAGCCTCTTGCCGAAATGGCAAACGTCCGGCTCCTTCTCCCACAAGGAAGGGCCCAGCCCTGAAAGATGTTCTTGCTCTTTACGGTCACTTGGCGCCCTATCTACAGGCACAACAGTAGTGGGGATCTGTGCTTTCCCAGAGACGCAACATCTCATGGCGCTTGGCCGCGGCAGAGCCTCTTGCCGAAAAGGCAAACGTCCGGCTCCTTGTCCCACAAGGAAGGGCCCAGCCCTGAAAGCTGTTGCTGCTCTTCACCTACCCTTGGTGCCCTATCTACAGGCACAACAGCAGTGGGCATCTGTGCTTTCCTGGAGAGGGAACATCTCATGGCGCTCGGCCGCGGCAGAGCCTCTTGCCGAAAAGGCAAACGTCCGGCTCCTTCTCCCACAAGGAAGGGCCCAGCCCTGAAAGCTCTTGCTGCTCTTCACAGTGCCCTGGCGCCCTATCTACAGCCACAACAGCAGTGGGGATCTGTGCTTTCCCAGAGACGCAACATCTCACGGCGGTCGGCCGCGGCAGAGCCTCTTGCCGAAAAGGCAAACGTCCGGCTCCTTCTCCCACAAGGAAGGGGCCAGCCCTGAAAGATCTTGCTGCTCTTGACTGTCCCTTGGCACCCTATCTAGAGGCACAACAGCACTGGGGATCTGTGCTTTCCCGGAGAGGGAACATCTCTTGACTCTCAGCCGCGTCAGAGCCTCTTGCCGGAATGGCAAACGTCCGGCTCCTTCTCCCACAAGGAAAGGCCCAGCCCTGAAAGCTATTGCTGCTCTTCACTTATGCTTGGCGCCCTATCTACAGCCACAACAGCAGTGGGGATCTGTGCTTTCCCAGAGACGCAACATCTCACGGCGGTCGGCCGCGGCAGAGCCTCTTGCCGAAAAGGCAAACGTCCGGCTCCTTCTCCCACAAGGAAGGGCCCAGCCCTGAAAGCTCTTGCTGCTCTTCACCTACCCTTGGCGCCCTATCTACAGGCACAACAGCACTGGGGATCTGTGCTTTCCCAGACACGCAACATCTCATGGCGCTCGGCCGCGGCAGAGCCTCTTGCCGAAAAGGCAAACGACCGGCTCCTTCTCCCACAAGGAAGGGCCCAGCCCTGAAAGCTCTTGCTGCTCTTGACTGTCCCTTGGCACCTTATCTAGAGGCACAACAGCACTGGGGATCTGTGCTTTCCCGGAGAGGGAACATCTCTTGACTCTCAGCCGCGTCAGAGCCTCTTGCCGAAATGGCAAACATCCGGCTACTTCTCCCACAAGGAAGGGCCCAGCCCTGAAAGCTCTTGCTGCTCTTCACTTATGCTTGGCGCCCTATCTACAGGCACAACAGCACTGGGGATCTGTGCTTTCCCAGAGATGCAACATCTCATGGCGCTCGGCCACGGCACAGCCTCTTGCCGAAAAGGCAAACGTCTGGCTCCTTCTCCCAAAAGGAAGGGCCCAGCCCTGAAAGCTCTTGCTGCTCTTCACTTATGCTTGGCGCCCTATCTACAGGCACCACAGCACTGGGGATCTGTGCTTTCCCAGAGACGCAACATCTCATGGCGCTCGGCCGCGTCAGAGCCTCTTGCCGAAAAGGCAAACGTCCGGCTCCTTCTCCCAAAAGGATGGTGACAGCCCTGAAAGCTCTTGCTGCTCTTCACTTATGCTTGGCGCCCTATCTACAGGCACCACAGCACTGGGGATCTGTGCTTTCCCAGAGACGCAACATCTCACGGCGCTCGGCCGCGACAGAGCCTCTTGCCGAAATGGTAAACGTCCGGCTCCTTCTCCCACAAGGAAGGGCCCAGCCCTGAAAGCTCTTGCTGCTCTTCACTTATGCTTGGCGCCCTATCTACAGGCACAACAGCACTGGGGATCTGTGCTTTCCCAGAGACGCAACATCTCACGGCGCTCGGCCGCGGCAGAGCCTCTTGCCGAAATGGTAAACGGTCGGCTCCTTCTGCCACAAGGAAAGGCCCAGCCCTGAAAGCTCTTGCTGCTCTTCACCTACCCTTGGCGCCCTATCTACAGGCACAACAGCAGTGGGGATCTGTGCTTTCCCAGAGACGCAACATCTCATGGCGCTCGGCAGTGGCAGAGCCTCTTGCCGAAATGGCAAACGTCCGGCTCCTTCTCCCACAAGGAAGGGCCCAGCCCTGAAAGATGTTCTTGCTCTTTACGGTCACTTGGCGCCCTATCTACAGGCACAACAGTAGTGGGGATCTGTGCTTTCCCAGAGACGCAACATCTCATGGCGCTCGGCCGCGGCAGAGCCTCTTGCCGAAAAGGCAAACGTCCGGCTCCTTGTCCCACAAGGAAGGGCCCAGCCCTGAAAGCTGTTGCTGCTCTTCACCTACCTTTAGTGCCCTATCTACAGGCACAACAGCAGTGGGCATCTGTGCTTTCCTGGAGAGGGAACATCTCATGGCGCTCGGCCGCGGCAGAGCCTCTTGCCGAAAACGCAAACGTCCGGCTCCTTCTCCCACAAGGAAGGGCCCAGCCCTGAAAGCTCTTGCTGCTCTTCACAGTGCCCTGGCGCCCTATCTACAGCCACAACAGCAGTGGGGATCTGTGCTTTCCCAGAGACGCAACATCTCACGGCGGTCGGCCGCGGCAGAGCCTCTTGCCGAAAAGGCAAACGTCCGGCTCCTTCTCCCACAAGGAAGGGCCCAGCCCTGAAAGCTCTTGCTGCTCTTGACTGTCCCTTGGCACGCTATCTAGAGGCACAACAGCACTGGGGATCTGTGCTTTCCCGGAGAGGGAACATCTCTTGACTCTCAGCCGCGTCAGAGCCTCTTGCCGAAATGGCAAACATCCGGCTCCTTCTCCCACAAGGAAGGGCCCAGCCCTGAAAGCTCTTGCTGCTCTTCACGGTGCCCTGGTGCCCTATCTACAGGAACAACAGCACTGGGGATCTGTGCTTTCCCAGAGACGCAACATCTCATGGCGCTCGGCCGCGGCACAGCCTCTTGCCGAAAAGGCAAACGTCCGGCTCCTTCTCCCACAAGGAAAGGCCCAGCCCTAAAAGCTATTGCTGCTCTTCACTTATGCTTGGCGCCCTATCTACAGCCACAACAGCAGTGGGGATCTGTGCTTTCCCAGAGACGCAACATCTCACGGCGGTCGGCCGCGGCAGAGCCTCTTGCGGAAAAGGCAAACGTCCGGCTCCTTCTCCCACAAGGAAGGGCCCAGGCATGAAAGCTCTTGCTGCTCTTCACCTACCCTTGGCGCCCTATCTACAGGCACAACAGCACTGGGGATCTGTGCTTTCCCAGAGACGCAACATCTCATGGCGCTCGGCCGCGGCAGAGCCTCTTGCCGAAAAGGCAAACGTCCGGCTCCTTCTCCCACAAGGAAGGGCCCAGCCCTGAAAGCTCTTGCTGCTCTTGACTGTCCCTTGGCACCCTATCTAGAGGCACAACAGCACTGGGGATCTGTGCTTTCCCGGAGAGGGAACATCTCTTGACTCTCAGCCGCGTCAGAGCCTCTTGCCGAAATGGCAAACATCCGGCTACTTCTCCCACAAGGAAGGGCCCAGCCCTGAAAGCTCTTGCTGCTCTTCACGGTGCCCTGGTGCCCTATCTACAGGAACAACAGCACTGGGGATCTGTGCTTTCCCAGAGACACAACATCTCATGGCGCTCGGCCGCGACAGAGCCTCTTGCCGAAAAGGCAAACGTCCGGCTCCTTCTCCCAAAAGGAAGGGCCCAGCCCTAAAAGCTCTTGCTGCTCTTCACTTATGCTTGGCGCCCTATCTACAGGCACCACAGCACTGGGGATCTGTGCTTTCCCAGAGACGCAACATCTCATGGCGCTCGGCCGCGTCAGAGCCTCTTGCCGAAAAGGCAAACGTCCGGCTCCTTCTCCCACAAGGAAGGGCCCAGCCCTGAAAGCTCTTGCTGCTCTTCACTTATGCTTGGCGCCCTATCTACAGGCACAACAGCACTGGGGATCTGTGCTTTCCCAGAGACGCAACATCTCACGGCGCTCGGCCGCGGCAGAGCCTCTTGCCGAAAAGGCAAACGTCCGGCTCCTTCTGCCACAAGGAAAGGCCCAGCCCTGAAAGCTCTTGCTGCTCTTCACCTACCCTTGGCGCCCTATCTACAGGCACAACAGCAGTGGGGATCTGTGCTTTCCCAGAGACGCAACATCTCATGGCGCTCGGCAGTGGCAGAGCCTCTTGCCGAAATGGCAAACGTCCGGCTCCTTCTCCCACAAGGAAGGGCCCAGCCCTGAAAGATGTTCTTGCTCTTTACGGTCACTTGGCGCCCTATCTACAGGCACAACAGTAGTGGGGATCTGTGCTTTCCCAGAGACGCAACATCTCATGGCGCTTGGCCGCGGCAGAGCCTCTTGCCGAAAAGGCAAACGTCCGGCTCCTTGTCCCACAAGGAAGGGCCCAGCCCTGAAAGCTGTTGCTGCTCTTCACCTACCCTTGGTGCCCTATCTACAGGCACAACAGCAGTGGGCATCTGTGCTTTCCTGGAGAGGGAACATCTCATGGCGCTCGGCCGCGGCAGAGCCTCTTGCCGAAAAGGCAAACGTCCGGCTCCTTCTCCCACAAGGAAGGGCCCAGCCCTGAAAGCTCTTGCTGCTCTTCACAGTGCCCTGGCGCCCTATCTACAGCCACAACAGCAGTGGGGATCTGTGCTTTCCCAGAGACGCAACATCTCACGGCGGTCGGCCGCGGCAGAGCCTCTTGCCGAAAAGGCAAACGTCCGGCTCCTTCTCCCACAAGGAAGGGGCCAGCCCTGAAAGCTCTTGCTGCTCTTGACTGTCCCTTGGCACCCTATCTAGAGGCACAACAGCACTGGGGATCTGTGCTTTCCCGGAGAGGGAACATCTCTTGACTCTCAGCCGCGTCAGAGCCTCTTGCCGGAATGGCAAACGTCCGGCTCCTTCTCCCACAAGGAAAGGCCCAGCCCTGAAAGCTATTGCTGCTCTTCACTTATGCTTGGCGCCCTATCTACAGCCACAACAGCAGTGGGGATCTGTGCTTTCCCAGAGACGCAACATCTCACGGCGGTCGGCCGCGGCAGAGCCTCTTGCCGAAAAGGCAAACGTCCGGCTCCTTCTCCCACAAGGAAGGGCCCAGCCCTGAAAGCTCTTGCTGCTCTTCACCTACCCTTGGCGCCCTATCTACAGGAACAACAGCACTGGGGATCTGTGCTTTCCCAGACACGCAACATCTCATGGCGCTCGGCCGCGGCAGAGCCTCTTGCCGAAAAGGCAAACGACCGGCTCCTTCTCCCACAAGGAAGGGCCCAGCCCTGAAAGCTCTTGCTGCTCTTGACTGTCCCTTGGCACCTTATCTAGAGGCACAACAGCACTGGGGATCTGTGCTTTCCCGGAGAGGGAACATCTCTTGACTCTCAGCCGCGTCAGAGCCTCTTGCCGAAATGGCAAACATCCGGCTACTTCTCCCACAAGGAAGGGCCCAGCCCTGAAAGCTCTTGCTGCTCTTCACTTATGCTTGGCGCCCTATCTACAGGCACAACAGCACTGGGGATCTGTGCTTTCCCAGAGATGCAACATCTCATGGCGCTCGGCCACGGCACAGCCTCTTGCCGAAAAGGCAAACGTCTGGCTCCTTCTCCCAAAAGGAAGGGCCCAGCCCTGAAAGCTCTTGCTGCTCTTCACTTATGCTTGGCGCCCTATCTACAGGCACCACAGCACTGGGGATCTGTGCTTTCCCAGAGACGCAACATCTCATGGCGCTCGGCCGCGTCAGAGCCTCTTGCCGAAAAGGCAAACGTCCGGCTCCTTCTCCCAAAAGGATGGTGACAGCCCTGAAAGCTCTTGCTGCTCTTCACTTATGCTTGGCGCCCTATCTACAGGCACCACAGCAGTGGGGATCTGTGCTTTCCCAGAGACGCAACATCTCACGGCGCTCGGCCGCGACAGAGCCTCTTGCCGAAATGGTAAACGTCCGGCTCCTTATCCCACAAGGAAGGGCCCAGCCCTGAAAGCTCTTGCTGCTCTTCACTTATGCTTGGCGCCCTATCTACAGGCACAACAGCACTGGGGATCTGTGCTTTCCCAGAGACGCAACATCTCACGGCGCTCGGCCGCGGCAGAGCCTCTTGCCGAAATGGTAAACGGTCGGCTCCTTCTGCCACAAGGAAAGGCCCAGCCCTGAAAGCTCTTGCTGCTCTTCACCTACCCTTGGTGCCCTATCTACAGGCACAACAGCAGTGGGGATCTGTGCTTTCCCAGAGACGCAACATCTCATGGCGCTCGGCAGTGGCAGAGCCTCTTGCCGAAATGGCAAACGTCCGGCTCCTTCTCCCACAAGGAAGGGCCCAGCCCTGAAAGATGTTCTTGCTCTTTACGGTCACTTGGCGCCCTATCTACAGGCACAACAGTAGTGGGGATCTGTGCTTTCCCAGAGACGCAACATCTCATGGCGCTCGGCCGCGGCAGAGCCTCTTGCCGAAAAGGCAAACGTCCGGCTCCTTGTCCCACAAGGAAGGGCCCAGCCCTGAAAGCTGTTGCTGCTCTTCACCTACCTTTAGTGCCCTATCTACAGGCACAACAGCAGTGGGCATCTGTGCTTTCCTGGAGAGGGAACATCTCATGGCGCTCGGCCGCGGCAGAGCCTCTTGCCGAAAACGCAAACGTCCGGCTCCTTCTCCCACAAGGAAGGGCCCAGCCCTGAAAGCTCTTGCTGCTCTTCACAGTGCCCTGGCGCCCTATCTACAGCCACAACAGCAGTGGGGATCTGTGCTTTCCCAGAGACGCAACATCTCACGGCGGTCGGCCGCGGCAGAGCCTCTTGCCGAAAAGGCAAACGTCCGGCTCCTTCTCCCACAAGGAAGGGCCCAGCCCTGAAAGCTCTTGCTGCTCTTGACTGTCCCTTGGCACCCTATCTAGAGTCACAACAGCACTGGGGATCTGTGCTTTCCCGGAGAGGGAACATCTCTTGACTCTCAGCCGCGTCAGAGCCTCTTGCCGAAATGGCAAACATCCGGCTCCTTCTCCCACAAGGAAGGGCCCAGCCCTGAAAGCTCTTGCTGCTCTTCACGGTGCCCTGGTGCCCTATCTACAGGAACAACAGCACTGGGGATATGTGCTTTCCCAGAGACGCAACATCTCATGGCGCTCGGCCGCGGCACAGCCTCTTGCCGAAAAGGCAAACGTCCGGCTCCTTCTCCCACAAGGAAAGGCCCAGCCCTGAAAGCTATTGCTGCTCTTCACTTATGCTTGGCGCCCTATCTACAGCCACAACAGCAGTGGGGATCTGTGCTTTCCCAGAGACGCAACATCTCACGGCGGTCGGCCGCGGCAGAGCCTCTTGCGGAAAAGGCAAACGTCCGGCTCCTTCTCCCACAAGGAAGGGCCCAGGCATGAAAGCTCTTGCTGCTCTTCACTTATGCTTGGCGCCCTATCTACAGGCACAACAGCACTGGGGATCTGTGCTTTCCCAGAGACGCAACATCTCATGGCGCTCGGCCGCGGCAGAGCCTCTTGCCGAAAAGGCAAACGTCCGGCTCCTTCTCCCACAAGGAAGGGCCCAGCCCTGAAAGCTCTTGCTGCTCTTGACTGTCCCTTGGCACCCTATCTAGAGGCACAACAGCACTGGGGATCTGTGCTTTCCCGGAGAGGGAACATCTCTTGACTCTCAGCCGCGTCAGAGCCTCTTGCCGAAATGGCAAACATCCGGCTACTTCTCCCACAAGGAAGGGCCCAGCCCTGAAAGCTCTTGCTGCTCTTCACGGTGCCCTGGTGCCCTATCTACAGGAACAACAGCACTGGGGATCTGTGCTTTCCCAGAGACACAACATCTCATGGCGCTCGGCCGCGTCAGAGCCTCTTGCCGAAAAGGCAAACGTCCGGCTCCTTCTCCCAAAAGGAAGGGCCCAGCCCTAAAAGCTCTTGCTGCTCTTCACTTATGCTTGGCGCCCTATCTACAGGCACCACAGCACTGGGGATCTGTGCTTTCCCAGAGACGCAACATCTCATGGCGCTCGGCCGCGTCAGAGCCTCTTGCCGAGAAGGCAAACGTCCGGCTTCTTCTCCCACAAGGAAGGGCCCAGCCCTGAAAGCTCTTGCTGCTCTTCACTTATGCTTGGCGCCCTATCTACAGGCACAACAGCACTGGGGATCTGTGCTTTCCCAGAGACGCAACATCTCACGGCGCTCGGCCGCGGCAGAGCCTCTTGCCGAAAAGGCAAACGTCCGGCTCCTTCTGCCACAAGGAAAGGCCCAGCCCTGAAAGCTCTTGCTGCTCTTCACGGTGCCTTGGCGCCCTATCTACAGGCACAACAGCAGTGGGGATCTGTGCTTTCCCAGAGACGCAACATCTCATGGCGCTCGGCAGTGGCAGAGCCTCTTGCCGAAATGGCAAACGTCCGGCTCCTTCTCCCACAAGGAAGGGCCCAGCCCTGAAAGATGTTCTTGCTCTTTACGGTCACTTGGCGCCCTATCTACAGGCACAACAGTAGTGGGGATCTGTGCTTTCCTAGAGACGCAACATCTCATGGCGCTCGGCCGCGGCAGAGCCTCTTGCCGAAAAGGAAAACATCCGGCTCCTTGTCCCACAAGGAAGGGCCCAGCCCTGAAAGCTGTTGCTGCTCTTCACCTACCCTTGGTGCCCTATCTACAGGCACAACAGCACTGGGGATCTGTGCTTTCCTGGAGAGGGAACATCTCATGGCGCTCGGCCGCGGCAGAGCCTCTTGCCGAAAAGGCAAACGTCCGGCTCCTTCTCCCACAAGGAAGGGCCCAGCCCTGAAAGCTCTTGCTGCTCTTCACAGTGCCCTGGCGCCCTATCTACAGCCACAACAGCAGTGGGGATCTGTGCTTTCCCAGAGACGCAACATCTCACGGCGGTCGGCCGCGGCACAGCCTCTTGCCGAAAAGGCAAACGTCCGGCTCCTTCTCCCACAAGGAAGGGGCCAGCCCTGAAAGCTCTTGCTGCTCTTGACTGTCCCTTGGCACCCTATCTAGAGGCACAACAGCACTGGGGATCTGTGCTTTCCCGGAGAGGGAACATCTCTTGACTCTCAGCCGCGTCAGAGCCTCTTGCCGGAATGGCAAACATCCGGCTCCTTCTCCCACAAGGAAGGGCCCAGCCCTGAAAGCTCTTGCTGCTCTTCACGGTGCCCTGGTGCCCTATCTACAGGAACAACAGCACTGGGGATCTGTGCTTTCCCAGAGACGCAACATCTCATGGCGCTCGGCCGCGGCAGAGCCTCTTGCCGAAAAGGCAAACGTCCGGCTCCTTCTCCCACAAGGAAAGGCCCAGCCCTGAAAGCTATTGCTGCTCTTCACTTATGCTTGGCGCCCTGTCTACAGCCACAACAGCAGTGGGGATCTGTGCTTTCCCAGAGACGCAACATCTCACGGCGGTCGGCCGCGGCAGAGCCTCTTGCCGAAAAGGCAAACGTCCGGCTCCTTCTCCCACAAGGAAGGGCCCAGCCCTGAAAGCTCTTGCTGCTCTTCACCTACCCTTGGCGCCCTATCTACAGGCACAACAGCACTGGGGATCTGTGCTTTCCCAGACACGCAACATCTCATGGCGCTCGGCCGCGGCAGAGCCTCTTGCCGAAAAGGCAAACGACCGGCTCCTTCTCCCACAAGGAAGGGCCCAGCCCTGAAAGCTCTTGCTGCTCTTGACTGTCCCTTGGCACCCTATCTAGAGGCACAACAGCACTGGGGATCTGTGCTTTCCCGGAGAGGGAACATCTCTTGACTCTCAGCCGCGTCAGAGCCTCTTGCCGAAATGGCAAACATCCGGCTACTTCTCCCACAAGGAAGGGCCCAGCCCTGAAAGCTCTTGCTGCTCTTCACGGTGCCCTGGTGCCCTATCTACAGGAACAACAGCACTGGGGATCTGTGCTTTCCCAGAGACACAACATCTCATGGCGCTCGGCCGCGGCAGAGCCTCTTGCCGAAAAGGCAAACGTCCGGCTCCTTCTCCCACAAGGAAAGGCCCAGCCCTGAAAGCTCTTGCTGCTCTTCACTTATGCTTGGCGCCCTATCTACAGGCACAACAGCACTGGGGATCTGTGCTTTCCCAGAGATGCAACATCTCATGGCGCTCGGCCACGGCACAGCCTCTTGCCGAAAAGGCAGACATCCGGCTCCTTCTCCCACAAGGAAGGGCCCAGCCCTGAAAGCTCTTGCTGCTCTTCACTTATGCTTGGCGCCCTATCTACAGGCACCACAGCACTGGGGATCTGTGCTTTCCCAGAGACGCAACATCTCATGGCGCTCGGCCGCGTCAGAGCCTCTTGCCGAAAAGGCAAACGTCCGGCTCCATCTCCCAAAAGGATGGTGACAGCCCTGAAAGCTCTTGCTGCTCTTCACTTATGCTTGGCGCCCTATCTACAGGCACCACAGCACTGGGGATCTGTGCTTTCCCAGAGACGCAACATCTCACGGCGCTCGGCCGCGACAGAGCCTCTTGCCGAAATGGTAAACGTCCGGCTCCTTCTCCCACAAGGAAGGGCCCAGCCCTGAAAGCTCTTGCTGCTCTGCACTTATGCTTGGCGCCCTATCTACAGGCACAACAGCAGTGGGGATCTGTGCTTTCCCAGAGACGCAACATCTCATGGCGCTTGGCTGCGGACGACACTCTTGCCGAAAAGGCAAATGTCCGGCTCCTTCTCCCACAAGGAAGGGCCCAGCCCTGAAAGCTCCAGCTGCTCTTCACGGTGCCCAGGCGCCCTATCTACAGGCACAACAGCACTGGGGATCTGTGCTTTCCCAGAGACGCAACATCTCATGGAGCTCCGCCACGGCAGAGCCTCTTGCCGAAATGGTAAACGTCCGGCTCGTTGTCCCACAAGGAAGGGCCCAGCCCTGAAAGCTCTTGCTGCTCTTCACCTACCCTTGGCGCCCTGTCTACAAGCACAACAGCAGTGGGGATCTGTGCTTTCCCAGAGACGCAACGTCTCATGGCGCTCGGCCGCGGCACATCCTCTTGCCGAAAAGGCAAACGTCCGCCTCCTTCTCCCGGAAGGAAGGGCCCAGCCCTGAAAGATGTTCTTGCTCTTTACGGTCACTTGGCGCCCTATCTACAGGCAAAACAGTAGTGGGGATCTGTGCTTTCCCAGACACGCAACATCTCATGGCGCTCGGCCGCGGCAGAGCCTCTTGCCGAAAAGGCAAACGTCCGGTTCCTTCTCCCACAAGGAAGGGCCCAGTCCTGAAAGCTGTTGCTGCTCTTCACGGTCACTTGGCGCCCTATCTACAAGCACAACAGCACTGGGGATCTGTGCTTTCCCAGAGACGCAACATGTCATGGCGCTCGGCCGCGGCAGAGTCTCTTGCCGAAAAGGCAAACGTCCGACTCCTTCTCCCACAAGGAAGGGCCCAGCCCTGAAAGCTCTTGCTGCTCTTCTCTTATGCTTCATACCCTATCTACAGGCACAACAGCACTGGGGATCTGTGCTTTCTCAGACACGCAACATCTCATGGCGCTCGGCCGCGGCACAGCCTCTTGCCGAAAAGGCAAACGTCCGGCTACTTGTCCCACAAGGAAGGGCCCAGCCCTGAAAGCTCTTGCTGCTCTTCACGGTGCCCTGGCGCCCTATCTACAGCCACAACAGCAGTGGGGATCTGTGCTTTCCCAGAGACGCAACATCTCATGGCGCTCGGCCGCGGCAGAGACTCTTGCTGAAAAGGCAAACATCCGGCTCATTCTCCCACAAGGAAGGGCCCAGCCCTGAAAGCTGTAGCTGCTCTTCACGGTCCCTTGGCACCCTATCTAGAGGCAAAACAGCACTGGGGATCTCTGCTTTCACGGAGAGGGAACATCTCATGGCGCGCGGCCGCGGCAGAGCCTCTTGCCGAAATGGCAAAATCCGGCTCCTTCTCCCACAAGGAAGGGCAGAGCCCTGAAAGCTGTAGCTGCTCTTCACGGTCTCTTGGCGCCCTATCTAGAGGCACAACAGCAGTGGGGATCTGTGCTTTCCCAGAGACGCAACATCTCACGGCGCTCGGCCGCGGCAGAGCCTCTTGCCGAAATGGCAAACGTCCATCTCCTCGTCGCACAAGGAAGGGCCCAGCCCTGAAAGCTCTTGCTGCTCTTCACTTATGCTTGGTGCCCTATCTACAGGCAGAACAGCACTGGGGATCTCTGCTTTCCCAGAGACGCAACATCTCACGGCGCTCGGCCGCGGCAGAGCCTCTTGCCGAAATGGCAAACGTCCATCTCCTCGTCGCACAAGGAAGGGCCCAGCCCTGAAAGCTCTTGCTGCTCTTCACTTATGCTTGGCGCCCTATCTACAGGCACAACAGCACTGGGGATCTGTGCTTTCCCAGAGACGCAACATCTCATGGCGCTCGGCCGCGGCAGAGCCTCTTGCTGAAAAGGTAAACGTCCGGCTCCTTCTCCCACAAGGAAGGGCCCAGCCCTGAAAGCTCTTGCTGCTTTTCACTTATGCTTGTTGCCCTATCTACAGGCACAACAGCACTGGGGATCTGTGCTTTCCCAGAGACGCAACATCTCATGGCGCTCGGCCGCGGCAGATCCTCTTGCCGAAAAGGCAAAAGTCCGGCTCCTTCTCCCACAAGGAAGGGCACAGACCTGAAAGCTCTTGCTGCTCTTAACGGTCACTTGGCGCCCTATCTACAGGCACAACAGCACTGGGGATCTGTGCTTTCCAGACACGCAACATCTCATGGCGCTCGGCTGCGGACGAGCCTCTTGCCAAAAAGGCAAACGTCCGGCTCCTTCTCCCACAAGGAAGGGCCCAGCCCTGAAAGCTCTTGCTGCTCTTCACGGTGCCCAGGCGCCCTATCTACAGGCACAACAGCACTGGGGATCTGTGCTTTCCCAGAGACGCAACATCTTATGGCGCTCGGCCGCGGCAGAGCCTCTTGCCGAAATGGCAAACATCCGGCTCCTTCTACCACAAGGAAGGGCCCAGCCCTGAAAGCTGTAGCTGCTCTCCACGGTCACTTGGGGCCCTATCTACAGGCACAACAGCAGTGGGGATCTGTGCTTTCCCAGAGACGCAACAACTCACGGCGCTCGGCCGCGGCAGAGCCTCTTGCCGAAAAGGCAAACGTCCGGCTCCTTCTCCCACAAGGAAGGGCCCAGCCCTGAAAGCTCTTGCTGCTCTTCACTTATGCTTGTTGCCCTATCTACAGTCACAACAGCACTGAGGATCTGTGCTTTCCCAGAGACGCAACATCTCATGGCGCTCGGCCGCGGCAGAGTCTCTTGCCGAAAAGGGAAACGTCCGGCTCCTTCTCCCACAAGGAAGGGCCCAGCCCTGAAAGCTCTTGCTGCTCTTCACTTATGCTTGTTGCCCTATCTACAGGCACAACAGCACTGAGGATCTGTGCTTTCCCAGAGACGCAACATCTCATGGCGCTCGGCCGCGGCAGAGTCTCTTGCCGAAAAGGGAAACGTCCGGCTCCTTCTCCCACAAGGAAGGGCCCAGCCCTGAAAGCTCTTGCTGCTCTTCACGGTCCCTTGGCACCCTATCTAGAGGCAAAACAGCACTGGGGATCTCTGCTTTCCCGGAGAGGGAACATCTCATGGCGCGCGGCCGCGGCAGAGCCTCTTGCCGAAATGGCAAAATCCGGCTCCTTCTCCCACAAGGAAGGGCAGAGCCCTGAAAGCTGTAGCTGCTCTTCACGGTCTCTTGGCGCCCTATCTACAGGCACAACAGCAGTGGGGATCTGTGCTTTCCCAGAGACGCAACATCTCACGGCGCTCGGCCGCGGCAGAGCCTCTTGCCGAAATGGCAAACGTCCATCTCCTCGTCGCACAAGGAAGGGCCCAGCCCTGAAAGCTCTTGCTGCTCTTCACTTATGCTTGGTGCCCTATCTACAGGCAGAACAGCACTGGGGATCTCTGCTTTCCCAGAGACGCAACATCTCACGGCGCTCGGCCGCGGCAGAGCCTCTTGCCGAAATGGCAAACGTCCATCTCCTCGTCGCACAAGGAAGGGCCCAGCCCTGAAAGCTCTTGCTGCTCTTCACTTATGCTTGGCGCCCTATCTACAGGCACAACAGCAGTGGGGATCTGTGCTTTCCCAGAGACGCAACATCTCATGGCGCTCGGCCGCGGCAGAGCCTCTTGCTGAAAAGGTAAACGTCCGGCTCCTTCTCCCACAAGGAAGGGCCCAGCCCTGAAAGCTCTTGCTGCTTTTCACTTATGCTTGTTGCCCTATCTACAGGCACAACAGCACTGGGGATCTGTGCTTTCCCAGAGACGCAACATCTCATGGCGCTCGGCCGCGGCAGATCCTCTTGCCGAAAAGGCAAAAGTCCGGCTCCTTCTCCCACAAGGAAGGGCACAGACCTGAAAGCTCTTGCTGCTCTTAACGGTCACTTGGCGCCCTATCTACAGGCACAACAGCACTGGGGATCTGTGCTTTCCAGACACGCAACATCTCATGGCGCTCGGCTGCGGACGAGCCTCTTGCCAAAAAGGCAAACGTCCGGCTCCTTCTCCCACAAGGAAGGGCCCAGCCCTGAAAGCTCTTGCTGCTCTTCACGGTGCCCAGGCGCCCTATCTACAGGCACAACAGCACTGGGGATCTGTGCTTTCCCAGAGACGCAACATCTTATGGCGCTCGGCCGCGGCAGAGCCTCTTGCCGAAATGGCAAACATCCGGCTCCTTCTACCACAAGGAAGGGCCCAGCCCTGAAAGCTGTAGCTGCTCTCCACGGTCACTTGGGGCCCTATCTACAGGCACAACAGCAGTGGGGATCTGTGCTTTCCCAGAGACGCAACAACTCACGGCGCTCGGCCGCGGCAGAGCCTCTTGCCGAAAAGGCAAACGTCCGGCTCCTTCTCCCACAAGGAAGGGCCCAGCCCTGAAAGCTCTTGCTGCTCTTCACTTATGCTTGTTGCCCTATCTACAGGCACAACAGCACTGAGGATCTGTGCTTTCCCAGAGACGCAACATCTCATGGCGCTCGGCCGCGGCAGAGTCTCTTGCCGAAAAGGGAAACGTCCGGCTCCTTCTCCCACAAGGAAGGGCCCAGCCCTGAAAGCTCTTGCTGCTCTTCACGGTCCCTTGGCACCCTATCTAGAGGCAAAACAGCACTGGGGATCTCTGCTTTCCCGGAGAGGGAACATCTCATGGCGCGCGGCCGCGGCAGAGCCTCTTGCCGAAATGGCAAAATCCGGCTCCTTCTCCCACAAGGAAGGGCAGAGCCCTGAAAGCTGTAGCTGCTCTTCACGGTCTCTTGGCGCCCTATCTACAGGCACAACAGCAGTGGGGATCTGTGCTTTCCCAGAGACGCAACATCTCACGGCGCTCGGCCGCGGCAGAGCCTCTTGCCGAAATGGCAAACGTCCATCTCCTCGTCGCACAAGGAAGGGCACAGCCCTGAAAGCTCTTGCTGCTCTTCACTTATGCTTGGTGCCCTATCTACAGGCAGAACAGCACTGGGGATCTCTGCTTTCCCAGAGACGCAACATCTCATGGCGCTCGGCCGCGGCAGAGCCTCTTGCCGAAAAGGCAAACGTCCGGCTCCTTCTCCCACAAGGAAAGGCCCAGCCCTGAAAGCTATTGCTGCTCTTCACTTATGCTTGGCGCCCTATCTACAGCCACAACAGCAGTGGGGATCTGTGCTTTCCCAGAGACGCAACATCTCACGGCGGTCGGCCGCGGCAGAGCCTCTTGCCGAAAAGGCAAACGTCCGGCTCCTTCTCCCACAAGGAAGGGCCCAGCCCTGAAAGCTCTTGCTGCTCTTGACTGTCCCTTGGCACCCTATCTAGAGGCACAACAGCACTGGGGATCTGTGCTTTCCCGGAGAGGGAACATCTCTTGACTCTCAGCCGCGTCAGAGCCTCTTGCCGAAATGGCAAACATCCGGCTACTTCTCCCACAAGGAAGGGCCCAGCCCTGAAAGCTCTTGCTGCTCTTCACGGTGCCCTGGTGCCCTATCTACAGGAACAACAGCACTGGGGATCTGTGCTTTCCCAGAGACACAACATCTCATGGCGCTCGGCCGCGGCACAGCCTCTTGCCGAAAAGGCAAACGTCCGGCTCCTTCTCCCACAAGGAAAGGCCCAGCCCTGAAAGCTCTTGCTGCTCTTCACTTATGCTTGGCGCCCTATCTACAGGCACAACAGCACTGGGGATCTGTGCTTTCCCAGAGATGCAACATCTCATGGCGCTCGGCCACGGCACAGCCTCTTGCCGAAAAGGCAGACATCCGGCTCCTTCTCCCACAAGGAAGGGCCCAGCCCTGAAAGCTCTTGCTGCTCTTCACTTATGCTTGGCGCCCTATCTACAGGCACCACAGCACTGGGGATCTGTGCTTTCCCAGAGACGCAACATCTCATGGCGCTCGGCCGCGTCAGAGCCTCTTGCCGAAAAGGCAAACGTCCGGCTCCTTCTCCCAAAAGGATGGTGACAGCCCTGAAAGCTCTTGCTGCTCTTCACTTATGCTTGGCGCCCTATCTACAGGCACCACAGCACTGGGGATCTGTGCTTTCCCAGAGACGCAACATCTCACGGCGCTCGGCCGCGACAGAGCCTCTTGCAGAAATGGTAAACGTCCGGCTCCTTCTCCCACAAGGAAGGGCCCAGCCCTGAAAGCTCTTGCTGCTCTTCACTTATGCTTGGCGCCCTATCTACAGGCACAAGAGCACTGGGGATCTGTGCTTTCCCAGAGACGCAACATCTCATGGCGCTTGGCTGCGGACGACACTCTTGCCGAAAAGGCAAATGTCCGGCTCCTTCTCCCACAAGGAAGGGCCCAGCCCTGAAAGCTCCAGCTGCTCTTCACGGTGCCCAGGCGCCCTATCTACAGGCACAACAGCACTGGGGATCTGTGCTTTCCCAGAGACGCAACATCTCATGGAGCTCCGCCACGGCAGAGCCTCTTGCCGAAATGGTAAACGTCCGGCTCGTTGTCCCACAAGGAAGGGCCCAGCCCTGAAAGCTCTTGCTGCTCTTCACCTACCCTTGGCGCCCTGTCTACAAGCACAACAGCAGTGGGGATCTGTGCTTTCCCAGAGACGCAACGTCTCATGGCGCTCGGCCGCGGCACATCCTCTTGCCGAAAAGGCAAACGTCCGCCTCCTTCTCCCGGAAGGAAGGGCCCAGCCCTGAAAGATGTTCTTGCTCTTTACGGTCACTTGGCGCCCTATCTACAGGCACAACAGTAGTGGGGATCTGTGCTTTCCCAGACACGCAACATCTCATGGCGCTCGGCCGCGGCAGAGCCTCTTGCCGAAAAGGCAAACGTCCGGCTCCTTGTCCCACAAGGAAGGGCCCAGTCCTGAAAGCTGTTGCTGCTCTTCACGGTCACTTGGCGCCCTATCTACAAGCACAACAGCACTGGGGATCTGTGCTTTCCCAGAGACGCAACATGTCATGGCGCTCGGCCGCGGCAGAGTCTCTTGCCGAAAAGGCAAACGTCCGACACCTTCTCCCACAAGGAAGGGCCCAGCCCTGAAAGCTCTTGCTGCTCTTCTCTTATGCTTGGTACCCTATCTACAGGCACAACAGCACTGGGGATCTGTGCTTTCTCAGACACGCAACATCTCATGGCGCTCGGCCGCGCCACAGCCTCTTGCCGAAATGGCAAACGTCCATCTCCTCGTCGCACAAGGAAGGGCCCAGCCCTGAAAGCTCTTGCTGCTCTTCACTTATGCTTGGTGCCCTATCTACAGGCAGAACAGCACTGGGGATCTCTGCTTTCCCAGAGACGCAACATCTCATGGCGCTCGGCCGCGGCAGAGCCTCTTGCCGAAAAGGCAAACGTCCGGCTCCTTCTCCCACAAGGAAAGGCACAGCCCTGAAAGCTATTGCTGCTCTTCACTTATGCTTGGCGCCCTATCTACAGCCACAACAGCAGTGGGGATCTGTGCTTTCCCAGAGACGCAACATCTCACGGCGGTCGGCCGCGGCAGAGCCTCTTGCCGAAAAGGCAAACGTCCGGCTCCTTCTCCCACAAGGAAGGGCCCAGCCCTGAAAGCTCTTGCTGCTCTTCACCTACCCTTGGCGCCCTATCTACAGGCACAACAGCACTGGGGATCTGTGCTTTCCCAGACACGCAACATCTCATGGCGCTCGGCCGCGGCAGAGCCTCTTGCCGAAAAGGCAAACGTCCGGCTCCTTCTCCCACAAGGAAGGGCCCAGCCCTGAAAGCTCTTGCTGCTCTTGACTGTCCCTTGGCACCCTATCTAGAGGCACAACAGCACTGGGGATCTGTGCTTTCCCGGAGAGGGAACATCTCTTGACTCTCAGCCGCGTCAGAGCCTCTTGCCGAAATGGCAAACATCCGGCTACTTCTCCCACAAGGAAGGGCCCAGCCCTGAAAGCTCTTGCTGCTCTTCACGGTGCCCTGGTGCCCTATCTACAGGAACAACAGCACTGGGGATCTGTGCTTTCCCAGAGACACAACATCTCATGGCGCTCGGCCGCGGCACAGCCTCTTGCCGAAAAGGCAAACGTCCGGCTCCTTCTCCCACAAGGAAAGGCCCAGCCCTGAAAGCTCTTGCTGCTCTTCACTTATGCTTGGCACCCTATCTACAGGCACAACAGCACTGGGGATCTGTGCTTTCCCAGAGATGCAACATCTCATGGCGCTCGGCCACGGCACAGCCTCTTGCCGAAAAGGCAGACATCCGGCTCCTTCTCCCACAAGGAAGGGCCCAGCCCTGAAAGCTCTTGCTGCTCTTCACTTATGCTTGGCGCCCTATCTACAGGCACCACAGCACTGGGGATCTGTGCTTTCCCAGAGACGCAACATCTCACGGCGCTCGGCCGCGACAGATTCTCTTGCCGAAATGGTAAAAGTCCGGCTCCTTCTCCCACAAGGAAGGGCCCAGCCCTGAAAGCTCTTGCTGCTCTTCACTTATGCTTGGCGCCCTATCTACAGGCACAACAGTAGTGGGGATCTGTGCTTTCCCAGACACGCAACATCTCATGGCGCTCGGCCGCGGCAGAGCCTCTTGCCGAAAAGGCAAACGTCCGGCTCCTTGTCCCACAAGGAAGGGCCCAGTCCTGAAAGCTGTTGCTGCTCTTCACGGTCACTTGGCGCCCTATCTACAAGCACAACAGCACTGGGGATCTGTGCTTTCCCAGAGACGCAACATGTCATGGCGCTCGGCCGCGGCAGAGTCTCTTGCCGAAAAGGCAAACGTCCGACTCCTTCTCCCACAAGGAAGGGCCCAGCCCTGAAAGCTCTTGCTGCTCTTCTCTTATGCTTGGTACCCTATCTACAGGCACAACAGCACTGGGGATCTGTGCTTTCTCAGACACGCAACATCTCATGGCGCTCGGCCGCGGCACAGCCTCTTGCCGAAAAGGCAAACGTCCGGCTACTTGTCCCACAAGGAAGGGCCCAGCCCTGAAAGCTCTTGCTGCTCTTCACGGTGCCCTGGCGCCCTATCTACAGCCACAACAGCAGTGGGGATCTGTGCTTTCCCAGAGACGCAACATCTCATGGCGCTCGGCCGCGGCAGAGACTCTTGCTGAAAAGGCAAACATCCGGCTCCTTCTCCCACAAGGAAGGGCCCAGCCCTGAAAGCTGTAGCTGCTCTTCACGGTCCCTTGGCACCCTATCTAGAGGCAAAACAGCACTGGGGATCTCTGCTTTCACGGAGAGGGAACATCTCATGGCGCGCGGCCGCGGCAGAGCCTCTTGCCGAAATGGCAAAATCCGGCTCCTTCTCCCACAAGGAAGGGCAGAGCCCTGAAAGCTGTAGCTGCTCTTCACGGTCTCTTGGCGCCCTATCTACAGGCACAACAGCAGTGGGGATCTGTGCTTTCCCAGAGACGCAACATCTCACGGCGCTCGGCCGCGGCAGAGCCTCTTGCCGAAATGGCAAACGTCCATCTCCTCGTCGCACAAAAAAGGGCCCAGCCCTGAAAGCTCTTGCTGCTCTTCACTTATGCTTGGCGCCCTATCTACAGGCACCACAGCACTGGGGATCTGTGCTTTCCCAGAGACGCAACATCTCATGGCGCTCGGCCGCGTCAGAGCCTCTTGCCGAAAAGGCAAACGTCCGGCTCCTTCTCCCAAAAGGATGGTGACAGCCCTGAAAGCTCTTGCTGCTCTTCACTTATGCTTGGCGCCCTATCTACAGGCACCACAGCACTGGGGATCTGTGCTTTCCCAGAGACGCAACATCTCACGGCGCTCGGCCGCGGCAGAGCCTCTTGCCGAAATGGTAAACGTCCGGCTCCTTCTCCCACAAGGAAGGGCCCAGCCCTGAAAGCTCTTGCTGCTCTTCACTTATGCTTGGCGCCCTATCTACAGGCACAACAGCACTGGGGATCTGTGCTTTCCCAGAGTCGCAACATCTCATGGCGCTTGGCTGCGGACGACACTCTTGCCGAAAAGGCAAATGTCCGGCTCCTTCTCCCACAAGGAAGGGCCCAGCCCTGAAAGCTCCAGCTGCTCTTCACGGTGCCCAGGCGCCCTATCTACAGGCACAACAGCACTGGGGATCTGTGCTTTCCCAGAGACGCAACATCTCATGGAGCTCCGCCACGGCAGAGCCTCTTGCCGAAATGGTAAACGTCCGGCTCGTTGTCCCACAAGGAAGGGCCCAGCCCTGAAAGGTCTTGCTGCTCTTCACCTACCCTTGGCGCCCTGTCTACAAGCACAACAGCAGTGGGGATCTGTGCTTTCCCAGAGACGCAACGTCTCATGGCGCTCGGCCGCGGCACATCCTCTTGCCGAAAAGGCAAACGTCCGCCTCCTTCTCCCGGAAGGAAGGGCCCAGCCCTGAAAGATGTTCTTGCTCTTTACGGTCACTTGGCGCCCTATCTACAGGCACAACAGTAGTGGGGATCTGTGCTTTCCCAGACACGCAACATCTCATGGCGCTCGGCCGCGGCAGAGCCTCTTGCCGAAAAGGCAAACGTCCGGCTCCTTGTCCCACAAGGAAGGGCCCAGTCCTGAAAGCTGTTGCTGCTCTTCACGGTCACTTGGCGCCCTATCTACAAGCACAACAGCACTGGGGATCTGTGCTTTCCCAGAGACGCAACATGTCATGGCGCTCGGCCGCGGCAGAGCCTCTTGCCGAAAAGGCAAACGTCCGACTCCTTCTCCCACAAGGAAGGGCCCAGCCCTGAAAGCTCTTGCTGCTCTTCTCTTATGCTTGGTACCCTATCTACAGGCACAACAGCACTGGGGATCTGTGCTTTCTCAGACACGCAACATCTCATGGCGCTCGGCCGCGGCACAGCCTCTTGCCGAAAAGGCAAACGTCCGGCTACTTGTCCCACAAGGAAGGGCCCAGCCCTGAAAGCTCTTGCTGCTCTTCACGGTGCCCTGGCGCCCTATCTACAGCCACAACAGCAGTGGGGATCTGTGCTTTCCCAGAGACGCAACATCTCATGGCGCTCGGCCGCGGCAGAGACTCTTGCTGAAAAGGCAAACATCCGGCTCCTTCTCCCACAAGGAAGGGCCCAGCCCTGAAAGCTGTAGCTGCTCTTCACGGTCCCTTGGCACCCTATCTAGAGGCAAAACAGCACTGGGGATATCTGCTTTCACGGAGAGGGAACATCTCATGGTGCTCGGCCGCGGCAGAGCCTCTTGCCGAAATGGCAAAATCCGGCTCCTTCTCCCACAAGGAAGGGCAGAGCCCTGAAAGCTGTAGCTGCTCTTCACGGTCTCTTGGCGCCCTATCTACAGGCACAACAGCAGTGGGGATCTGTGCTTTCCCAGAGTCGCAACATCTCATGGCGCTCGGCCACGGCAGATCCTCTTGCCGAAAAGGCAAAAGTCCGGCTCCTTCTCCCACAAGGAAGGGCACAGACCTGAAAGCTCTTGCTGCTCTTAACGGTCACTTGGCGCCCTATCTACAGGCACAACAGCACTGGGGATCTGTGCTTTCCAGACACGCAACATCTCATGGCGCTCGGCTGCGGACGAGCCTCTTGCCAAAAAGGCAAACGTCCGGCTCCTTCTCCCACAAGGAAGGGCCCAGCCCTGAAAGCTCTTGCTGCTCTTCACGGTGCCCAGGCGCCCTATCTACAGGCACAACAGCACTGGGGATCTGTGCTTTCCCAGAGACGCAACATCTTATGGCGCTCGGCCGCGGCAGAGCCTCTTGCCGAAATGGCAAACATCCGGCTCCTTCTACCACAAGGAAGGGCCCAGCCCTGAAAGCTGTAGCTGCTCTCCACGGTCACTTGGGGCCCTATCTACAGGCACAACAGCAGTGGGCATCTGTGCTTTCCCAGAGACCCAACAACTCACGGCGCTCGGCCGCGGCAGAGCCTCTTGCCGAAAAGGCAAACGTCCGGCTCCTTCTCCCACAAGGAAGGGCCCAGCCCTGAAAGCTCTTGCTGCTCTTCACTTATGCTTGTTGCCCTATCTACAGGCACAACAGCACTGAGGATCTGTGCTTTCCCAGAGACGCAACATCTCATGGCGCTCGGCCGCGGCAGAGCCTCTTGCCGAAAAGGGAAACGTCCGGCTCCTTCTCCCACAAGGAAGGGCCCAGCCCTGAAAGCTCTTGCTGCTCTTCACGGTGCCCTGGCGCCCTATCTACAGCCACAAGAGCAGTGGGGATCTGTGCTTTCCCAGAGACGCAACATCTCATGGCGCTCGGCCGCGGCAGAGCCTCTTGCCGAAATGGCAAACGTCCATCTCCTCGTCGCACAAGGAAGGGCCCAGCCCTGAAAGCTCTTGCTGCTCTTCACTTATGCTTGGCGCCCTATCTACAGGCACAACAGCAGTGGGGATCTGTGCTTTCCCAGAGACGCAACATCTCATGGCGCTCGGCCGCGGCAGAGCCTCTTGCTGAAAAGGTAAAAGTCCGGCTCCTTCTCCCACAAGGAAGGGCCCAGCCCTGAAAGCTCTTGCTGCTTTTCACTTATGCTTGTTGCCCTATCTACAGGCACAACAGCACTGGGGATCTGTGCTTTCCCAGAGACGCAACATCTCATGGCGCTCGGCCGCGGCAGAGCCTCTTGCCGAAAAGGCAAACGTCCGGCTCCTTCTCCCACAAGGAAGGGCCCAGCCCTGAAAGCTCTTGCTGCTCTTCACCTACCCTTGGCGCCCTATCTACAGGCACAACAGCACTGGGGATCTGTGCTTTCCCAGACACGCAACATCTCATGGCGCTCGGCCGCGGCAGAGCCTCTTGCCGAAAAGGCAAACGTCCGGCTCCTTCTCCCACAAGGAAGGGCCCAGCCCTGAAAGCTCTTGCTGCTCTTGACTGTCCCTTGGCACCCTATCTAGAGGCACAACAGCACTGGGGATCTGTGCTTTCCCGGAGAGGGAACATCTCTTGACTCCCAGCCGCGTCAGAGCCTCTTGCCGAAATGGCAAACATCCGGCTACTTCTCCCACAAGGAAGGGCCCAGCCCTGAAAGCTCTTGCTGCTCTTCACGGTGCCCTGGTGCCCTATCTACAGGCACAACAGCACTGGGGATCTGTGCTTTCCCAGAGACACAACATCTCATGGCGCTCGGCCGCGGCACAGCCTCTTGCCGAAAAGGCAAACGTCCGGCTCCTTCTCCCACAAGGAAAGGCCCAGCCCTGAAAGCTCTTGCTGCTCTTCACTTATGCTTGGCGCCCTATCTACAGGCACAACAGCACTGGGGATCTGTGCTTTCCCAGAGATGCAACATCTCATGGCGCTCGGCCACGGCACAGCCTCTTGCCGAAAAGGCAGACATCCGGCTCCTTCTCCCACAAGGAAGGGCCCAGCCCTGAAAGCTCTTGCTGCTCTTCACTTATGCTTGGCGCCCTATCTACAGGCACCACAGCACTGGGGATCTGTGCTTTCCCAGAGACGCAACATCTCATGGCGCTCGGCCGCGTCAGAGCCTCTTGCCGAAAAGGCAAACGTCCGGCTCCTTCTCCCAAAAGGATGGTGACAGCCCTGAAAGCTCTTGCTGCTCTTCACTTATGCTTGGCGCCCTATCTACAGGCACCACAGCACTGGGGATCTGTGCTTTCCCAGAGACGCAACATCTCACGGCGCTCGGCCGCGGCAGAGCCTCTTGCCGAAATGGTAAACGTCCGGCTCCTTCTCCCACAAGGAAGGGCCCAGCCCTGAAAGCTCTTGCTGCTCTTCACTTATGCTTGGCGCCCTATCTACAGGCACAACAGCACTGGGGATCTGTGCTTTCCCAGAGTCGCAACATCTCATGGCGCTTGGCTGCGGACGACACTCTTGCCGAAAAGGCAAATGTCCGGCTCCTTCTCCCACAAGGAAGGGCCCAGCCCTGAAAGCTCCAGCTGCTCTTCACGGTGCCCAGGCGCCCTATCTACAGGCACAACAGCACTGGGGATCTGTGCTTTCCCAGAGACGCAACATCTCATGGAGCTCCGCCACGGCAGAGCCTCTTGCCGAAATGGTAAACGTCCGGCTCGTTGTCCCACAAGGAAGGGCCCAGCCCTGAAAGGTCTTGCTGCTCTTCACCTACCCTTGGCGCCCTGTCTACAAGCACAACAGCAGTGGGGATCTGTGCTTTCCCAGAGACGCAACGTCTCATGGCGCTCGGCCGCGGCACATCCTCTTGCCGAAAAGGCAAACGTCCGCCTCCTTCTCCCGGAAGGAAGGGCCCAGCCCTGAAAGATGTTCTTGCTCTTTACGGTCACTTGGCGCCCTATCTACAGGCACAACAGTAGTGGGGATCTGTGCTTTCCCAGACACGCAACATCTCATGGCGCTCGGCCGCGGCAGAGCCTCTTGCCGAAAAGGCAAACGTCCGGCTCCTTGTCCCACAAGGAAGGGCCCAGTCCTGAAAGCTGTTGCTGCTCTTCACGGTCACTTGGCGCCCTATCTACAAGCACAACAGCACTGGGGATCTGTGCTTTCCCAGAGACGCAACATGTCATGGCGCTCGGCCGCGGCAGAGCCTCTTGCCGAAAAGGCAAACGTCCGACTCCTTCTCCCACAAGGAAGGGCCCAGCCCTGAAAGCTCTTGCTGCTCTTCTCTTATGCTTGGTACCCTATCTACAGGCACAACAGCACTGGGGATCTGTGCTTTCTCAGACACGCAACATCTCATGGCGCTCGGCCGCGGCACAGCCTCTTGCCGAAAAGGCAAACGTCCGGCTACTTGTCCCACAAGGAAGGGCCCAGCCCTGAAAGCTCTTGCTGCTCTTCACGGTGCCCTGGCGCCCTATCTACAGCCACAACAGCAGTGGGGATCTGTGCTTTCCCAGAGACGCAACATCTCATGGCGCTCGGCCGCGGCAGAGACTCTTGCTGAAAAGGCAAACATCCGGCTCCTTCTCCCACAAGGAAGGGCCCAGCCCTGAAAGCTGTAGCTGCTCTTCACGGTCCCTTGGCACCCTATCTAGAGGCAAAACAGCACTGGGGATATCTGCTTTCACGGAGAGGGAACATCTCATGGTGCTCGGCCGCGGCAGAGCCTCTTGCCGAAATGGCAAAATCCGGCTCCTTCTCCCACAAGGAAGGGCAGAGCCCTGAAAGCTGTAGCTGCTCTTCACGGTCTCTTGGCGCCCTATCTACAGGCACAACAGCAGTGGGGATCTGTGCTTTCCCAGAGACGCAACATCTCACGGCGCTCGGCCGCGGCAGAGCCTCTTGCCGAAATGGCAAACGTCCATCTCCTCGTCGCACAAGGAAGGGCCCAGCCCTGAAAGCTCTTGCTGCTCTTCACTTATGCTTGGTGCCCTATCTACAGGCAGAAAAGCACTGGGGATCTCTGCTTTCCCAGAGACGCAACATCTCACGGCGCTCGGCCGCGGCAGAGCCTCTTGCCGAAATGGCAAACGTCCATCTCCTCGTCGCACAAGGAAGGGCCCAGACCTGAAAGCTCTTGCTGCTCTTCACTTATGCTTGGCGCCCTATCTACAGGCACAACAGCAGTGGGGATCTGTGCTTTCCCAGAGACGCAACATCTCATGGCGCTCGGCCGCGGCAGATCCTCTTGCCGAAAAGGCAAAAGTCCGGCTCCTTCTCCCACAAGGAAGGGCACAGACCTGAAAGCTCTTGCTGCTCTTAACGGTCACTTGGCGCCCTATCTACAGGCACAACAGCACTGGGGATCTGTGCTTTCCAGACACGCAACATCTCATGGCGCTCGGCTGCGGACGAGCCTCTTGCCAAAAAGGCAAACGTCCGGCTCCTTCTCCCACAAGGAAGGGCCCAGCCCTGAAAGCTCTTGCTGCTCTTCACGGTGCCCAGGCGCCCTATCTACAGGCACAACAGCACTGGGGATCTGTGCTTTCCCAGAGACGCAACATCTTATGGCGCTCGGCCGCGGCAGAGCCTCTTGCCGAAATGGCAAACATCCGGCTCCTTCTACCACAAGGAAGGGCCCAGCCCTGAAAGCTGTAGCTGCTCTCCACGGTCACTTGGGGCCCTATCTACAGGCACAACAGCAGTGGGCATCTGTGCTTTCCCAGAGACCCAACAACTCACGGCGCTCGGCCGCGGCAGAGCCTCTTGCCGAAAAGGCAAACGTCCGGCTCCTTCTCCCACAAGGAAGGGCCCAGCCCTGAAAGCTCTTGCTGCTCTTCACTTATGCTTGTTGCCCTATCTACAGGCACAACAGCACTGAGGATCTGTGCTTTCCCAGAGACGCAACATCTCATGGCGCTCGGCCGCGGCAGAGCCTCTTGCCGAAAAGGGAAACGTCCGGCTCCTTCTCCCACAAGGAAGGGCCCAGCCCTGAAAGCTCTTGCTGCTCTTCACGGTGCCCTGGCGCCCTATCTACAGCCACAACAGCAGTGGGGATCTGTGCTTTCCCAGAGACGCAACATCTCATGGCGCTCGGCCGCGGCAGAGCCTCTTGCCGAAATGGCAAAATCCGGCTCCTTCTCCCACAAGGAAGGGCAGAGCCCTGAAAGCTGTAGCTGCTCTTCACGGTCTCTTGGCGCCCTATCTACAGGCACAACAGCAGTGGGGATCTGTGCTTTCCCAGAGACGCAACATCTCACGGCGCTCGGCCGCGGCAGAGCCTCTTGCCGAAATGGCAAACGTCCATCTCCTCGTCGCACAAGGAAGAGCCCAGCCCTGAAAGCTCTTGCTGCTCTTCACTTATGCTTGGTGCCCTATCTACAGGCACCACAGCACTGGGGATCTGTGCTTTCCCAGAGACGCAACATCACATGGCGCTCGGCCGCGGCAGAGCCTCTTGCCGAAATGGCAAACGTCCATCTCCTCGTCGCACAAGGAAGGGCCCAGCCCTGAAAGCTCTTGCTGCTCTTCACTTATGCTTGGCGCCCTATCTACAGGCACAACAGCAGTGGGGATCTGTGCTTTCCCAGCGACGCAACATCTCATGGCGCTCGGCCGCGGCAGAGCCTCTTGCTGAAAAGGTAAACGTCCGGCTCCTTCTCCCACAAGGAAGGGCCCAGCCCTGAAAGCTCTTGCTGCTTTTCACTTATGCTTGGCGCCCTATCTACAGGCACAACAGCACTGGGGATCTGTGCTTTCCCAGAGACGCAACATCTCATGGCGCTCGGCCGCGGCAGAGCCTCTTGCCGAAAAGGCAAACGTCCGGCTCCTTCTCCCACAAGGAAGGGCACAGACCTGAAAGCTCTTGCTGCTCTTAACGGTCACTTGGCGCCCTATCTACAGGCACAACAGCACTGGGGATCTGTGCTTTCCAGACACGCAACATCTCATGGCGCTCGGCTGCGGACGAGCCTCTTGCCAAAAAGGCAAAAGTCCGGCTCCTTCTCCCACAAGGAAGGGCCCAGCCCTGAAAGCTCTTGCTGCTCTTCACGGTGCCCAGGCGCCCTATCTACTGGCACAACAGCACTGGGGATCTGTGCTTTCCCAGAGACGCAACATCTTATGGCGCTCGGCCGCGGCAGAGCCTCTTGCCGAAATGGCAAACATCCGGCTCCTTCTCCCACAAGGAACGGCCCAGCCCTGAAAGCTCTTGCTGCTCTTCACGGTCCCTTGGCACCCTATCTAGAGGCAAAACAGCACTGGGGATCTCTGCTTTCACGGAGAGGGAACATCTCATGGCGCGCGGCCGCGGCAGAGCCTCTTGCCGAAATGGCAAAATCCGGCTCCTTCTCCCACAAGGAAGGGCAGAGCCCTGAAAGCTGTAGCTGCTCTTCACGGTCTCTTGGCGCCCTATCTACAGGCACAACAGCACTGGGGATCTGTGCTTTCCCAGAGACGCAACATCTCACGGCGCTCGGCCGCGGCAGAGCCTCTTGCCGAAATGGCAAACGTCCATCTCCTCGTCGCACAAGGAAGAGCCCAGCCCTGAAAGCTCTTGCTGCTCTTCACTTATGCTTGGTGCCCTATCTACAGGCACAACAGCACTGGGGATCTCTGCTTTCCCAGAGACGCAACATCTCATGGCGCTTGGCCGCGGCAGAGCCTCTTGCCGAAATGGCAAATGTCCATCTCCTCGTCGCATAAGGAAGGGCCCAGCCCTGAAAGCTCTTGCTGCTCTTCACTTATGCTTGGCGCCCTATCTACAGGCACAACAGCACTGGGGATCTGTGCTTTCCCAGAGACGCAACATCTTATGGCGCTCGGCCGCGGCAGAGCCTCTTGCCAAAATGGCAAACGTCCGGCTACTTCTCCCACAAGGAAGGGCCCAGCCCTGAAAGCTCTTGGTGCTCTTCACCTGCCCTTGGCGCCCTATCTACAGGCACAACAGCACTGGGGATCTGTGCTTTCCCAGAGACGCAACATCTCATGGCGCTCGGCCGCGGCAGAGCCTCTTGCCGAAAAGGCAAACGACCGGCTCCTTCTCCCACAAGGAAGGGCCCAGCCCTGAAAGCTCTTGCTGCTCTTCACGGTGCCCTGGCGCCCTATCTATAGGCACAACAGCACTGGGGATCTGTTATTTCCCAGAGACGCAACATCTCATGGCGCTCGGCCACGGCAGAGCCTCTTGCCGAAAACCCAAAAGTCCGGCTCCTTCTCCCACAAGGAGGGGCCCAGCCCTGAAAGCTCTTGCTGCTCTTCACTTATGCTTGGCGCCCTATCTACAGGCACAACAGCACTGGGGATCTGTGCTTTCCCAGAGACGCAACATCCCAAGGCACTCGGCCGCGGCAAAGCCTCTTGTCGTAATGGCAAACATCCGGCTCCTTGTCCCACAAGGAAGGGCCCAGCCCTGAAAGCTCTTGCTGCTTTTCACCTACCCTTGGCGCCCTATCTACAGGCACAACAGCAGTGGGCATCTGTGCTTTCCCAGAGACGCAACATCTCATGGCGCTCGGCCGCGGCAGAGCCTCTTGCCGAAAAGGCAAACGTCCGGCTCCTTCTCCCACAAGGAAGGGCCCAGCCCTGAAAGCTCTGGCTCCTCTTCACATATGCTTGGTGCCCTATCTACAGGCACAACAGCAGTGGGGATCTGTGCTTTCCCGGAGAGCGAACATCTCTTGGCTCTCAGCCGCGGCAGAGCCTCTTGCCGAAATGGCAAACGTCCGGCTCCTTCTCCCACAAGGAAGGGCCCAGCCCTGAAAGCTCTTGCTGCTTTTCACGGTGCCCTGGCGCCCTATCTACAGGCACAACAGCACTGGGGATCTGTGCTTTCCCAGCGACGCAACATATCATGGCGGTCGGCCGCGGCAGAGCCTCTTGCCGAAAAGGCAAACGTCCGGCTCCTTGTCCCACAAGGAAGGGCCCAGCCCTGAAAGCTCTTGCTGATCTTCACGGTGCCCTGGTGCCCTATCTATAGGCACAACAGCACTGGGGATCTGTGCTTTCCCAGAGACACAACATCTCATGGCGCTCGGCCGCGGCAGAGCCTCTTGCCGAAAAGGCAAAAGTCCAGCTCCTTGTCCCACAAGGAAGGGCCCAGCCCTGAAAGCTCTTGCTGCTCTTCACCTACCCTTGGCGCCCTATCTACATGCACAACAGCAGTGGGGATCTGTGCTTTCCCAGAGACGCAACATCTCATGGCGCTCGGCCGCGGCAGAGCCTCTTGCCGAAAAGGCAGACATCCGGCTCCTTCTCCCACAAGGAAGAGCCCAGCCCTGAAAGCTCTTGCTGCTCTTCACAGTGCCCTGGCGCCCTATGTACAGGCACAACAGCAGTGGGGATCTGTGCTTTCCCAGAGACGCAACATCTCATGGCGCTCGGCCGCGGCAGAACCTCTTGCCGAAAAGGCAAACGTCCGGCTCCTTCTCCCACAAGGAAGGGCCCAGCCGTGAAAGCTCTTGCTCCTCTTCACGGTGCCCTGGCGCCCTATCTACAGGCACAACAGCAGTGGGGATCTGTGCTTTCCCAGAGACGCAACATCTCATGGCGCTCGGCCGCGGCAGAGCCTCTTGCCGAAAAGTCAAAAGTCCGGCTCCTTCTGCCACAAGGAAGGGCCCAGCCCTGAAAGCTCTTGCTGCTCTTCACTTATGCTTGTTGCCCTATCTACAGTCACAACAGCACTGGGGATCTGTGCTTTCCCAGAGACGCAACATCTCATGGCGCTCGGCCGCAGCAGAGCCTCTTGCCGAAATGGCAAACGTCCACCTCCTCGTCGCACAAGGAAGGGCCCAGCCCTGAAAGCTCTTGCTGCTCTTCACTTATGCTTGGCGCCCTATCTACAGGCACAACAGCAGTGGGGATCTGTGCTTTCCTTGAGACGCAACATCTCATGGCGCTCGGCCGCGGCAGAGCCTCTTGCTGAAAAGGTAAACGTCCGGCTCCTTCTCCCACAAGGAAGGGCCCAGCCCTGAAAGCTCTTGCTGCTTTTCACTTATGCTTGTTGCCCTATCTACAGGCACAACAGCACTGGGGATCTGTGCTTTCCCAGAGACGCAACATCTCATGGCGCTCGGCCGCGGCAGAGCCTCTTGCCGAAAAGGCAAACGTCCGGCTCCTTCTCCCACAAGGAAGGGCACAGACCTGAAAGCTCTTGCTGCTCTTAACGGTCACTTGGCGCCCTATCTACAGGCACAACAGCACTGGGGATCTGTGCTTTCCAGACACGCAACATCTCATGGCGCTCGGCTGCGGACGAGCCTCTTGCCGAAAAGGCAAACGTCCGGCTCCTTCTCCCACAAGGAATGGCCCAGCCCTGAAAGCTCTTGCTGCTCTTCACGGTGCCCAGGCGCCCTATCTACTGGCACAACAGCACTGGGGATCTGTGCTTTCCCAGAGACGCAACATCTTATGGCGCTCGGCCGCGGCAGAGCCTCTTGCCGAAATGGCAAACATCCGGCTCCTTCTCCCACAAGGAAGGGCCCAGCCCTGAAAGCTCTTGCTGCTCTTCACTTATGCTTGTTGCCCTATCTACAGGCACAACAGCACTGAGGATCTGTGCTTTCCCAGAGACGCAACATCTCATGGCGCTCGGCCGCGGCAGAGCCTCTTGCCGAAAAGGCAAACGTCCGGCTCCTTCTCCCACAAGGAAGGACCCAGCCCTGAAAGCTCTTGCTGCTCTTCACGGTGCCCTGGCACCCTATCTACAGCCACAACAGCAGTGGGGATCTGTGCTTTCCCAGAGATGCAACATCTCATGGCGCTCGGCTGCGTCAGAGACTCTTGCTGAAAAGGCAAACATCCGGCTCCTTCTCCCACAAGGAAGGGCCCAGCCCTGAAAGCTCTTGCTGCTCTTCACGGTCCCTTGGCACCCTATCTAGAGGCAAAACAGCACTGGGGATCTCTGCTTTCCCGGAGAGGGAACATCTCATGGCGCGCGGCCGCGGCAGAGCCTCTTGCCGAAATGGCAAAATCCGGCTCCTTCTCCCACAAGGAAGGGCAGAGCCCTGAAAGCTGTAGCTGCTCTTCACGGTCTCTTGGCGCCCTATCTACAGGCACAACAGCACTGGGGATCTGTGCTTTCCCAGAGACGCAACATCTCACGGCGCTCGGCCGCGGCAGAGCCTCTTGCCGAAATGGCAAACGTCCATCTCCTCGTCGCACAAGGAAGAGCCCAGCCCTGAAAGCTCTTGCTGCTCTTCACTTATGCTTGGTGCCCTATCTACAGGCACAACAGCACTGGGGATCTCTGCTTTCCCAGAGACGCAACATCTCATGGCGCTTGGCCGCGGCAGAGCCTCTTGCCGAAATGGCAAATGTCCATCTCCTGGTCGCATAAGGAAGGGCCCAGCCCTGAAAGCTCTTGCTGCTCTTCACTTATGCTTGGCGCCCTATCTACAGGCACAACAGCACTGGGGATCTGTGCTTTCCCAGAGACGCAACATCTTATGGCGCTCGGCCGCGGCAGAGCCTCTTGCCAAAATGGCAAACGTCCGGCTACTTCTCCCACAAGGAAGGGCCCAGCCCTGAAAGCTCTTGCTGCTCTTCACCTGCCCTTGGCGCCCTATCTACAGGCACAACAGCACTGGGGATCTGTGCTTTCCCAGAGACGCAACATCTCATGGCGCTCGGCCGCGGCAGAGCCTCTTGCCGAAAAGGCAAACGTCCGGCTCCTTGTCCCACAAGGAAGGGCCCAGCCCTGAAAGCTCTTGCTGCTCTTCACGGTGCCCTGGCGCCCTATCTATAGGCACAACAGCACTGGGGATCTGTTATTTCCCAGAGACGCAACATCTCATGGCGCTCGGCCGCGGCAGAGCCTCTTGCCGAAAAGCCAAAAGTCCGGCTCCTTCTCCCACAAGGAGGGGCCCAGCCCTGAAAGCTCTTGCTGCTCTTCACTTATGCTTGGCGCCCTATCTACAGGCACAACAGCACTGGGGATCTGTGCTTTCCCAGAGACGCAACATCCCAAGGCACTCGGCCGCGGCAAAGCCTCTTGTCGTAATGGCAAACATCCGGCTCCTTGTCCCACAAGGAAGGGCCCAGCCCTGAAAGCTCTTGCTGCTTTTCACCTACCCTTGGCGCCCTATCTACAGGCACAACAGCAGTGGGGATCTGTGCTTTCCCAGAGACGCAACATCTCATGGCGCTCGGCCGCGGCAGAGCCTCTTGCCGAAAAGGCAAACGTCCGGCTCCTTCTCCCACAAGGAAGGGCACAGACCTGAAAGCTCTTGCTGCTCTTAACGGTCACTTGGCGCCCTATCTACAGGCACAACAGCACTGGGGATCTGTGCTTTCCAGACACGCAACATCTCATGGCGCTCGGCTGCGGACGAGCCTCTTGCCGAAAAGGCAAACGTCCGGCTCCTTCTCCCACAAGGAAGGGCCCAGCCCTGAAAGCTCTTGCTGCTCTTCACGGTGCCCAGGCGCCCTATCTACTGGCACAACAGCACTGGGGATCTGTGCTTTCCCAGAGACGCAACATCTTATGGCGCTCGGCCGCGGCAGAGCCTCTTGCCGAAATGGCAAACATCCGGCTCCTTCTCCCACAAGGAAGGGCCCAGCCCTGAAAGCTCTTGCTGCTCTTCACTTATGCTTGTTGCCCTATCTACAGGCACAACAGCACTGAGGATCTGTGCTTTCCCAGAGACGCAACATCTCATGGCGCTCGGCCGCGGCAGAGCCTCTTGCCGAAAAGGCAAACGTCCGGCTCCTTCTCCCACAAGGAAGGACCCAGCCCTGAAAGCTCTTGCTGCTCTTCACGGTGCCCTGGCGCCCTATCTACAGCCACAACAGCAGTGGGGATCTGTGCTTTCCCAGAGATGCAACATCTCATGGCGCTCGGCTGCGTCAGAGACTCTTGCTGAAAAGGCAAACATCCGGCTCCTTCTCCCACAAGGAAGGGCCCAGCCCTGAAAGCTCTTGCTGCTCTTCACGGTCCCTTGGCACCCTATCTAGAGGCAAAACAGCACTGGGGATCTCTGCTTTCCCGGAGAAGGAACATCTCATCGCGCGCGGCCGCGGCAGAGCCTCTTGCCGAAATGGCAAAATCCGGCTCCTTCTCCCACAAGGAAGGGCAGAGCCCTGAAAGCTGTAGCTGCTCTTCACGGTCTCTTGGTGCCCTATCTACAGGCACAACAGCACTGGGGATCTGTGCTTTCCCAGAGACGCAACATCTCACGGCGCTCGGCCGCGGCAGAGCCTCTTGCCGAAATGGCAAACGTCCATCTCCTCGTCGCACAAGGAAGAGCCCAGCCCTGAAAGCTCTTGCTGCTCTTCACTTATGCTTGGTGCCCTATCTACAGGCACAACAGCACTGGGGATCTCTGCTTTCCCAGAGACGCAACATCTCATGGCGCTTGGCCGCGGCAGAGCCTCTTGCCGAAATGGCAAATGTCCATCTCCTCGTCGCATAAGGAAGGGCCCAGCCCTGAAAGCTCTTGCTGCTCTTCACTTATGCTTGGCGCCCTATCTACAGGCACAACAGCACTGGGGATCTGTGCTTTCCCAGAGACGCAACATCTTATGGCGCTCGGCCGCGGCAGAGCCTCTTGCCAAAATGGCAAACGTCCGGCTACTTCTCCCACAAGGAAGGGCCCAGCCCTGAAAGCTCTTGCTGCTCTTCACCTGCCCTTGGCGCCCTATCTACAGGCACAACAGCACTGGGGATCTGTGCTTTCCCAGAGACGCAACATCTCATGGCGCTCGGCCGCGGCAGAGCCTCTTGCCGAAAAGGCAAACGTCCGGCTCCTTGTCCCACAAGGAAGGGCCCAGCCCTGAAAGCTCTTGCTGCTCTTCACGGTGCCCTGGCGCCCTATCTATAGGCACAACAGCACTGGGGATCTGTTATTTCCCAGAGACGCAACATCTCATGGCGCTCGGCCGCGGCAGAGCCTCTTGCCGAAAAGCCAAAAGTCCGGCTCCTTCTCCCACAAGGAGGGGCCCAGCCCTGAAAGCTCTTGCTGCTCTTCACTTATGCTTGGCGCCCTATCTACAGGCACAACAGCACTGGGGATCTGTGCTTTCCCAGAGACGCAACATCCCAAGGCACTCGGCCGCGGCAAAGCCTCTTGTCGTAATGGCAAACATCCGGCTCCTTGTCCCACAAGGAAGGGCCCAGCCCTGAAAGCTCTTGCTGCTTTTCACCTACCCTTGGCGCCCTATCTACAGGCACAACAGCAGTGGGGATCTGTGCTTTCCCAGAGACGCAACATCTCATGGCGCTCGGCCGCGGCAGAGCCTCATGCCGAAAAGGCAAACGTCCGGCTCCTTCTCCCACAAGGAAGGGCCCAGCCCTGAAAGCTCTGGCTCCTCTTCACATATGCTTGCTGCCCTATCTACAGGCACAACAGCACTGGGGATCTGTGCTTTCCCAGAGATGCAACATCTCATGGCGCTCGGCCGCGGCAGAGCCTCTTGCCGAAAAGGCAAACGTCCGGCTCCTTCTCCCACAAGGAAGGGCCCAGCCCTGAAAGCTCTTGCTGCTTTTCACGGTGCCCTGGCGCCCTATCTACAGGCACAACAGCACTGGGGATCTGTGCTTTCCCAGCGACGCAACATATCATGGCGGTCGGCCGCGGCAGAGCCTCTTGCCGAAAAGGCAAACGTCCGGCTCCTTGTCCCACAAGGAAGGGCCCAGCCCTGAAAGCTCTTGCTGCTCTTCACCTACCCTTGGCGCCCTATCTACATGCACAACAGCAGTGGGGATCTGTGCTTTCCCAGAGACGCAACATCTCATGGCGCTCGGCCGCGGCAGAGCCTCTTGCCGAAAAGGCAGACATCCGGCTCCTTCTCCCCCATGAAGGGCCCAGCCCTGAAAGCTGTAGCTGCTCTTCACGGTCTCTTGGCGCCCTATCTACAGGCACAACAGCAGTGGGGATCTGTGCTTTCCCAGAGACGCAACATCTCATGGCGCTCGGCCGCGGCAGAACCTCTTGCCGAAAAGGCAAACGTCCGGCTCCTTCTCCCACAAGGAAGGGCCCAGCCGTGAAAGCTCTTGCTCCTCTTCACGGTGCCCTGGCGCCCTATCTACAGGCACAACAGCACTGGGGATCTGTGCTTTCCCAGAGACGCAACATCTCATGGCGCTCGGCCGCGGCAGAGCCTCTTGCCGAAAAGTCAAAAGTCCGGCTCCTTCTCCCACAAGGAAGGGCCCAGCCCTGAAAGCTCTTGCTGCTCTTCACTTATGCTTGGCACCCTATCTACAGTCACAACAGCACTGGGGATCTGTGCTTTCCCAGAGATGCAACATCTCATGGCGCTCGGCCGCAGCAGAGCCTCTTGCCGAAAAGGCAAACGTCCGGCTCCTTCTCCCACAAGGAAGGGCCCAGCCCTGAAAGCTCTTGCTGCTTTTCACGGTGCCATGGCGCCCTATCTACAGGCACAACAGCACTGGGGATCTGTGCTTTCCCAGCGACGCAACATCTCATGGCGCTCGGCCGCGGCAGAGCCTCTTGCCGAAAAGGCAAACGTCCGGCTCCTTCTCCCACAAGGAAGGGCCCAGCCCTGAAAACTCTTGCTGATCTTCACGGTGCCCTGGCGCCCTATCTATAGGCACAACAGCACTGGGGATCTGTGCTTTCCCAGAGACGCAACACATCATGGCGCTCGGCCGCGGCAGAGCCTCTTGCCGAAAAGGCAAACGTCCGGCTCCTTCTCCCACAAGGAAGGGCTCAGCCCTGAAAGCTGTAGATGCTCTTCACGGTCACTTGGTGCCCTATCTACAGGCACAACAGCACTGGGGATCTGTGCTTTCCCAGAGACGCAACATCTCAAGGCACTCGGCCGCGGCAGAGCCTCTTGTCGTAATGGCAAACATCCGGCTCCTTGTCCCACAAGGAAGGGCCCAGCCCTGAAAGCTCTTGCTGCTTTTCACCTACCCTTGGCCCACTATCTACAGGCACAAGAGCAGTGGGGATCTGTGCTTTCCCAGAGACGCAACATCTCATGGCGCTCGGCCGCGGCAGAGCCTCATGCCGAAAAGGCAAACATCCGGCTCCTTCTCCCACAAGGAAGGGCCCAGCCCTGAAAGCTCTTGCTGCTCTTCACTTATGCTTGGCACCCTATCTACAGTCACAACAGCACTGGGGATCTGTGCTTTCCCAGAGATGCAACATCTCATGGCGCTCGGCCGCAGCAGAGCCTCTTGCCGAAAAGGCAAACGTCCGGCTCCTTCTCCCACAAGGAAGGGCCCAGCCCTGAAAGCTCTTGCTGCTTTTCACGGTGCCATGGCGCCCTATCTACAGGCACAACAGCACTGGGGATCTGTGCTTTCCCAGCGACGCAACATCTCATGGCGCTCGGCCGCGGCAGAGCCTCTTGCCGAAAAGGCAAACGTCCGGCTCCTTCTCCCACAAGGAAGGGCCCAGCCCTGAAAACTCTTGCTGATCTTCACGGTGCCCTGGCGCCCTATCTATAGGCACAACAGCACTGGGGATCTGTGCTTTCCCAGAGACGCAACACATCATGGCGCTCGGCCGCGGCAGAGCCTCTTGCCGAAAAGGCAAACGTCCGGCTCCTTCTCCCACAAGGAAGGGCTCAGCCCTGAAAGCTGTAGATGCTCTTCACGGTCACTTGGTGCCCTATCTACAGGCACAACAGCACTGGGGATCTGTGCTTTCCCAGAGACGCAACATCTCAAGGCACTCGGCCGCGGCAGAGCCTCTTGTCGTAATGGCAAACATCCGGCTCCTTGTCCCACAAGGAAGGGCCCAGCCCTGAAAGCTCTTGCTGCTTTTCACCTACCCTTGGCGCACTATCTACAGGCACAAGAGCAGTGGGGATCTGTGCTTTCCCAGAGACGCAACATCTCATGGCGCTCGGCCGCGGCAGAGCCTCATGCCGAAAAGGCAAACATCCGGCTCCTTCTCCCACAAGGAAGGGCCCAGCCCTGAAAGCTCTTGCTGCTCTTCACGGTCTCTTGGCGCCCTATCTACAGGCACAACAGCAGTGGGGATCTGTGCTTTCCCAGAGACGCAACATCTCACGGCGCTCGGCCGCGGCAGAGCCTCTTGCCGAAAAGGCAAACGTCCGGCTCCTTCTCCCACAAGGAAGAGCCCAGCCCTGAAAGCTCTTGCTGCTCTTCACGGTGCCCTGGCGCCCTATGTACAGGCACAACAGCAGTGGGGATCTGTGCTTTCCCAGAGACGCAACATCTCATGGCGCTCGGCCGCGGCAGAACCTCTTGCCGAAAAGTCAAACGTCCGGCTCCTTCTCCCACAAGGAAGGGCCCAGCCGTGAAAGCTCTTGCTCCTCTTCACGGTGCCCTGGCGCCCTATCTACAGGCACAACAGCACTGGGGATCTGTGCTTTCCCAGAGACGCAACATCTCATGGCGCTCGGCCGCGGCAGAGCCTCTTGCCGAAAAGTCAAAAGTCCGGCTCCTTCTCCCACAAGGAAGGGCCCAGCCCTGAAAGCTCTTGCTGCTCTTCACTTATGCTTGGCACCCTATCTACAGTCACAACAGCACTGGGGATCTGTGCTTTCCCAGAGATGCAACATCTCATGGCGCTCGGCCGCAGCAGAGCCTCTTGCCGAAAAGGCAAACGTCCGGCTCCTTCTCCCACAAGGAAGGGCCCAGCCCTGAAAGCTCTTGGTGCTTTTCACGGTGCCATGGCGCCCTATCTACAGGCACAACAGCACTGGGGATCTGTGCTTTCCCAGCGACGCAACATCTCATGGCGCTCGGCCGCGGCAGAGCCTCTTGCCGAAAAGGCAAACGTCCGGCTCCTTCTCCCACAAGGAAGGGCCCAGCCCTGAAAGCTCTTGCTGATCTTCACGGTGCCCTGGCGCCCTATCTATAGGCACAACAGCAGTGGGGATCTGTGCTTTCCCAGAGACGCAACACATCATGGCGCTCGGACGCGGCAGAGTATCTTGCCGAAAAGGCAAACGTCCGGCTCCTTCTCCCACAAGGAAGGGCCCAGCCCTGAAAGCTGTAGATGCTCTTCACGGTCACTTGGCGCCCTATCTACAGGCACAACAGCACTGGGGATCTGTGCTTTCCCAGAGACGCAACATCTCAAGGCACTCGGCCGCGGCAGAGCCTCTTGTCGTAATGGCAAACATCCGGCTCCTTGTCCCACAAGGAAGGGCCCAGCCCTGAAAGCTCTTGCTGCTTTTCACCTACCCTTGGCGCCCTATCTACAGGCACAACAGCAGTGGGGATCTGTGCTTTCCCAGAGACGCAACATCTCATGGCGCTCGGCCGCGGCAGAGCCTCATGCCGAAAAGGCAAACGTCCGGCTCCTTCTCCCACAAGGAAGGGCCCAGCCCTGAAAACTCTTGCTGCTCTTCACATATGCTTGGTGCCCTATCTACAGGCACAACAGCACTGGGGATCTGTGCTTTCCCAGAGATGCAACATCTCATGGCGCTCGGCCGCGGCAGAGCCTCTTGCCGAAAAGGCAAACGTCCGGCTCCTTCTCCCACAAGGAAGGGCCCAGCCCTGAAAGCTCTTGCTGCTTTTCACGGTGCCCTGGCGCCCTATCTATAGGCACAACAGCACTGGGGATATGTGCTTTCCCAGCGACGCAACATATCATGGCGGTCGGCCGCGGCAGAGCCTCTTGCCGAAAAGGCAAACGTCCGGCTCCTTGTCCCACAAGGAAATGCCCAGCCCTGAAAGCTCTTGCTGCTCTTCACCTACCCTTGGCGCCCTATCTACATGCACAACAGCAGTGGGGATCTGTGCTTTCCCAGAGACGCAACATCTCATGGTGCTCGGCCGCGGCAGAGCCTCTTGCCGAAAAGGCAGACATCCGGCTCCTTCTCCCCCAAGGAAGGGCCCAGCCCTGAAAGCTGTAGCTGCTCTTCACGGTCACTTGGCACCCTATCTACAGGCACAACAACACTGGGGATCTGTGCTTTCCCAGAGACGCAACATCTCATGGCGCTCGGCCGCGGCAGAGCCTCTTGCTGAAAAGGCAAACGTCCGGCTCCTTCTCCCACAAGGAAGAGCCCAGCCCTGAAAGCTCTTGCTGCTCTTCACGGTGCCCTGGCGCCCTATGTACAGGCACAACAGCACTGGGGATCTGTGCTTTCCCAGAGACGCAACATCTCATGGCGCTCGGCCGCGGCAGAGCCTCTTGCCGAAATGGCAAACGTCCATCTCCTCGTCGCATAAGGAAGGGCCCAGCCCTGAAAGCTCTTGCTGCTCTTCACTTATGCTTGGCGCCCTATCTACAGGCACAACAGCACTGGGGATCTGTGCTTTCCCAGAGACGCAACATCTTATGGCGCTCGGCCGCGGCAGAGCCTCTTGCCAAAATGGCAAACGTCCGGCTACTTCTCCCACAAGGAAGGGCCCAGCCCTGAAAGCTCTTGCTGCTCTTCAACTACCCTTGGCGCCTTATCTACAGGCACAACAGCACTGGGGATCTGTGCTTTCCCAGAGACGCAACATCTCATGGCGCTCGGCCGCGGCAGAGCCTCTTGCCGAAAAGGCAAACGTCGGGCTCCTTCTCCCACAAGGAAGGGCCCAGCCCTGAAAGCTCTTGCTGCTCTTCACCTACCCTTGGCGCCCTATCTACAGGCACAACAGCACTGGGGATCTGTGCTTTCCCAGACACGCAACATCTCATGGCGCTCGGCCGCGGCAGAGCCTCTTGCCGAAAAGGCAAACGTCCGGCTCCTTCACCCACAAGGAAGGGCCCAGCCCTGAAAGCTCTTGCTGCTCTTCACTTATGCTTGGCACCGTATCTAGAGGCACAACAGCACTGGGGATCTGTGCTTTCCCGGAGAGGGAACATCTCTTGACTCTCAGCCGCGTCAGAGCCTCTTGCCGAAATGGCAAACATCCGGCTACTTCTCCCACAAGGAAGGGCCCAGCCCTGAAAGCTCTTGCTGCTCTTCACGGTGCCCTGGTGCCCTATCTACAGGCACAACAGCACTGGGGATCTGTGCTTTCCCAGAGATGCAACATCTCATGGCGCTCGGCCACGGCACAGCCTCTTGCCGAAAAGGCAAACGTCCGGCTCCTTCTCCCACAAGGAAGGGCCCAGCCCTGAAAGCTCTTGCTGCTCTTCACTTATGCTTGGCGCCCTATCTACAGGCACCACAGCACTGGGGATCTGTGCTTTCCCAGAGACGCAACATCTCATGGCGCTCGGCCGCGTCAGACCCTCTTGCCGAAAAGGCAAACGTCCGGCTCCTTCTCCCAAAAGGATGGTGACAGCCCTGAAAGCTCTTGCTGCTCTTCACTTATGCTTGGCGCCCTATCTACAGGCACCACAGCACTGGGGATCTGTGCTTTCCCAGAGAAGCAACATCTCACAGCGCTCGGCCGCGACAGAGCCTCTTGCCGAAATGGTAAACGTTCGGCTCCTTCTCCCACAAGGAAGGGCCCAGCCCTGAAAGCTCTTGCTGCTCTTCACTTATGCTTGGCGCCCTATCTACAGGCACAACAGCACTGGGGATCTGTGCTTTCCCAGAGACGCAACATCTCATGGCGCTTGGCTGCGGACGACACTCTTGCCGAAAAGGCAAATGTCCGGCTCCTTCTCCCACAAGGAAGGGCCCAGCCCTGAAAGCTGTAGATGCTCTTCACGGTCACTTGGCGCCCTATCTACAGGCACAACAGCACTGGGGATCTGTGCTTTCCCAGAGACGCAACATCTCAAGGCACTCGGCCGCGGCAGAGCCTCTTGTCGTAATGGCAAACATCCGGCTCCTTGTCCCACAAGGAAGGGCCCAGCCCTGAAAGCTCTTGCTGCTTTTCACCTACCCTTGGCGCCCTATCTACAGGCACAACAGCAGTGGGGATCTGTGCTTTCCAGAGACGCAACATCTCATGGCGCTCGGCCCGCGGCAGAGCCTCATGCCGAAAAGGCAAACGTCCGGCTCCTTCTCCCACAAGGAAGGGCCCAGCCCTGAAAACTCTTGCTGCTCTTCACATATGCTTGGTGCCCTATCTACAGGCACAACAGCACTGGGGATCTGTGCTTTCCCAGAGATGCAACATCTCATGGCGCTCGGCCGCGGCAGAGCCTCTTGCCGAAAAGGCAAACGTCCGGCTCCTTCTCCCACAAGGAAGGGCCCAGCCCTGAAAGCTCTTGCTGCTTTTCACGGTGCCCTGGCGCCCTATCTATAGGCACAACAGCACTGGGGATATGTGCTTTCCCAGCGACGCAACATATCATGGCGGTCGGCCGCGGCAGAGCCTCTTGCCGAAAAGGCAAACGTCCGGCTCCTTGTCCCACAAGGAAATGCCCAGCCCTGAAAGCTCTTGCTGCTCTTCACCTACCCTTGGCGCCCTATCTACATGCACAACAGCAGTGGGGATCTGTGCTTTCCCAGAGACGCAACATCTCATGGTGCTCGGCCGCGGCAGAGCCTCTTGCCGAAAAGGCAGACATCCGGCTCCTTCTCCCCCAAGGAAGGGCCCAGCCCTGAAAGCTGTAGCTGCTCTTCACGGTCACTTGGCACCCTATCTACAGGCACAACAGCACTGGGGATCTGTGCTTTCCCAGAGACGCAACATCTCATGGCGCTCGGCCGCGGCAGAGCCTCTTGCTGAAAAGGCAAACGTCCGGCTTCCTTCTCCCACAAGGAAGAGCCCAGCCCTGAAAGCTCTTGCTGCTCTTCACGGTGCCCTGGCGCCCTATGTACAGGCACAACAGCACTGGGGATCTGTGCTTTCCCAGAGACGCAACATCTCATGGCGCTCGGCCGCGGCAGAGCCTCTTGCCGAAATGGCAAACGTCCATCTCCTCGTCGCATAAGGAAGGGCCCAGCCCTGAAAGCTCTTGCTGCTCTTCACTTATGCTTGGCGCCCTATCTACAGGCACAACAGCACTGGGGATCTGTGCTTTCCCAGAGACGCAACATCTTATGGCGCTCGGCCGCGGCAGAGCCTCTTGCCAAAATGGCAAACGTCCGGCTACTTCTCCCACAAGGAAGGGCCAGCCCTGAAAGCTCTTGCTGCTCTTCAACTACCCTTGGCGCCTTATCTACAGGCACAACAGCACTGGGGATCTGTGCTTTCCCAGAGACGCAACATCTCATGGCGCTCGGCCGCGGCAGAGCCTCTTGCCGAAAAGGCAAACGTCGGGCTCCTTCTCCCACAAGGAAGGGCCCAGCCCTGAAAGCTCTTGCTGCTCTTCACCTACCCTTGGCGCCCTATCTACAGGCACAACAGCACTGGGGATCTGTGCTTTCCCAGACACGCAACATCTCATGGCGCTCGGCCGCGGCAGAGCCTCTTGCCGAAAAGGCAAACGTCCGGCTCCTTCACCCACAAGGAAGGGCCCAGCCCTGAAAGCTCTTGCTGCTCTTCACTTATGCTTGGCACCGTATCTAGAGGCACAACAGCACTGGGGATCTGTGCTTTCCCGGAGAGGGAACATCTCTTGACTCTCAGCCGCGTCAGAGCCTCTTGCCGAAATGGCAAACATCCGGCTACTTCTCCCACAAGGAAGGGCCCAGCCCTGAAAGCTCTTGCTGCTCTTCACGGTGCCCTGGTGCCCTATCTACAGGCACAACAGCACTGGGGATCTGTGCTTTCCCAGAGATGCAACATCTCATGGCGCTCGGCCACGGCACAGCCTCTTGCCGAAAAGGCAAACGTCCGGCTCCTTCTCCCACAAGGAAGGGCCCAGCCCTGAAAGCTCTTGCTGCTCTTCACTTATGCTTGGCGCCCTATCTACAGGCACCACAGCACTGGGGATCTGTGCTTTCCCAGAGACGCAACATCTCATGGCGCTCGGCCGCGTCAGACCCTCTTGCCGAAAAGGCAAACGTCCGGCTCCTTCTCCAAAAGGATGGTGACAGCCCTGAAAGCTCTTGCTGCTCTTCACTTATGCTTGGCGCCCTATCTACAGGCACCACAGCACTGGGGATCTGTGCTTTCCCAGAGAAGCAACATCTCACAGCGCTCGGCCGCGACAGAGCCTCTTGCCGAAATGGTAAACGTTCGGCTCCTTCTCCCACAAGGAAGGGCCCAGCCCTGAAAGCTCTTGCTGCTCTTCACTTATGCTTGGCGCCCTATCTACAGGCACAACAGCACTGGGGATCTGTGCTTTCCCAGAGACGCAACATCTCATGGCGCTTGGCTGCGGACGACACTCTTGCCGAAAAGGCAAATGTCCGGCTCCTTCTCCCACAAGGAAGGGCCCAGCCCTGAAAGCTGTAGATGCTCTTCACGGTCACTTGGCGCCCTATCTACAGGCACAACAGCACTGGGGATCTGTGCTTTCCCAGAGACGCAACATCTCAAGGCACTCGGCCGCGGCAGAGCCTCTTGTCGTAATGGCAAACATCCGGCTCCTTGTCCCACAAGGAAGGGCCCAGCCCTGAAAGCTCTTGCTGCTTTTCACCTACCCTTGGCGCCCTATCTACAGGCACAACAGCAGTGGGGATCTGTGCTTTCCCAGAGACGCAACATCTCATGGCGCTCGGCCGCGGCAGAGCCTCATGCCGAAAAGGCAAACGTCCGGCTCCTTCTCCCACAAGGAAGGGCCCAGCCCTGAAAACTCTTGCTGCTCTTCACATATGCTTGTTGCCCTATCTACAGGCACAAGAGCAGTGGGGATCTGTGCTTTCCCAGAGATGCAACATCTCATGGCGCTCGGCCGCGGCAGAGCCTCTTGCCGAAAAGGCAAACGTCCGGCTCCTTCTCCCACAAGGAAGGGCCCAGCCCTGAAAGCTCTTGCTGCTTTTCACGGTGCCCTGGCGCCCTATCTATAGGCACAACAGCACTGGGGATATGTGCTTTCCCAGCGACGCAACATATCATGGCGGTCGGCCGCGGCAGAGCCTCTTGCCGAAAAGGCAAACGTCCGGCTCCTTGTCCCACAAGGAAATGCCCAGCCCTGAAAGCTCTTGCTGCTCTTCACCTACCCTTGGCGCCCTATCTACATGCACAACAGCAGTGGGGATCTGTGCTTTCCCAGAGACGCAACATCTCATGGTGCTCGGCCGCGGCAGAGCCTCTTGCCGAAAAGGCAGACATCCGGCTCCTTCTCCCCCAAGGAAGGGCCCAGCCCTGAAAGCTGTAGCTGCTCTTCACGGTCACTTGGCACCCTATCTACAGGCACAACAGCACTGGGGATCTGTGCTTTCCCAGAGACACAACATCTCATGGCGCTCGGCCGCGGCAGAGCCTCTTGCTGAAAAGGCAAACGTCCGGCTCCTTCTCCCACAAGGAAGAGCCCAGCCCTGAAGCTCTTGCTGCTCTTCACGGTGCCCTGGCGCCCTATGTACAGGCACAACAGCACTGGGGATCTGTGCTTTCCCAGAGACGCAACATCTCATGGCGCTCGGCCGCGGCAGAGCCTCTTGCCGAAATGGCAAACGTCCATCTCCTCGTCGCATAAGGAAGGGCCCAGCCCTGAAAGCTCTTGCTGCTCTTCACTTATGCTTGGCGCCCTATCTACAGGCACAACAGCACTGGGGATCTGTGCTTTCCCAGAGACGCAACATCTTATGGCGCTCGGCCGCGGCAGAGCCTCTTGCCAAAATGGCAAACGTCCGGCTACTTCTCCCACAAGGAAGGGCCCAGCCCTGAAAGCTCTTGCTGCTCTTCAACTACCCTTGGCGCCCTATCTACAGGCACAACAGCACTGGGGATCTGTGCTTTCCCAGAGACGCAACATCTCATGGCGCCTCGGGCCGCGGCAGAGCCTCTTGCCGAAAAGGCAAACGTCGGGCTCCTTCTCCCACAAGGAAGGGCCCAGCCCTGAAAGCTCTTGCTGCTCTTCACCTACCCTTGGCGCCCTATCTACAGGCACAACAGCACTGGGGATCTGTGCTTTCCCAGACACGCAACATCTCATGGCGCTCGGCCGCGGCAGAGCCTCTTGCCGAAAAGGCAAACGTCCGGCTCCTTCACCCACAAGGAAGGGCCCAGCCCTGAAAGCTCTTGCTGCTCTTCACTTATGCTTGGCACCGTATCTAGAGGCACAACAGCACTGGGGATCTGTGCTTTCCCGGAGAGGGAACATCTCTTGACTCTCAGCCGCGTCAGAGCCTCTTGCCGAAATGGCAAACATCCGGCTACTTCTCCCACAAGGAAGGGCCCAGCCCTGAAAGCTCTTGCTGCTCTTCACGGTGCCCTGGTGCCCTATCTACAGGCACAACAGCACTGGGGATCTGTGCTTTCCCAGAGATGCAACATCTCATGGCGCTCGGCCACGGCACAGCCTCTTGCCGAAAAGGCAAACGTCCGGCTCCTTCTCCCACAAGGAAGGGCCCAGCCCTGAAAGCTCTTGCTGCTCTTCACTTATGCTTGGCGCCCTATCTACAGGCACCACAGCACTGGGGATCTGTGCTTTCCCAGAGACGCAACATCTCATGGCGCTCGGCCGCGTCAGACCCTCTTGCCGAAAAGGCAAACGTCCGGCTCCTTCTCCCAAAAGGATGGTGACAGCCCTGAAAGCTCTTGCTGCTCTTCACTTATGCTTGGCGCCCTATCTACAGGCACCACAGCACTGGGGATCTGTGCTTTCCCAGAGAAGCAACATCTCACGGCGCTCGGCCGCGACAGAGCCTCTTGCCGAAATGGTAAACGTTCGGCTCCTTCTCCCACAAGGAAGGGCCCAGCCCTGAAAGCTCTTGCTGCTCTTCACTTATGCTTGGCGCCCTATCTACAGGCACAACAGCACTGGGGATCTGTGCTTTCCCAGAGACGCAACATCTCATGGCGCTTGGCTGCGGACGACACTCTTGCCGAAAAGGCAAATGTCCGGCTCCTTCTCCCACAAGGAAGGGCCCAGCCCTGAAAGCTCCTGCTCATCTTCACGGTGCCCAGGCGCCCTATCTACAGGCACAACAGCACTGGGGATCTGTGCTTTCCCAGAGACGCAACATCTCATGGAGCTCCGCCACGGCAGAGCCTCTTGCCGAAATGGTAAACGTCCGGCTCGTTGTCCCACAAGGAAGGGCCCAGCCCTGAAAGCTCTTGCTGCTCTTCACGGTGCCCTGGCGCCCTATCTACAGCCACAACAGCAGTGGGGATCTGTGCTTTCCCAGAGACGCAACATCTCATGGCGCTCGGCCGCGGCAGAGACTCTTGCTGAAAAGGCAAACATCCGGCTCCTTCTCCCACAAGGAAGGGCCCAGCCCTGAAAGCTGTAGCTGCTCTTCACGGTCCCTTGGCACCCTATCTAGAGGCAAAACAGCACTGGGGATCTCTGCTTTCACGGAGAGGGAACATCTCATGGCGCGCGGCCGCGGCAGAGCCTCTTGCCGAAATGGCAAAATCCGGCTCCTTCTCCCACAAGGAAGGGCAGAGCCCTGAAAGCTGTAGCTGCTCTTCACGGTCTCTTGGCGCCCTATCTACAGGCAAAACAGCAGTGGGGATCTGTGCTTTCCCAGAGACGCAACATCTCACGGCGCTCGGCCGCGGCTGAGCCTCTTGCCGAAATGGCAAACGTCCATCTCCTCGTCGCACAAGGAAGGGCCCAGCCCTGAAAGCTCTTGCTGCTCTTCACTTATGCTTGGTGCCCTATCTACAGGCAGAACAGCACTGGGGATCTCTGCTTTCCCAGAGACGCAACATCTCACGGCGCTCGGCCGCGGCAGAGCCTCTTGCCGAAATGGCAAACGTCCATCTCCTGGTCGCACAAGGAAGGGCCCAGCCCTGAAAGCTCTTGCTGCTCTTCACTTATGCTTGGCGCCCTATCTACAGGCACAACAGCACTGGGGATCTGTGCTTTCCCAGAGACGCAACATCTCATGGCGCTCGGCCGCGGCAGAGCCTCTTGCTGAAAAGGTAAACGTCCGGCTCCTTCTCCCACAAGGAAGGGCCCAGCCCTGAAAGCTCTTGCTGCTTTTCACTTATGCTTGTTGCCCTATCTACAGGCACAACAGCACCGGGGATCTGTGCTTTCCCAGAGACGCAACATCTCATGGCGCTCGGCCGCGGCAGAGCCTCTTGCCGAAAAGGCAAACGTCCGGCTCCTTCTCCCACAAGGAAGGGCCCAGCCCTGAAAGCTCTTGCTGCTCTTCACCTACCCTTGGCGCCCTATCTACAGGCACAACAGCACTGGGGATCTGTGCTTTCCAGACACGCAACATCTCATGGCGCTCGGCTGCGGACGAGCCTCTTGCCAAAAAGGCAAAAGTCCGGCTCCTTCTCCCACAAGGAAGGGCCCAGCCCTGAAAGCTCTTGCTGCTCTTCACGGTGCCCAGGCGCCCTATCTACTGGCACAACAGCACTGGGGATCTGTGCTTTCCCAGAGACGCAACATCTTATGGCGCTCGGCCGCGGCAGAGCCTCTTGCCGAAATGGCAAACATCCGGCTCCTTCTCCCACAAGGAAGGGCCCAGCCCTGAAAGCTCTTGCTGCTCTTCACTTATGCTTGTTGCCCTATCTACAGGCACAACAGCACTGAGGATCTGTGCTTTCCCAGAGACGCAACATCTCATGGCGCTCGGCCGCGGCAGAGCCTCTTGCCGAAAAGGCAAACGTCCGGCTCCTTCTCCCACAAGGAAGGACCCAGCCCTGAAAGCTCTTGCTGCTCTTCACGGTGCCCTGGCGCCCTATCTACAGCCACAACAGCAGTGGGGATCTGTGCTTTCCCAGAGACGCAACATCTCATGGCGCTCGGCTGCGTCAGAGACTCTTGCTGAAAAGGCAAACATCCGGCTCCTTCTCCCACAAGGAAGGGCCCAGCCCTGAAAGCTCTTGCTGCTCTTCACGGTCCCTTGGCACCCTATCTAGAGGCAAAACAGCACTGGGGATCTCTGCTTTCCCGGAGAGGGAACATCTCATGGCGCTCGGCCGCGGCAGAGCCTCTTGCCGAAATGGCAAAATCCGGCTCCTTCTCCCACAAGGAAGGGCAGAGCCCTGAAAGCTGTAGCTGCTCTTCACGGTCTCTTGGCGCCCTATCTACAGGCACAACAGCACTGGGGATCTGTGCTTTCCCAGAGACGCAACATCTCACGGCGCTCGGCCGCGGCAGAGCCTCTTGCCGAAATGGCAAACGTCCATCTCCTCGTCGCACAAGGAAGAGCCCAGCCCTGAAAGCTCTTGCTGCTCTTCACTTATGCTTGGTGCCCTATCTACAGGCACAACAGCACTGGGGATCTCTGCTTTCCCAGAGACGCAACATCTCATGGCGCTTGGCCGCGGCAGAGCCTCTTGCCGAAATGGCAAACGTCCATCTCCTCGTCGCATAAGGAAGGGCCCAGCCCTGAAAGCTCTTGCTGCTCTTCACTTATGCTTGGCGCCCTATCTACAGGCACAACAGCAGTGGGGATCTGTGCTTTCCCAGAGACGCAACATCTTATGGCGCTCGGCCGCGGCAGAGCCTCTTGCCAAAATGGCAAACGTCCGGCTACTTCTCCCACAAGGAAGGGCCCAGCCCTGAAAGCTCTTGCTGCTCTTCACCTGCCCTTGGCGCCCTATCTACAGGCACAACAGCACTGGGGATCTGTGCTTTCCCAGAGACGCAACATCTCATGGCGCTCGGCCGCGGCAGAGCCTCTTGCCGAAAAGGCAAACGTCCGGCTCCTTGTCCCACAAGGAAGGGCCCAGCCCTGAAAGCTCTTGCTGCTCTTCACGGTGCCCTGGCGCCCTATCTATAGGCACAACAGCACTGGGGATCTGTTATTTCCCAGAGACGCAACATCTCATGGCGCTCGGCCGCGGCAGAGCCTCTTGCCGAAAAGCCAAAAGTCCGGCTCCTTCTCCCACAAGGAGGGGCCCAGCCCTGAAAGCTCTTGCTGCTCTTCACTTATGCTTGGCGCCCTATCTACAGGCACAACAGCACTGGGGATCTGTGCTTTCCCAGAGACGCAACATCCCAAGGCACTCGGCCGCGGCAAAGCCTCTTGTCGTAAATGCAAACATCCGGCTCCTTGTCCCACAAGGAAGGGCCCAGCCCTGAAAGCTCTTGCTGCTTTTCACCTACCCTTGGCGCCCTATCTACAGGCACAACAGCAGTGGGGATCTGTGCTTTCCCAGAGACGCAACATCTCATGGCGCTCGGCCGCGGCAGAGCCTCATGCCGAAAAGGCAAACGTCCGGCTCCTTCTCCCACAAGGAAGGGCCCAGCCCTGAAAGCTCTGGCTCCTCTTCACATATGCTTGGTGCCCTATCTACAGGCACAACAGCACTGGGGATCTGTGCTTTCCCAGAGATGCAACATCTCATGGCGCTCGGCCGCGGCAGAGCCTCTTGCCGAAAAGGCAAACGTCCGGCTCCTTCTCCCACAAGGAAGGGCCCAGCCCTGAAAGCTCTTGCTGCTTTTCACGGTGCCCTGGCGCCCTATCTACAGGCACAACAGCACTGGGGATCTGTGCTTTCCCAGCGACGCAACATATCATGGCGGTCGGCCGCGGCAGAGACTCTTGCCGAAAAGGCAAACGTCCGGCTCCTTCTCCCACAAGGAAGGGCCCAGCCCTGAAAGCTCTTGCTGATCTTCACGGTGCCCTGGTGCCCTATCTATAGGAACAACAGCACTGGGGATCTGTGCTTTCCCAGAGACACAACATCTCATGGCGCTCGGCCGCGGCAGAGCCTCTTGCCGAAAAGGCAAACGTCCGGCTCCTTGTCCCACAAGGAAGGGCCCAGCCCTGAAAGCTCTTGCTGCTCTTCACCTACCCTTGGCGCCCTATCTACATGCACAACAGCAGTGGGGATCTGTGCTTTCCCAGAGACGCAACATCTCATGGCGCTCGGCCGCGGCAGAGCCTCTTGCCGAAAAGGCAGACATCCGGCTCCTTCTCCCACAAGGAAGGGCCCAGCCCTGAAAGCTGTAGCTGCTCTTCACGGTCTCTTGGCGCCCTATCTACAGGCACAACAGCAGTGGGGATCTGTGCTTTCCCAGAGACGCAACATCTCACGGCGCTCGGCCGCGGCAGAGCCTCTTGCTGAAAAGGCAAACGTCCGGCTCCTTCTCCCACAAGGAAGAGCCCAGCCCTGAAAGCTCTTGCTGCTCTTCACGGTGCCCTGGCGCCCTATGTACAGGCACAACAGCAGTGGGGATCTGTGCTTTCCCAGAGACGCAACATCTCATGGCGCTCGGCCGCGGCAGAACCTCTTGCCGAAAAGGCAAACGTCCGGCTCCTTCTCCCACAAGGAAGGGCCCAGCCGTGAAAGCTCTTGCTCCTCTTCACGGTGCCCTGGCGCCCTATCTACAGGCACAACAGCAGTGGGGATCTGTGCTTTCCCAGAGACGCAAAATCTCATGGCGCTCGGCCGCGGCAGAGCCTCTTGCTGAAAAGGTAAACGTCCGGCTCCTTCTCCCACAAGGAAGGGCCCAGCCCTGAAAGCTCTTGCTGCTCTTCACTTATGCTTGGCGCCCTATCTACAGGCACAACAGCACTGGGGATCTGTGCTTTCCCAGAGACGCAACATCTCATGGCGCTCGGCCGCGGCAGAGCCTCTTGCCGAAAAGGCAAACGTCAGGCTCCTTCTCCCACAAGGAAGGGCACAGCCCTGAAAGCTCTTGCTGCTCTTCAAGGTGCCTTGGCGCCCTATCTACAGGCACAACAGCACTGGGGATCTGTGCTTTCCAGACACGCAACATCTCATGGCGCTCGGCTGCGGACGAGCCTCTTGCCGAAAAGGCAAACGTCCGGCTCCTTCTCCCACAAGGAATGGCCCAGCCCTGAAAGCTCTTGCTGCTCTTCACGGTGCCCAGGCGCCCTATCTACTGGCACAACAGCACTGGGGATCTGTGCTTTCCCAGAGACGCAACATCTTATGGCGCTCGGCCGCGGCAGAGCCTCTTGCCGAAATGGCAAACATCCGGATCCTTCTCCCACAACGAAGGGCCCAGCCCTGAAAGCTCTTGCTGCTCTTCACTTATGCTTGTTGCCCTATCTACAGGCACAACAGCACTGAGGATCTGTGCTTTCCCAGAGACGCAACATCTCATGGCGCTCGGCCGCGGCAGAGCCTCTTGCCGAAAAGGCAAACGTCCGGCTCCTTCTCCCACAAGGAAGGACCCAGCCCTGAAAGCTCTTGCTGCTCTTCACGGTGCCCTGGCGCCCTATCTACAGCCACAACAGCAGTGGGGATCTGTGCTTTCCCAGAGATGCAACATCTCATGGCGCTCGGCTGCGTCAGAGACTCTTGCTGAAAAGGCAAACATCCGGCTCCTTCTCCCACAAGGAAGGGCCCAGCCCTGAAAGCTCTTGCTGCTCTTCACGGTCCCTTGGCACCCTATCTAGAGGCAAAACAGCACTGGGGATCTCTGCTTTCCCAGAGAGGGAACATCTCATGGCGCGCGGGCGCGGCAGAGCCTCTTGCCGAAATGGCAAAATCCGGCTCCTTCTCCCACAAGGAAGGGCAGAGCCCTGAAAGCTGTAGCTGCTCTTCACGGTCTCTTGGCGCCCTATCTACAGGCACAACAGCACTGGGGATCTGTTCTTTCCCAGAGACGCAACATCTCACGGCGCTCGGCCGCGGCAGAGCCTCTTGCCGAAATGGCAAACGTCCATCTCCTCGTCGCACAAGGAAGAGCCCAGCCCTGAAAGCTCTTGCTGCTCTTCACTTATGCTTGGTGCCCTATCTACAGGCACAACAGCACTGGGGATCTCTGCTTTCCCAGAGACGCAACATCTCATGGCGCTTGGCCGCGGCAGAGCCTCTTGCCGAAATGGCAAATGTCCATCTCCTCGTCGCATAAGGAAGGGCCCAGCCCTGAAAGCTCTTGCTGCTCTTCACTTATGCTTGGCGCCCTATCTACAGGCACAACAGCACTGGGGATCTGTGCTTTCCCAGAGACGCAACATCTTATGGCGCTCGGCCGCGGCAGAGCCTCTTGCCAAAATGGCAAACGTCCGGCTACTTCTCCCACAAGGAAGGGCCCAGCCCTGAAAGCTCTTGCTGCTCTTCACCTGCCCTTGGCGCCCTATCTACAGGCACAACAGCACTGGGGATCTGTGCTTTCCCAGAGACGCAACATCTCATGGCGCTCGGCCGCGGCAGAGCCTCTTGCCGAAAAGGCAAACGTCCGGCTCCTTGTCCCACAAGGAAGGGCCCAGCCCTGAAAGCTCTTGCTGCTCTTCACGGTGCCCTGGCGCCCTATCTATAGGCACAACAGCACTGGGGATCTGTTATTTCCCAGAGACGCAACATCTCATGGCGCTCGGCCGCGGCAGAGCCTCTTGCCGAAAAGCCAAAAGTCCGGCTCCTTCTCCCACAAGGAGGGGCCCAGCCCTGAAAGCTCTTGCTGCTCTTCACTTATGCTTGGCGCCCTATCTACAGGCACAACAGCACTGGGGATCTGTGCTTTCCCAGAGACGCAACATCCCAAGGCACTCGGCCGCGGCAAAGCCTCTTGTCGTAATGGCAAACATCCGGCTCCTTGTCCCACAAGGAAGGGCCCAGCCCTGAAATCTCTTGCTGCTTTTCACCTACCCTTGGCGCCCTATCTACAGGCACAACAGCAGTGGGGATCTGTGCTTTCCCAGAGACGCAACATCTCATGGCGCTCGGCCGCGGCAGAGCCTCATGCCGAAAAGGCAAACGTCCGGCTCCTTCTCCCACAAGGAAGGGCCCAGCCCTGAAAGCTCTGGCTCCTCTTCACATATGCTTGGTGCCCTATCTACAGGCACAACAGCACTGGGGATCTGTGCTTTCCCAGAGATGCAACATCTCATGGCGCTCGGCCGCGGCAGAGCCTCTTGCCGAAAAGGCAAACGTCCGGCTCCTTCTCCCACAAGGAAGGGCCCAGCCCTGAAAGCTCTTGCTGCTTTTCACGGTGCCCTGGCGCCCTATCTACAGGCACAACAGCACTGGGGATCTGTGCTTTCCCAGCGACGCAACATATCATGGCGGTCGGCCGCGGCAGAGCCTCTTGCCGAAAAGGCAAACGTCCGGCTCCTTGTCCCACAAGGAAGGGCCCAGCCCTGAAAGCTCTTGCTGCTCTTCACCTACCCTTGGCGCCCTATCTACATGCACAACAGCAGTGGGGATCTGTGCTTTCCCAGAGACGCAACATCTCATGGCGCTCGGCCGCGGCAGAGCCTCTTGCCGAAAAGGCAGACATCCGGCTCCTTCTCCCCCAAGGAAGGGCCCAGCCCTGAAAGCTGTAGCTGCTCTTCACGGTCTCTTGGCGCCCTATCTACAGGCACAACAGCAGTGGGGATCTGTGCTTTCCCAGAGACGCAACATCTCATGGCGCTCGGCCGCGGCAGAACCTCTTGCCGAAAAGGCAAACGTCCGGCTCCTTCTCCCACAAGGAAGGGCCCAGCCGTGAAAGCTCTTGCTCCTCTTCACGGTGCCCTGGCGCGCTATCTACAGGCACAACAGCACTGGGGATCTGTGCTTTCCCAGAGACGCAACATCTCATGGCGCTCGGCCGCGGCAGAGCCTCTTGCCGAAAAGTCAAAAGTCCGGCTCCTTCTCCCACAAGGAAGGGCCCAGCCCTGAAAGCTCTTGCTGCTCTTCACTTATGCTTGGCACCCTATCTACAGTCACAACAGCACTGGGGATCTGTGCTTTCCCAGAGATGCAACATCTCATGGCGCTCGGCCGCAGCAGAGCCTCTTGCCGAAAAGGCAAACGTCCGGCTCCTTCTCCCACAAGGAAGGGCCCAGCCCTGAAAGCTCTTGCTGCTTTTCACGGTGCCATGGCGCCCTATCTACAGGCACAACAGCACTGGGGATCTGTGCTTTCCCAGCGACGCAACATCTCATGGCGCTCGGCCGCGGCAGAGCCTCTTGCCGAAAAGGCAAACGTCCGGCTCCTTCTCCCACAAGGAAGGGCCCAGCCCTGAAAACTCTTGCTGATCTTCACGGTGCCCTGGCGCCCTATCTATAGGCACAACAGCACTGGGGATCTGTGCTTTCCCAGAGACGCAACACATCATGGCGCTCGGCCGCGGCAGAGCCTCTTGCCGAAAAGGCAAACGTCCGGCTCCTTCTCCCACAAGGAAGGGCTCAGCCCTGAAAGCTGTAGATGCTCTTCACGGTCACTTGGTGCCCTATCTACAGGCACAACAGCACTGGGGATCTGTGCTTTCCCAGAGACGCAACATCTCAAGGCACTCGGCCGCGGCAGAGCCTCTTGTCGTAATGGCAAACATCCGGCTCCTTGTCCCACAAGGAAGGGCCCAGCCCTGAAAGCTCTTGCTGCTTTTCACCTACCCTTGGCGCACTATCTACAGGCACAAGAGCAGTGGGGATCTGTGCTTTCCCAGAGACGCAACATCTCATGGCGCTCGGCCGCGGCAGAGCCTCATGCCGAAAAGGCAAACATCCGGCTCCTTCTCCCACAAGGAAGGGCCCAGCCCTGAAAGCTCTTGCTGCTCTTCACGGTCCCTTGGCACCCTATCTAGAGGCAAAACAGCACTGGGGATCTCTGCTTTCCCGGAGAGGGAACATCTCATGGCGCGCGGCCGCGGCAGAGCCTCTTGTCGAAATGGCAAAATCCGGCTCCTTGTCCCACAAGGAAGGGCAGAGCCCTGAAAGCTGTAGCTGCTCTTCACGGTCTCTTGGCGCCCTATCTACAGGCACAACAGCAGTGGGGATCTGTGCTTTCCCAGAGACGCAACATCTCACGGCGCTCGGCCGCGGCAGAGCCTCTTGCCGAAAAGGCAAACGTCCGGCTCCTTCTCCCACAAGGAAGAGCCCAGCCCTGAAAGCTCTTGCTGCTCTTCACGGTGCCCTGGCGCCCTATGTACAGGCACAACAGCAGTGGGGATCTGTGCTTTCCCAGAGACGCAACATCTCATGGCGCTCGGCCGCGGCAGAACCTCTTGCCGAAAAGTCAAACGTCCGGCTCATTCTCCCACAAGGAAGGGCCCAGCCCTGAAAGCTCTTGCTGCTCTTCACTTATGCTTGGCACCCTATCTACAGTCACAACAGCACTGGGGATCTGTGCTTTCCCAGAGATGCAACATCTCATGGCGCTCGGCCGCAGCAGAGCCTCTTGCCGAAAAGGCAAACGTCCGGCTCCTTCTCCCACAAGGAAGGGCCCAGCCCTGAAAGCTCTTGGTGCTTTTCACGGTGCCATGGCGCCCTATCTACAGGCACAACAGCACTGGGGATCTGTGCTTTCCCAGCGACGCAACATCTCATGGCGCTCGGCCGCGGCAGAGCCTCTTGCCGAAAAGGCAAACGTCCGGCTCCTTCTCCCACAAGGAAGGGCCCAGCCCTGAAAGCTCTTGCTGATCTTCACGGTGCCCTGGCGCCCTATCTATAGGCACAACAGCAGTGGGGATCTGTGCTTTCCCAGAGACGCAACACATCATGGCGCTCGGCCGCGGCAGAGTATCTTGCCGAAAAGGCAAACGTCCGGCTCCTTCTCCCACAAGGAAGGGCCCAGCCCTGAAAGCTGTAGATGCTCTTCACGGTCACTTGGCGCCCTATCTACAGGCACAACAGCACTGGGGATCTGTGCTTTCCCAGAGACGCAACATCTCAAGGCACTCGGCCGCGGCAGAGCCTCTTGTCGTAATGGCAAACATCCGGCTCCTTGTCCCACAAGGAAGGGCCCAGCCCTGAAAGCTCTTGCTGCTTTTCACCTACCCTTGGCGCCCTATCTACAGGCACAACAGCAGTGGGGATCTGTGCTTTCCCAGAGACGCAACATCTCATGGCGCTCGGCCGCGGCAGAGCCTCATGCCGAAAAGGCAAACGTCCGGCTCCTTCTCCCACAAGGAAGGGCCCAGCCCTGAAAACTCTTGCTGCTCTTCACATATGCTTGGTGCCCTATCTACAGGCACAACAGCACTGGGGATCTGTGCTTTCCCAGAGACGCAACATCTCATGGCGCTCGGCCGCGGCAGAGCCTCTTGCTGAAAAGGCAAACGTCCGGCTCCTTCTCCCACAAGGAAGAGCCCAGCCCTGAAAGCTCTTGCTGCTCTTCACGGTGCCCTGGCGCCCTATGTACAGGCACAACAGCACTGGGGATCTGTGCTTTCCCAGAGACGCAACATCTCATGGCGCTCGGCCGCGGCAGAGCCTCTTGCCGAAATGGCAAACGTCCATCTCCTCGTCGCATAAGGAAGGGCCCAGCCCTGAAAGCTCTTGCTGCTCTTCACTTATGCTTGGCGCCCTATCTACAGGCACAACAGCACTGGGGATCTGTGCTTTCCCAGAGACGCAACATCTTATGGCGCTCGGCCGCGGCAGAGCCTCTTGCCAAAATGGCAAACGTCCGGCTACTTCTCCCACAAGGAAGGGCCCAGCCCTGAAAGCTCTTGCTGCTCTTCAACTACCCTTGGCGCCCTATCTACAGGCACAACAGCACTGGGGATCTGTGCTTTCCCAGAGACGCAACATCTCATGGCGCTCGGCCGCGGCAGAGCCTCTTGCCGAAAAGGCAAACGTCGGGCTCCTTCTCCCACAAGGAAGGGCCCAGCCCTGAAAGCTCTTGCTGCTCTTCACCTACCCTTGGCGCCCTATCTACAGGCACAACAGCACTGGGGATCTGTGCTTTCCCAGACACGCAACATCTCATGGCGCTCGGCCGCGGCAGAGCCTCTTGCCGAAAAGGCAAACGTCCGGCTCCTTCACCCACAAGGAAGGGCCCAGCCCTGAAAGCTCTTGCTGCTCTTCACTTATGCTTGGCACCGTATCTAGAGGCACAACAGCACTGGGGATCTGTGCTTTCCCGGAGAGGGAACATCTCTTGACTCTCAGCCGCGTCAGAGCCTCTTGCCGAAATGGCAAACATCCGGCTACTTCTCCCACAAGGAAGGGCCCAGCCCTGAAAGCTCTTGCTGCTCTTCACGGTGCCCTGGTGCCCTATCTACAGGCACAACAGCACTGGGGATCTGTGCTTTCCCAGAGATGCAACATCTCATGGCGCTCGGCCACGGCACAGCCTCTTGCCGAAAAGGCAAACGTCCGGCTCCTTCTCCCACAAGGAAGGGCCCAGCCCTGAAAGCTCTTGCTGCTCTTCACTTATGCTTGGCGCCCTATCTACAGGCACCACAGCACTGGGGATCTGTGCTTTCCCAGAGACGCAACATCTCATGGCGCTCGGCCGCGTCAGACCCTCTTGCCGAAAAGGCAAACGTCCGGCTCCTTCTCCCAAAAGGATGGTGACAGCCCTGAAAGCTCTTGCTGCTCTTCACTTATGCTTGGCGCCCTATCTACAGGCACCACAGCACTGGGGATCTGTGCTTTCCCAGAGAAGCAACATCTCACGGCGCTCGGCCGCGACAGAGCCTCTTGCCGAAATGTTAAACGTTCGGCTCCTTCTCCCACAAGGAAGGGCCCAGCCCTGAAAGCTCTTGCTGCTCTTCACTTATGCTTGGCGCCCTATCTACAGGCACAACAGCACTGGGGATCTGTGCTTTCCCAGAGACGCAACATCTCATGGCGCTTGGCTGCGGACGACACTCTTGCCGAAAAGGCAAATGTCCGGCTCCTTGTCCCACAAGGAAGGGCCCAGCCCTGAAAGCTCTTGCTGCTTTTCACCTACCCTTGGCGCCCTATCTACAGGCACAACAGCAGTGGGGATCTGTGCTTTCCCAGAGACGCAACATCTCATGGCGCTCGGCCGCGGCAGAGCCTCATGCCGAAAAGGCAAACGTCCGGCTCCTTCTCCCACAAGGAAGGGCCCAGCCCTGAAAACTCTTGCTGCTCTTCACATATGCTTGGTGCCCTATCTACAGGCACAACAGCACTGGGGATCTGTGCTTTCCCAGAGATGCAACATCTCATGGCGCTCGGCCGCGGCAGAGCCTCTTGCCGAAAAGGCAAACGTCCGGCTCCTTCTCCCACAAGGAAGGGCCCAGCCCTGAAAGCTCTTGCTGCTTTTCACGGTGCCCTGGCGCCCTATCTATAGGCACAACAGCACTGGGGATATGTGCTTTCCCAGCGACGCAACATATCATGGCGGTCGGCCGCGGCAGAGCCTCTTGCCGAAAAGGCAAACGTCCGGCTCCTTGTCCCACAAGGAAATGCCCAGCCCTGAAAGCTCTTGCTGCTCTTCACCTACCCTTGGCGCCCTATCTACATGCACAACAGCAGTGGGGATCTGTGCTTTCCCAGAGACGCAACATCTCATGGCGCTCGGCCGCGGCAGAGCCTCTTGCCGAAAAGGCAGACATCCGGCTCCTTCTCCCCCAAGGAAGGGCCCAGCCCTGAAAGCTGTAGCTGCTCTTCACGGTCACTTGGCACCCTATCTACAGGCACAACAGCACTGGGGATCTGTGCTTTCCCAGAGACGCAACATCTCATGGCGCTCGGCCGCGGCAGAGCCTCTTGCTGAAAAGGCAAACGTCCGGCTCCTTCTCCCACAAGGAAGAGCCCAGCCCTGAAAGCTCTTGCTGCTCTTCACGGTGCCCTGGCGCCCTATGTACAGGCACAACAGCACTGGGGATCTGTGCTTTCCCAGAGACGCAACATCTCATGGCGCTCGGCCGCGGCAGAGCCTCTTGCCGAAATGGCAAACGTCCATCTCCTCGTCGCATAAGGAAGGGCCCAGCCCTGAAAGCTCTTGCTGCTCTTCACTTATGCTTGGCGCCCTATCTACAGGCACAACAGCACTGGGGATCTGTGCTTTCCCAGAGACGCAACATCTTATGGCGCTCGGCCGCGGCAGAGCCTCTTGCCAAAATGGCAAACGTCCGGCTACTTCTCCCACAAGGAAGGGCCCAGCCCTGAAAGCTCTTGCTGCTCTTCAACTACCCTTGGCGCCCTATCTACAGGCACAACAGCACTGGGGATCTGTGCTTTCCCAGAGACGCAACATCTCATGGCGCTCGGCCGCGGCAGAGCCTCTTGCCGAAAAGGCAAACGTCGGGCTCCTTCTCCCACAAGGAAGGGCCCAGCCCTGAAAGCTCTTGCTGCTCTTCACCTACCCTTGGCGCCCTATCTACAGGCACAACAGCACTGGGGATCTGTGCTTTCCCAGACACGCAACATCTCATGGCGCTCGGCCGCGGCAGAGCCTCTTGCCGAAAAGGCAAACGTCCGGCTCCTTCACCCACAAGGAAGGGCCCAGCCCTGAAAGCTCTTGCTGCTCTTCACTTATGCTTGGCACCGTATCTAGAGGCACAACAGCACTGGGGATCTGTGCTTTCCCGGAGAGGGAACATCTCTTGACTCTCAGCCGCGTCAGAGCCTCTTGCCGAAATGGCAAACATCCGGCTACTTCTCCCACAAGGAAGGGCCCAGCCCTGAAAGCTCTTGCTGCTCTTCACGGTGCCCTGGTGCCCTATCTACAGGCACAACAGCACTGGGGATCTGTGCTTTCCCAGAGATGCAACATCTCATGGCGCTCGGCCACGGCACAGCCTCTTGCCGAATAGGCAAACGTCCGGCTCCTTCTCCCACAAGGAAGGGCCCAGCCCTGAAAGCTCTTGCTGCTCTTCACTTATGCTTGGCGCCCTATCTACAGGCACCACAGCACTGGGGATCTGTGCTTTCCCAGAGACGCAACATCTCATGGCGCTCGGCCGCGTCAGACCCTCTTGCCGAAAAGGCAAACGTCCGGCTCCTTCTCCCAAAAGGATGGTGACAGCCCTGAAAGCTCTTGCTGCTATTCACTTATGCTTGGCGCCCTATCTACAGGCACCACAGCACTGGGGATCTGTGCTTTCCCAGAGAAGCAACATCTCACGGCGCTCGGCCGCGACAGAGCCTCTTGCCGAAATGTTAAACGTTCGGCTCCTTCTCCCACAAGGAAGGGCCCAGCCCTGAAAGCTCTTGCTGCTCTTCACTTATGCTTGGCGCCCTATCTACAGGCACAACAGCACTGGGGATCTGTGCTTTCCCAGAGACGCAACATCTCATGGCGCTTGGCTGCGGACGACACTCTTGCCGAAAAGGCAAATGTCCGGCTCCTTCTCCCACAAGGAAGGGCCCAGCCCTGAAAGCTCCTGCTGATCTTCACGGTGCCCAGGCGCCCTATCTACAGGCACAACAGCACTGGGGATCTGTGCTTTCCCAGAGACGCAACATCTCATGGAGCTCCGCCACGGCAGAGCCTCTTGCCGAAATGGTAAACGTCCGGCTCGTTGTCCCACAAGGAAGGGCCCAGCCCTGAAAGCTCTTGCTGCTCTTCACGGTGCCCTGGCGCCCTATCTACAGCCACAACAGCAGTGGGGATCTGTGCTTTCCCAGAGACGCAACATCTCATGGCGCTCGGCCGCGGCAGAGACTCTTGCTGAAAAGGCAAACATCCGGCTCCTTCTCCCACAAGGAAGGGCCCAGCCCTGAAAGCTGTAGCTGCTCTTCACGGTCCCTTGGCACCCTATCTAGAGGCAAAACAGCACTGGGGATCTCTGCTTTCACGGAGAGGGAACATCTCATGGCGTGCGGCCGCGGCAGAGCCTCTTGCCGAAATGGCAAAATCCGGCTCCTTCTCCCACAAGGAAGGGCAGAGCCCTGAAAGCTGTAGCTGCTCTTCACGGTCTCTTGGCGCCCTATCTACAGGCAAAACAGCAGTGGGGATCTGTGCTTTCCCAGAGACGCAACATCTCACGGCGCTCGGCCGCGGCTGAGCCTCTTGCCGAAATGGCAAACGTCCATCTCCTCGTCGCACAAGGAAGGGCCCAGCCCTGAAAGCTCTTGCTGCTCTTCACTTATGCTTGGTGCCCTATCTACAGGCAGAACAGCACTGGGGATCTCTGCTTTCCCAGAGACGCAACATCTCACGGCGCTCGGCCGCGGCAGAGCCTCTTGCCGAAATGGCAAACGTCCATCTCCTGGTCGCACAAGGAAGGGCCCAGCCCTGAAAGCTCTTGCTGCTCTTCACTTATGCTTGGCGCCCTATCTACAGGCACAACAGCACTGGGGATCTGTGCTTTCCCAGAGACGCAACATCTCATGGCGCTCGGCCGCGGCAGAGCCTCTTGCTGAAAAGGTAAACGTCCGGCTCCTTCTCCCACAAGGAAGGGCCCAGCCCTGAAAGCTCTTGCTGCTTTTCACTTATGCTTGTTGCCCTATCTACAGGCACAACAGCACCGGGGATCTGTGCTTTCCCAGAGACGCAACATCTCATGGCGCTCGGCCGCGGCAGAGCCTCTTGCCGAAAAGGCAAACGTCCGGCTCCTTCTCCCACAAGGAAGGGCCCAGCCCTGAAAGCTCTTGCTGCTCTTCACCTACCCTTGGCGCCCTATCTACAGGCACAACAGCACTGGGGATCTGTGCTTTCCAGACACGAAACATCTCATGGCGCTCGGCTGCGGACGAGCCTCTTGCCGAAAAGGCAAACGTCCGGCTCCTTCTCCCACAAGGAAGGGCCCAGCCCTGAAAGCTCTTGCTGCTCTTCACGGTGCCCAGGCGCCCTATCTACTGGCACAACAGCACTGGGGATCTGTGCTTTCCCAGAGACGCAACATCTTATGGCGCTCGGCCGCGGCAGAGCCTCTTGCCGAAATGGCAAACATCCGGCTCCTTCTCCCACAAGGAAGGGCCCAGCCCTGAAAGCTGTAGCTGCTCTCCACGGTCACTTGGGGCCCTATCTACAGGCACAACAGCAGTGGGGATCTGTGCTTTCCCAGAGACGCAACAACTCACGGCGCTCGGCCGCGGCAGAGCCACTTGCCGAAAAGGCAAACGTCCGGCTCCTTCTCCCACAAGGAAGGGCAGAGCCCTGAAAGCTCTTGCTGCTCTTCACTTATGCTTGTTGCCCTATCTACAGGCACAACAGCACTGAGGATCTGTGCTTTCCCAGAGACGCAACATCTCATGGCGCTCGGCCGCGGCAGAGCCTCTTGCCGAAATGGTAAACGTCCGGCTCCTTCTCCCACAAGGAAGGGCCCAGCCCTGAAAGCTCTTGCTGCTCTTCACGGTGCCCTGGCGCCCTATCTACAGCCACAACAGCAGTGGGGATCTGTGCTTTCCCAGAGACGCAACATCTCATGGCGCTCGGCCGCGGCAGAGCCTCTTGCCGAAAAGGCAAACGTCCGGCTCCTTCTCCCCCAAGGAAGGGCCCAGCCCTGAAAGCTCTTGCTGCTCTTCACGGTGCCCTGGCGCCCTATCTATAGGCACAACAGCACTGGGGATCTGTTATTTCCCAGAGACGCAACATCTCATGGCGCTCGGCCGCGGCAGAGCCTCTTGCCGAAAAGTCAAAAGTCCGGCTCCTTCTCCCACAAGGAGGGGCCCAGCCCTGAAAGCTCTTGCTGCTTTTCACGGTGCCCTGACGCCCTATCTACAGGCACAACAGCACTGGGGATCTGTGCTTTCCCAGAGACGCAACATCTCAAGGCACTCGGCCGCGGCAAAGCCTCTTGTCGTAATGGCAAACATCCGGCTCCTTGTCCCACAAGGAAGGGCCCAGCCCTGAAAGCTCTTGCTGCTTTTCACCTACCCTTGGCGCCCTATCTACAGGCACAAGAGCAGTGGGGATCTGTGCTTTCCCAGAGATGCAACATCTCATGGCGCTCGGCCGCGGCAGAGCCTCTTGCCGAAAAGGCAAACGTCCGGCTCCTTCTCCCACAAGGAAGGGCCCAGCCCTGAAAACTCTTGCTGCTCTTCACATATGCTTGGTGCCCTATCTACAGGCACAACAGCACTGGGGATCTGTGCTTTCCCAGAGATGCAACATCTCATGGCGCTCGGCCGCGGCAGAGCCTCTTGCCGAAAAGGCAAACGTCCGGCTCCTTCTCCCACAAGGAATGGCCCAGCCCTGAAAGCTCTTGCTGCTTTTCACGGTGCCCTGACGCCCTATCTACAGGCACAACAGCACTGGGGATCTGTGCTTTCCCAGCGACGCAACATATCATGGCGGTCGGCCGCGGCAGAGCCTCTTGCCGAAAAGGCAAACGTCCGGCTCCTTCTCCCACAAGGAAGGGCCCAGCCCTGAAAGCTCTTGCTGATCTTCACGGTGCCCTGGCGCCCTATCTATAGGCACAACAGCACTGGGGATCTGTGCTTTCCCAGAGATGCAACACATCATGGCGCTCGGCCGCGGCAGAGCCTCTTGCCGAAAAGGCAAACGTCCGGCTCCTTCTCCCACAAGGAAGGGCCCAGCCCTGAAAGCTGTAGCTGCTCTTCACGGTCACTTGGCGCCCTATCTACAGGCACAACAGCACTGGGGATCTGTGCTTTCCCAGAGACGCAACATCTCAAGGCACTCGGCCGCGGCAGAGCCTCTTGTCGTAATGGAAAACATCCGGCTCCTTGTCCCACAAGGAAGGGCCCAGCCCTGAAAGCTCTTGCTGCTTTTCACCTACCCTTGGCGCACTATCTACAGGCACAAGAGCAGTGGGGATCTGTGCTTTCCCAGAGACGCAACATCTCATGGCGCTCGGCCGCGGCAGAGCCTCATGCCGAAAAGGCAAACGTCCATCTCCTCGTCGCATAAGGAAGGGCCCAGCCCTGAAAGCTCTTGCTGCTCTTCACTTATGCTTGGCGCCCTATCTACAGGCACAACAGCACTGGGGATCTGTGCTTTCCCAGAGACGCAACATCTTATGGCGCTCGGCTGCGGCAGAGCCTCTTGCCAAAATGGCAAACGTCCGGCTACTTCTCCCACAAGAAAGGGCCCAGCCCTGAAAGCTCTTGCTGCTCTTCACCTACCCTTGGCGCCCTATCTACAGGCACAACAGCAGTGGGGATCTGTGCTTTCCCAGAGACGCAACATCTCATGGCGCTCGGCCGCGGCAGAGCCTCTTGCCGAAAAGGCAAACGTCCGGCTCCTTCTCCCACAAGGAAGGGCCCAGCCCTGAAAGCTCTTGCTGCTCTTCACGGTGCCCTGGCGCCCTATCTATAGGCACAACAGCACTGGGGATCTGTTATTTCCCAGAGACACAACATCTCATGGCGCTCGGCCGCGGCAGACTCTCTTGCCGAAATGGCAAAAGTCCGGCTCCTTCTCCCAAAAGGAGGGGCCCAGCCCTGAAAGCTCTTGCTGCTCTTCACTTATGCTTGGCGCCCTATCTACAGGCACAACAGCACTGGGGATCTGTGCTTTCCCAGAGACGCAACATCTCAAGGCACTCGGCCGCGGCAAAGCCTCTTGTCGTAATGGCAAACATCCGGCTCCTTGTCCCACAAGGAAGGGCCCAGCCCTGAAAGCTCTTGCTGCTTTTCACCTACCCTTGGCGCCCTATCTACAGGCACAAGAGCAGTGGGGATCTGTGCATTCCCAGAGATGCAACATCTCATGGCGCTCGGCCGCGGCAGAGCCTCTTGCCGAAAAGGCAAACGTCCGGCTCCTTGTCCCACAAGGAAGGGCCCAGCCCTGAAAGCTCTTGCTGCTCTTCACCTACCCTTGGCGCCCTATCTACATGCACAACAGCAGTGGGGATCTGTGCTTTCCCAGAGACGCAACATCTCATGGCGCTCGGCCGCGGCAGAGCCTCTTGCCGAAAAGGCAGACATCCGGCTCCTTCTCCCCCAAGGAAGGGCCCAGCCCTGAAAGCTGTAGCTGCTCTTCACGGTCACTTGGCGCCCTATCTACAGGCACAACAGCACTGGGGATCTGTGCTTTCCCAGAGACGCAACATCTCATGGCGCTCGGCCGCGGCAGAGCCTCTTGCTGAAAAGGCAAACGTCCGGCTCCTTCTCCCACAAGGAAGAGCCCAGCCCTGAAAGCTCTTGCTGCTCTTCACGGTGCCCTGGCGCCCTATGTACAGGCACAACAGCAGTGGGGATCTGTGCTTTCCCAGAGACGCAACATCTCATGGCGCTCGGCCGCGGCAGAACCTCTTGCCGAAAAGGCAAACGTCCGGCTCCTTCTCCCACAAGGAAGGGCCCAGCCCTGAAAGCTCTTGCTCCTCTTCACGGTGCCCTGGCGCCCTATCTACAGGCACAACAGCACTGGGGATCTGTGCTCTCCCAGAGATGCAACATCTCATGGCGCTCGGCCGCGGCAGAGCCTCTTGCCGAAAAGGCAAACGTCCGGCTCCTTCTCCCACAAGGAAGGGCCCAGAACTGAAAGCTCTTGCTGCTTTTCACGGTGCCATGGCGCCCTATCTACAGGCACAACAGCACTGGGGATCTGTGCTTTCCCAGCGACGCAACATATCATGGCGCTCGGCCGCGGCAGAGCCTCTTGCCGAAAAGGCAAAAGTCCGGCTCCTTGTCCCACAGGGAAGGGCCTAGAACTGAAAGCTGTTGCTGCTCTTCACGGTGCCCTGGCGCCCTATCTACAGGCACAACAGCACTGGGGATCTGTGCTTTCCCAGAGACGCAACATCTCATGGCGCTCGGCCGCGGCATAACCTCTTGCCGAAAAGGCAAACGTCCGGCTCGTTCTCCCACAAGGAAGGGCCCAGCCCTGAAAGCTCTTGCTGCTCTTCACTTATGCTTGGCACCCTATCTACAGGCACAACAGCACTGGGGATCTGTGCTTTCCCAGAGACGCAACATCTTATGGCGCTCGGCCGCGGCAGAGCCTCTTGCCGAAATGGCAAACGTCCATCTCCTCGTCGCATAAGGAAGGGCCCAGCCCTGAAAGCTCTTGCTGCTCTTCACTTATGCTTGGCGCCCTATCTACAGGCACAACAGCACTGGGGATCTGTGCTTTCCCAGAGACGCAACATCTTATGGCGCTCGGCCGCGGCAGAGCCTCTTGCCAAAATGGCAAACGTCCGGCTACTTCTCCCACAAGGAAGGGCCCAGCCCTGAAAGCTCTTGCTGCTCTTCACCTACCCTTGGCGCCCTATCTACATGCACAACAGCAGTGGGGATCTGTGCTTTCCCAGAGACGCAACATCTCATGGCGCTCGGCCGCGGCAGAGCCTCTTGCCGAAAAGGCAGACATCCGGCTCCTTCTCCCCCAAGGAAGGGCCCAGCCCTGAAAGCTGTAGCTGCTCTTCACGGTCACTTGGCGCCCTATCTACAGGCACAACAGCACTGGGGATCTGTGCTTTCCCAGAGACGCAACATCTCATGGCGCTCGGCCGCGGCAGAGCCTCTTGCTGAAAAGGCAAACGTCCGGCTCCTTCTCCCACAAGGAAGAGCCCAGCCCTGAAAGCTCTTGCTGCTCTTCACGGTGCCCTGGCGCCCTATGTACAGGCACAACAGCAGTGGGGATCTGTGCTTTCCCAGAGACGCAACATCTCATGGCGCTCGGCCGCGGCAGAACCTCTTGCCGAAAAGGCAAACGTCCGGCTCCTTCTCCCACAAGGAAGGGCCCAGCCCTGAAAGCTCTTGCTCCTCTTCACGGTGCCCTGGCGCCCTATCTACAGGCACAACAGCACTGGGGATCTGTGCTCTCCCAGAGATGCAACATCTCATGGCGCTCGGCCGCGGCAGAGCCTCTTGCCGAAAAGGCAAACGTCCGGCTCCTTCTCCCACAAGGAAGGGCCCAGAACTGAAAGCTCTTGCTGCTTTTCACGGTGCCATGGCGCCCTATCTACAGGCACAACAGCACTGGGGATCTGTGCTTTCCCAGCGACGCAACATCTCATGGCGCTCGGCCGCGGCAGAGCCTCTTGCCGAAAAGGCAAAAGTCCGGCTCCTTGTCCCACAGGGAAGGGCCTAGAACTGAAAGCTGTTGCTGCTCTTCACGGTGCCCTGGCGCCCTATCTACAGGCACAACAGCACTGGGGATCTGTGCTTTCCCAGAGACGCAACATCTCATGGCGCTCGGCCGCGGCATAACCTCTTGCCGAAAAGGCAAACGTCCGGCTCGTTCTCCCACAAGGAAGGGCCCAGCCCTGAAAGCTCTTGCTGCTCTTCACTTATGCTTGGCACCCTATCTACAGGCACAACAGCACTGGGGATCTGTGCTTTCCCAGAGACGCAACATCTTATGGCGCTCGGCCGCGGCAGAGCCTCTTGCCGAAATGGCAAACGTCCATCTCCTCGTCGCATAAGGAAGGGCCCAGCCCTGAAAGCTCTTGCTGCTCTTCACTTATGCTTGGCGCCCTATCTACAGGCACAACAGCACTGGGGATCTGTGCTTTCCCAGAGACGCAACATCTTATGGCGCTCGGCCGCGGCAGAGCCTCTTGCCAAAATGGCAAACGTCCGGCTACTTCTCCCACAAGGAAGGGCCCAGCCCTGAAAGCTCTTGCTGCTCTTCACCTACCCTTGGCGCCCTATCTACAGGCACAACAGCACTGGGGATCTGTGCTTTCCCAGAGACGCAACATCTCATGGCGCTCGGCCGCGGCAGAGCCTCTTGCCGAAAAGGCAAACGTCCGGCTCCTTGTCCCACAAGGAAGGGCCCAGCCCTGAAAGCTCTTGCTGATCTTCACGGTGCCCTGGTGCCCTATCTATAGGCACAACAGCAGTGGGGATCTGTGCTTTCCCAGAGACGCAACATCTCATGGCGCTCGGCCACGGCAAAGCCTCTTGCCGAAAAGGCAAACGTCCGGCTCCTTGTCCCACAAGGAAGGGCCCAGCCCTGAAAGCTCTTGCTGCTCTTCACCTACCCTTGGCGCCCTATTGACATGAACAACAGCAGTGGGGATCTCTGCTTTCCCAGAGACGCAACATCTTATGGCGCTCGGCCGCACAGAGCCTCTTGCCGAAATGGCAAACATCCGGCTCCTTCTCCCACAAGGAAGGGCCCAGCCCTGAAAGCTGTAGCTGCTCTCCACGGTCACTTGGGGCCCTATCTACAGGCACAACAGCACTGGGGATCTGTGCTTTCCCAGAGACGCAACAACTCACGGCGCTCGGCCGCGGCAGAGCCTCTTGCCGAAAAGGCAAACGTCCGGCTCCTTCTCCCACAAGGAAGGGCCCAGCCCTGAAAGCTCTTGCTGCTCTTCACTTATGCTTGTTGCCCTATCTACAGGCACAACAGCACTGAGGATCTGTGCTTTCCCAGAGACGCAACATCTCATGGCGCTCGGCCGCGGCAGAGCCTCTTGCCGAAAAGGCAAACGTCCGGCTCCTTCTCCCACAAGGAAGGACCCAGCCCTGAAAGCTCTTGCTGCTCTTCACGGTGCCCTGGCGCCCTATCTACAGCCACAACAGCAGTGGGGATCTGTGCTTTCCCAGAGACGCAACATCTCATGGCGCTCGGCCGCGGCAGAGACTCTTGCTGAAAAGGCAAACATCCGGCTCCTTCTCCCACAAGGAAGGGCCCAGCCCTGAAAGCTGTAGCTGCTCTTCACGGTCCCTTGGCACCCTATCTAGAGGCAAAACAGCACTGGGGATCTCTGCTTTCCCGGAGAGGGAACATCTCATGGCGCGCGGCCGCGGCAGAGCCTCTTGCCGAAATGGCAAAATCCGGCTCCTTCTCCCACAAGGAAGGGAAGAGCCCTGAAAGCTGTAGCTGCTCTTCACGGTCTCTTGGCGCCCTATCTACAGGCACAACAGCAGTGGGGATCTGTGCTTTCCCAGAGACGCAACATCTCACGGCGCTCGGCCGCGGCAGAGCCTCTTGCCGAAATGGCAAACGTCCATCTCCTCGTCGCACAAGGAAGAGCCCAGCCCTGAAAGCTCTTGCTGCTCTTCACTTATGCTTGGTGCCCTATCTACAGGCAGAACAGCACTGGTGATCTCTGCTTTCCCAGAGACGCAACATCTCATGGCGCTCGGCCGCGGCAGAGCCTCTTGCCGAAATGGCAAACGTCCATCTCCTGGTCGCATAAGGAAGGGCCCAGACCTGAAAGCTCTTGCTGCTCTTCACTTATGCTTGGCGCCCTATCTACAGGCACAACAGCACTGGGGATCTGTGCTTTCCCAGAGACGCAACATCTTATGGCGCTCGGCCGCGGCAGAGCCTCTTGCCAAAATGGCAAACGTCCGGCTACTTCTCCCACAAGGAAGGGCCCAGCCCTGAAAGCTCTTGCTGCTCTTCACCTACCCTTGGCGCCCTATCTACAGGCACAACAGCACTGGGGATCTGTGCTTTCCCAGAGACGCAACATCTCATGGCGCTCGGCCGCGGCAGAGCCTCTTGCCGAAAAGGCAAACGTCCGGCTCCTTCTCCCACAAGGAAGGGCCCAGCCCTGAAAGCTCTTGCTGCTCTTCACGGTGCCCTGGCGCCCTATCTATAGGCACAACAGCACTGGGGATCTGTGCTTTCCCAGAGACGCAACATCTCAAGGCACTCGGCCGCGGCAAATCCTCTTGTCGTAATGGCAAACATCCGGCTCCTTGTCCCACAAGGAAGGGCCCAGCCCTGAAAGCTCTTGCTGCTTTTCACCTACCCTTGGCGCCCTATCTACAGGCACAACAGCAGTGGGGATCTGTGCTTTCCCAGAGACGCAACATCTCATGGCGCTCGGCCGCGGCAGAGCCTCATGCCGAAAAGGCAAACGTCCGGCTCCTTGTCCCACAAGGAAGGGCCCAGCCCTGAAAGCTCTTGCTGCTTTTCACGGTGCCCTGGCGCCCTATCTACAGGCACAACAGCACTGGGGATCTGTGCTTTCCCAGCGACGCAACATATCATGGCGCTCGGCCGCGGCAGAGCCTCTTGCCGAAAAGGCAGACATCCGGCTCCTTCTCCCCCAAGGAAGGGCCCAGCCCTGAAAGCTGTAGCTGCTCTTCACGGTCACTTGGCGCCCTATCTACAGGCACAACAGCACTGGGGATCTGTGCTTTCCCAGAGACGCAACATCTCATGGCGCTCGGCCGCGGCAGAGCCTCTTGCTGAAAAGGCAAACGTCCGGCTCCTTCTCCCACAAGGAAGAGCCCAGCCCTGAAAGCTCTTGCAGCTCTTCACGGTGCCCTGGCGCCCTATGTACAGGCACAACAGCAGTGGGGATCTGTGCTTTCCCAGAGACGCAACATCTCATGGCACTCGGCCGCGGCAGAACCTCTTGCCGAAAAGGCAAACGTCCGGCTCCTTCTCCCACAAGGAAGGGCCCAGCCCTGAAAGCTCTTGCTCCTCTTCACGGTGCCCTGGCGCCCTATCTACAGGCACAACAGCACTGGGGATCTGTGCTTTCCCAGAGACGCAACATCTCATGGCGCTCGGCCGCGGCAGAGCCTCTTGCCGAAAAGTCAAAAGTCCGGCTCCTTCTCCCACAAGGAAGGGCCCAGCCCTGAAAGCTCTTGCTGCTCTTCACTTATGCTTGGTGCCCTATCTACAGTCACAACAGCACTGGGGATCTGTGCTTTCCCAGAGATGCAACATCTCATGGCGCTCGGCCGCGGCAGAGCCTCTTGCCGAAAAGGCAAACGTCCGGCAAATTCAACCACAAGGAAGGGCCCAGCCCTGAAAGCTCTTGCTGCTTTTCACGGTGCCATGGCACCCTATCTACAGGCACAACAGCACTGGGGATCTGTGCTTTCCCAGCGACGCAACATCTCATGGCGCTTGGCCGCGGCAGAGCCTCTTGCCGAAAAGGCAAACGTCCGGCTCCTTGTCCCACAAGGAAGGGCCCAGCCCTGAAAGATCTTGCTGATCTTCACGGTGCCCTGGCGCCCTATCTATAGGCACAACAGCACTGCGGATCTGTGCTTTCCCAGAGACGCAACATCTCATGGCGCTCGGCCGCGGCAGAACCTCTTGCCGAAAAGGCAAACGTCCGGCTCCTTCTCCCACAAGGAAGGGCCCAGCCCTGAAAGCTGTAGCTGCTCTTCACGGTCACTTGACGCCCTATCTACAGGCACAACAGCACTGGGGATCTGTGCTTTCCCAGAGACGCAACATCTCAAGGCACTCGGCCGCGGCAGTGCCTCTTGTCGTAATGGCAAACATCCGGCTCCTTGTCCCACAAGGAAGGGCCCAGCCCTGAAAGCTCTTGCTGCTTTTCACCTACCCTTGGCGCACTATCTACAGGCACAAGAGCAGTGGGGATCTGTGCTTTCCCAGAGACGCAACATCTCATGGCGCTCGGCCGCGGCAGAGCCTCATGCCGAAAAGGCAAACGTCCGGCTCCTTCTCCCACAAGGAAGGGCCCAGCCCTGAAAACTCTTGCTGGTCTTCACATATGCTTGGTGCCCTATCTACAGGCACAACAGCACTGGGGATCTGTGCTTTCCCAGAGATGCAACATCTCATGGCGGTCGGCCGCGGCAGAGCCTCTTGCCGAAAAGGCAAACGTCCGGCTCCTTCTCCCACAAGGAAGGGCCCAGCCCTGAAAGCTCTTGCTGCTTTTCACGGTGCCCTGGCGCCTTATCTACAGGCACCACAGCACTGGGGATCTGTGCTTTCCCAGCGACGCAACATATCATGTCGGTCAGCCGCGGCAGAGCCTCTTGCCGAAAAGGCAAACGTCCGGCTCCTTGTCCCACAAGGAAGGGCCCAGCCCTGAAAGCTCTTGCTGATCTTCACGGTGCCCTGGTGCCCTATCTATAGGCACAACAGCAGTGGGGATCTGTGCTTTCCCAGAGACGCAACATCTCATGGCGCTCGGCCGCGGCAGAGCCTCTTGCCGAAAAGGCAAACGTCCGGCTCCTTCTCCCACAAGGAAGGGCCCAGCCCTGAAAGCTCTTGCTGCTCTTCACTTATGCTTGGCACCCTATCTACAGGCACAACAGCAGTGGGCATCTGTGCTTTCCCAGAAGCGCAATATCTCATGGCGCTCGGCTGCGGACGAGCCTCTTGCTGAAAAGGCAAACGTCCGGCTCCTTCTCCCACAAGGAAGGGCCCAGCCCTGAAAGCTCTTGCTCCTCTTCACGGTGCCCTGGCGCCCTATCTACAGGCACAACAGCACTGGGGATCTGTGCTTTCCCAGAGACGCAACATCTCATGGAGCTCGGCCGCGGCAGAACCTCCTGCCGAAAAGGCAAACGTCCGGCTCCTTCTCTCACAAGGAAGGGCCCAGCCCTGAAAGCTCTTGCTCCCCTTCACGGTGCCCTGGCGCCCTATCTACAGGCACCACAGCACTGGGGATCTGTGCTTTCCCAGAGACTCAACATCTCATGGCGCTCGGCCGCGGCAGAGCCTCTTGCCGAAAAGGCAAACGTCCGGCTCCTTGTCCCACAAGGAAGGGCCCAGCCCTGAAAGCTCTTGCTCCTCTTCACGGTGCCCTGGCGCCCTATCTAAAGGCACAACAGCACTGGGGATCTGTGCTTTCCCAGAGACGCAACATCTCATGGCGCTCGGCCGCGGCAGAACCTCTTGCCGAAAAGGCAAACGTCCGGCTCCTTCTCTCACAAGGAAGGGCCCAGCCCTGAAAGCTCTTGCTCCCCTTCACGGTGCCCTGGCGCCCTATCTACAGGCACCACAGCACTGGGGATCTGTGCTTTCCCAGAGACTCAACATCTCATGGCGCTCGGCCGCGGCAGAGCCTCTTGCCGAAAAGGCAAACGTCCGGCTCCTTCTCCCACAAGGAAGGGCCCAGCCCTGAAAGCTCTTGCTCCTCTTCACGGTGCCCTGGCGCCCTATCTACAGGCACAACAGCACTGGGGATCTGTGCTTTCCCAGAGACGCAACATATCATGGCGCTCGGCCGCGGCAGAGCCTCTTGCCGAAAAGGCAAACATCCGGCTCCTTGTCCCACAAGGAAGCGCCCAGCCCGGAAAGCTCTTGCTGCTCTTCACCTACCCTTGGCGCCCGATCTACAGGCACAACAGCAGTGGGCATCTGTGCTTTCCCAGAGACGCAACATCTCATGGCGCTCGGCCGCGGCATAACCTCTTGCCGAAAAGGCAAACGTCCGGCTCCTTCTCCCACAAGGAAGGGCCCAGCCCTGAAAGCTCTTGCTGCTCTTCACAGTGCCCTGGCGCCCTATCTACAGGCACAACAGCACTGGGCATCTGTGCTTTCCCAGAGGCGCAACATCTCATGGCGCTCGGCTGCGGACGAGCCTCTTGCTGAAAAGGCAAACGTCCGGCTCCTTGTCCCACAAGGAAGGGCCCAGCCCTGAAAGCTCTTGCTGCTCTTCACGGTGCCCTGGCGCCCTATCTACAGGCACAACAGCACTGGGGATCTGTGCTTTCCCAGAGACGCAACATCTCATGGCGCTCGGCCGCGGCAGAACCTCTTGCCGAAAATGCAAACGTCCGGCTCCTTCTCTCACAAGGAAGGGCCCAGCCCTGAAAGCTCTTGCTCCCCTTCACGGTGCCCTGGCGCCCTATCTACAGGCACCACAGCACTGGGGATCTGTGCTTTCCCAGACACGCAACATCTCATGGCGCTCGGCCGCGGCAGAGCCTCTTGCCGAAAAGGCAAACGTCCGGCTCCTTGTCCCACAAGGAAGGGCCCAGCCCTGAAAGCTCTTGCTCCTCTTCACGATGCCCTGGCGCCCTATCTACAGGCACAACAGCACTGGGGATCTGTGCTTTCCCAGAGACGCAACATCTCATGGCGCTCGGCCGCGGCAGAGCCTCTTGCCGAAAAGGCAAACATCCGGCTCCTTGTCCCACAAGGAAGCGCCCAGCCCTGAAAGCTCTTGCTGCTCTTCACCTACCCTTGGCGCCCGATCTACAGGCACAACAGCAGTGGGCATCTGTGCTTTCCCAGAGACGCAACATCTCATGGCGCTCGGCCGCGGCATAACCTCTTGCCGAAAAGGCAAACGTCCGGCTCCTTGTCCCACAAGGAAGAGCACAGCCCTGAAAGCTCTTGCTCATCTTCACGGTGTCCTGGCGCCCTATCTACAGGCACAACAGCAGTGGGGATCTGTGCTTTCCCAGAGACGCAACATCTCATGGCGCTCGGCCGCGGCAGAGCCTCTTGCCGAAAAGTCAAAAGTCCGGCTCCTTCTCCCACAAGGAAGGGCCCAGAACTGAAAGCTCTTGCTGCTCTTCACGGTGCCCTGGCGCCCTATCTACAGGCACAACAGCACTGGGCATCTGTGCTTTCCCAGAGGCGCAACATCTCATGGCGCTCGGCTGCGGACGAGCCTCTTGCCAAAAAGGCAAACGTCCGGCTCCTTGTCCCACAAGGAAGAGACCAGCCCTGAAAGCTCTTGCTGCTCTTCACGGTGCCCTGGCGCCCTATCTACAGGCACAACACCACTGGGGATCTGTGCTTTCCCAGAGATGCAACATCTCATGGCGCTCGGCCACGGCAGAGCCTCTTGCCGAAATGGCAAACATCCGGCTCCTTCTCCCACAAGGAAGGGCCCAGAACTGAAAGCTCTTGCTGCTCTTCACGGTGCCCTGGCGCCCTATCTACAGGCACAACAGCACTGGGGATCTGTGCTTTCCCAGAGACGCAACATCTCATGGCGCTCGGCCGCGGCAGAGCCTCTTGCCGAAAAGGCAAACGTCCGGCTCCTTCTCCCACAAGGAAGGGCCCAGCCCTGAAAGCTCTTGCTGATCTTCACTGTGCCCTGGCGCCCTATCCATAGGCACAACAGCAGTGGGGATCTGTGCTTTCCCAGAGACGCAACATCTCATGGCGCTCGGCCGCGGCAGAGCCTCTTGCCGAAAAGGCAAACGTCCGGCTCCTTCTCCCACAAGGAAGCGCCCAGCCCTGAAAGCTCTTGCTGCTCTTCACCTACCCTTGGCGCCCTATCTACAGGCACAACAGCAGTGGGGATCTGTGCTTTCCCAGAGACGCAACATCTCATGGCGCTCGGCCACGGCAGAGCCTCTTGCCGAAAAGTCAAAAGTCCGGCTCCTTCTCCCACAAGGAGGGGCCCAGCCCTGAAAGCTCTTGCTGCTCTTCACTTATGCTTGGCGCCCTATCTACAGGCACAACAGCAGTGGGCATCTGTGCTTTCCCGGAGACACAAAATCTCATGGCGCTCGGCCGCGGCAGATCCTCTTGCCGAAAAGGCAAACGTCCGGCTCCTTCTCCCACAAGGAAGGGCCCAGCCCTGAAAGCTCTTGCTGCTCTTCACGGTGCCATGGCGCCCTATCTACAGGCACAACAGCAGTGGGCATCTGTGCTTTCCCAGAGGCGCAACATCTCATGGCGCTCGGCTGCGGACGAGCCTCTTGCTGAAAAGGCAAACGTCCGGCTCCTTCTCCCACAAGGAAGGGCCCAGCCCTGAAAGCTCTTGCTCCTCTTCACGGTGCCCTGGCGCCCTATCTACAGGCACAACAGCACTGGGGATCTGTGCTTTCCCAGAGACGCAACATCTCATGGCGCTCGGCCGCGGCAGAACCTCCTGCCGAAAAGGCAAACGTCCGGCTCCTTCTCTCACAAGGAAGGGCCCAGCCCTGAAAGCTCTTGCTCCTCTTCACGATGCCCTGGCGCCCTATCTACAGGCACAACAGCACTGGGGATCTGTGCTTTCCCAGAGACGCAACATCTCATGGCGCTCGGCCCGCGGCAGAGCCTCTTGCCGAAAAGGCAAACATCCGGCTCCTTGTCCCACAAGGAAGCGCCCAGCCCTGAAAGCTCTTGCTGCTCTTCACCTACCCTTGGCGCCCGATCTACAGGCACAACAGCAGTGGGCATCTGTGCTTTCCCAGAGACGCAACATCTCATGGCGCTCGGCCGCGGCATAACCTCTTGCCGAAAAGGCAAACGTCCGGCTCCTTGTCCCACAAGGAAGAGCACAGCCCTGAAAGCTCTTGCTCATCTTCACGGTGTCCTGGCGCCCTATCTACAGGCACAACAGCAGTGGGGATCTGTGCTTTCCCAGAGACGCAACATCTCATGGCGCTCGGCCGCGGCAGAGCCTCTTGCCGAAAAGTCAAAAGTCCGGCTCCTTCTCCCACAAGGAAGGGCCCAGAACTGAAAGCTCTTGCTGCTCTTCACGGTGCCCTGGCGCCCTATCTACAGGCACAACAGCACTGGGCATCTGTGCTTTCCCAGAGGCGCAACATCTCATGGCGCTCGGCTGCGGACGAGCCTCTTGCCAAAAAGGCAAACGTCCGGCTCCTTGTCCCACAAGGAAGAGACCAGCCCTGAAAGCTCTTGCTGCTCTTCACGGTGCCCTGGCGCCCTATCTACAGGCACAACAGCACTGGGGATCTGTGCTTTCCCAGAGACGCAACATCTCATGGCGCTCGGCCGCGGCAGAGCCTCTTGCCGAAAAGGCAAACGTCCGGCTCCTTCTCCCACAAGGAAGGGCCCAGCCCTGAAAGCTCTTGCTGATCTTCACTGTGCCCTGGCGCCCTATCCATAGGCACAACAGCAGTGGGGATCTGTGCTTTCCCAGAGACGCAACATCTCATGGCGCTCGGCCGCGGCAGAGCCTCTTGCCGAAAAGGCAAACGTCCGGCTCCTTCTCCCACAAGGAAGCGCCCAGCCCTGAAAGCTCTTGCTGCTCTTCACCTACCCTTGGCGCCCTATCTACAGGCACAACAGCAGTGGGGATCTGTGCTTTCCCAGAGACGCAACATCTCATGGCGCTCGGCCGCGGCAGAGCCTCTTGCCGAAAAGTCAAAAGTCCGGCTCCTTCTCCCACAAGGAGGGGCCCAGCCCTGAAAGCTCTTGCTGCTCTTCACTTATGCTTGGCGCCCTATCTACAGGCACAACAGCAGTGGGCATCTGTGCTTTCCCGGAGACACAAAATCTCATGGCGCTCGGCCGCGGCAGATCCTCTTGCCGAAAAGGCAAACGTCCGGCTCCTTCTCCCACAAGGAAGGGCCCAGCCCTGAAAGCTCTTGCTGCTCTTCACGGTGCCATGGCGCCCTATCTACAGGCACAACAGCAGTGGGCATCTGTGCTTTCCCAGAGGCGCAACATCTCATGGCGCTCGGCTGCGGACGAGCCTCTTGCTGAAAAGGCAAACGTCCGGCTCCTTCTCCCACAAGGAAGGGCCCAGCCCTGAAAGCTCTTGCTCCTCTTCACGGTGCCCTGGCGCCCTATCTACAGGCACAACAGCACTGGGGATCTGTGCTTTCCCAGAGACGCAACATCTCATGGCGCTCGGCCGCGGCAGAACCTCCTGCCGAAAAGGCAAACGTCCGGCTCCTTCTCTCACAAGGAAGGGCCCAGCCCTGAAAGCTCTTGCTCCTCTTCACGGTGCCCTGGCGCCCTATCTACAGGCACAACAGCACTGGGGATCTGTGCTTTCCCAGAGACGCAACATCTCATGGCGCTCCGCCGCGGCAGAGCCTCTTGCCGAAAAGGCAAACATCCGGCTCCTTGTCCCACAGGGAAGCGCCCAGCCCTGAAAGCTCTTGCTGCTCTTCACCTACCCTTGGCGCCCTATCTACAGGCACAACAGCAGTGGGGATCTGTGCTTTCCCAGAGACGCAACATCTCATGGCGCTCAGCCGCGTCAGAGCCTCTTGCCGAAAAGGCAAACATCAGGCTCCTTGTCCCACAAGGAAGGGCCCAGCCCTGAAAGCTCTTGCTGCTCTTCACGGTGCCCTGGCGCCCTATCTATAGGCACAACAGCACTGGGGATCTGTGCTTTCCCAGAGACGCAACATCTCATGGCGCTCGGCCGCGGCAGAGCCTCTTGCCGAAAAGGCAAACATCCGGCTCCTTCACCCACAAGGAAGGTCCCAGCCCTGAAAGCTCTTGCTGCTCTTCACTTACCCTTGGCGCCCTATCTACAGGCACAACTGCAGTGGGGATCTGTGCTTTCCCAGAGACGCAACATCTCATGGCGCTCGGCCGCGGCAGAGCCTCTTGCCGAAAAGTCAAAAGTCCGGCTCCTTCTCCCACAAGGAGGGGCCCAGCCCTGAAAGCTCTTGCTGCTCTTCACGGTGCCCTGGCGCCCTATCTACAGGCACAACAGCAGTGGGCATCTGTGCTTTCCCAGAGACGCAACATCTCATGGCGCTCGGCCGCGGCAGAACCTCTTGCCGAAAAGGCAAACGTCCGGCTCCTTCTCCCACAAGGAAGGGCCCAGCCCTGAAAGCTCTTGCTGCTCTTCACAGTGCCCTGGCGCCCTATCTACAGGCACAACAGCACTGGGCATCTGTGCTTTCCCAGAGGCGCAACATCTCATGGCGCTCGGCTGCGGACGAGCCTCTTTCCGAAAAGGCAAACGTCCGGCTCCTTGTCCCACAAGGAAGGGCCCAGCCCTGAAAGCTCTTGCTGCTCTTCACGGTGCCCTGGCGCCCTATCTACAGGCACAACAGCACTGGGGATCTGTGCTTTCCCAGAGACGCAACATCTCATGGCGCTCGGCCGCGGCAGAACCTCTTGCCGAAAATGCAAACGTCCGGCTCCTTCTCTCACAAGGAAGGGCCCAGCCCTGAAAGCTCTTGCTCCCCTTCACGGTGCCCTGGCGCCCTATCTACAGGCACCACACACTGGGGATCTGTGCTTTCCCAGACACGCAACATCTCATGGCGCTCGGCCGCGGCAGAGCCTCTTGCCGAAAAGGCAAACGTCCGGCTCCTTGTCCCACAAGGAAGGGCCCAGCCCTGAAAGCTCTTGCTCCTCTTCACGATGCCCTGGCGCCCTATCTACAGGCACAACAGCACTGGGGATCTGTGCTTTCCCAGAGACGCAACATCTCATGGCGCTCGGCCGCGGCAGAGCCTCTTGCCGAAAAGGCAAACATCCGGCTCCTTGTCCCACAAGGAAGCGCCCAGCCCTGAAAGCTCTTGCTGCTCTTCACCTACCCTTGGCGCCCGATCTACAGGCACAACAGCACTGGGCATCTGTGCTTTCCCAGAGACGCAACATCTCATGGCGCTCGGCCGCGGCATAACCTCTTGCCGAAAAGGCAAACGTCCGGCTCCTTGTCCCACAAGGAAGAGCACAGCCCTGAAAGCTCTTGCTCATCTTCACGGTGTCCTGGCGCCCTATCTACAGGCACAACAGCAGTGGGGATCTGTGCTTTCCCAGAGACGCAACATCTCATGGCGCTCGGCCGCGGCAGAGCCTCTTGCCGAAATGGCAAACATCCGGCTCCTTCTCCCACAAGGAAGGGCCCAGAACTGAAAGCTCTTGCTGCTCTTCACGGTGCCCTGGCGCCCTATCTACAGGCACAACAGCACTGGGGATCTGTGCTTTCCCAGAGACGCAACATCTCATGGCGCTCGGCCGCGGCAGAGCCTCTTGCCGAAAAGGCAAACGTCCGGCTCCTTCTCCCACAAGGAAGGGCCCAGCCCTGAAAGCTCTTGCTGATCTTCACGGTGCCCTGGCGCCCTATCCATAGGCACAACAGCAGTGGGGATCTGTGCTTTCCCAGAGACGCAACATCTCATGGCGCTCGGCCGCGGCAGAGCCTCTTGCCGAAAAGGCAAACGTCCGGCTCCTTCTCCCACAAGGAAGGGCCCAGCCCTGAAAGCTCTTGCTGCTCTTCACCTACCCTTGGCGCCCTATCTACAGGCACAACAGCAGTGGGGATCTGTGCTTTCCCAGAGACGCAACATCTCATGGCGCTCGGCCGCGGCAGAGCCTCTTGCCGAAAAGTCAAAAGTCCGGCTCCTTCTCCCACAAGGAGGGGCCCAGCCCTGAAAGCTCTTGCTGCTCTTCACTTATGCTTGGCGCCCTATCTACAGGCACAACAGCAGTGGGCATCTGTGCTTTCCCGGAGACACAAAATCTCATGGCGCTCGGCCGCGGCAGATCCTCTTGCCGAAAAGGCAAACGTCCGGCTCCTTCTCCCACAAGGAAGGGCCCAGCCCTGAAAGCTCTTGCTGCTCTTCACGGTGCCATGGCGCCCTATCTACAGGCACAACAGCAGTGGGCATCTGTGCTTTCCCAGAGGCGCAACATCTCATGGCGCTCGGCTGCGGACGAGCCTCTTGCTGAAAAGGCAAACGTCCGGCTCCTTCTCCCACAAGGAAGGGCCCAGCCCTGAAAGCTCTTGCTCCTCTTCACGGTGCCCTGGCGCCCTATCTACAGGCACAACAGCACTGGGGATCTGTGCTTTCCCAGAGACGCAACATCTCATGGCGCTCGGCCGCGGCAGAACCTCCTGCCGAAAAGGCAAACGTCCGGCTCCTTCTCTCACAAGGAAGGGCCCAGCCCTGAAAGCTCTTGCTCCTCTTAACGGTGCCCTGGCGCCCTATCTACAGGCACAACAGCACTGGGGATCTGTGCTTTCCCAGAGACGCAACATCTCATGGCGCTCCGCCGCGGCAGAGCCTCTTGCCGAAAAGGCAAACATCCGGCTCCTTGTCCCACAGGGAAGCGCCCAGCCCTGAAAGCTCTTGCTGCTCTTCACCTACCCTTGGCGCCCTATCTACAGGCACAACAGCAGTGGGGATCTGTGCTTTCCCAGAGACGCAACATCTCATGGCGCTCAGCCGCGTCAGAGCCTCTTGCCGAAAAGGCAAACATCAGGCTCCTTGTCCCACAAGGAAGGGCCCAGCCCTGAAAGCTCTTGCTGATCTTCACGGTGCCCTGGCGCCCTATCTACAGGCACAACAGCACTGGGGATCTGTGCTTTCCCAGAGACGCAACATCTCATGGCGCTCGGCCGCGGCAGAGCCTCTTGCCGAAAAGGCAAACATCCGGCTCCTTCACCCACAAGGAAGGGCCCAGCCCTGAAAGCTCTTGCTGCTCTTCACTTACCCTTGGCGCCCTATCTACAGGCACAACTGCAGTGGGGATCTGTGCGTTCCCAGAGACGCAACATCTCATGGCGCTCGGCCGCGGCAGAGCCTCTTGCCGAAAAGTCAAAAGTCCGGCTCCTTCTCCCACAAGGAGGGGCCCAGCCCTGAAAGCTCTTGCTGCTCTTCACGGTGCCCTGGCGCCCTATCTACAGGCACAACAGCAGTGGGCATCTGTGCTTTCCCAGAGACGCAACATCTCATGGCGCTCGGCCGCGGCAGAACCTCTTGCCGAAAAGGCAAACGTCCGGCTCCTTCTCTCACAAGGAAGGGCCCAGCCCTGAAAGCTCTTGCTCCTCTTCACGGTGCCCTGGCGCCCTATCTACAGGCACCACAGCACTGGGGATCTGTGCTTTCCCAGAGACGCAACATCTCATGGCGCTCGGCCGCGGCAGAGCCTCTTGCCGAAAAGGCAAACGTCCGGCTCCTTGTCCCACAAGGAAGGGCCCAGCCCTGAAAGCTCTTGCTCCTCTTCTCGGTGCCCTGGCGCCCTATCTACAGGCACAACAGCACTGGGGATCTGTGCTTTCCCAGAGACGCAACATCTCATGGCGCTCGGCCGCGGCAGAGCCTCTTGCCGAAAAGGCAAACGTCCGGCTCCTTGTCCCACAAGGAAGCGCCCAGCCCTGAAAGCTCTTGCTGCTCTTCACGGTTCTCTGGCGCCCTATCTGCAGGCACAACAGCACTGGGGATCTGTGCTTTCCCAGAGACGCAACATCTCATGGCGCTCAGCCGCGGCAGAGCCTCTTGCCGAAATGGCAAACATCCGGCTCCTTCTCCCACAAGGAAGGGCCCAGCCCTGAAAGCTCTTGCTACTTTTCAGGGTGCCCTGGCGCCCTATCTAAAGGCACAACAGCACTGGGGATCTGTGCTTTCCCAGCGACGCAACATATCATGGCGGTCGGCCGCGGCAGAGCCTCTTGCCGAAAAGGCAAACGTCTGGCTCCTTGTCCCACAAGGAATGGCCCAGCCCTGAAAGTTCTTGCTGCTCTTCACTTATGCTTGGTGCCCTATGTACAGGCACAACAGCAGTGGAGATCTGTGCTTTCCCAGCGACGCAGCATCTCATGGGGCTCGGCCGCGTCAGAGCCTCTTGCCAAAAAGGCAAACGTCCGGCTCCTTTTCCACAAGGAAGAGCCCAGCCCTGAAAGCTCTTGCTGCTCTTCACGGTGCCCTGGCGCCCTATTTACAGGCACAACAGCACTGGGGATCTGTGCTTTCCCAGACACGCAACATCTCATGGCGCTCGGCCGCGGCATAACCTCTTGCCGAAAAGGCAAACGTCCGGCTCCTTCTCCCACAAGGAAGGGCCCAGCCCTGAAAGCTCTTGCTGCTCTTCACTTATGCTTGGCACCCTATCTAGAGGCACAACAGCACTTGGGATCTGTGCTTTTCCGCAGAGGGAACATCTCATGGCGCTCGGCTGCGGACGAGCCTCTTGCCGAAAAGGCAAACGTCGGCTCCTTCTCCCACAAGGAAGGGCCCAGCCCTGAAAGCTCTTGCTGCTGTTCACCTACCCTTGGCACCCTATCTACATGCACAACAGCAGTGGGGATCTCTGCTTTCCCAGCGACGCAACATCTCATGGCGCTCGGCCGCGGCAGAGCCTCTTGCCGAAAAGGCAGACATCCGGCTCCTTCTCCCACAAGGAAGGGCCCAGCCCTGAAAGCACTTGCTGCTCTTCAATTATGCTTGGCGCCCTATCTACAGGCACAACAGCACTGGGGATCTGTGCTTTCCCAGAGACGCAACATCTCATGGCGCTCGGCTGCGGACGAGCCTCTTGCCAAAAAGGCAAACGTCCGGCTCCTTCTCCCACAAGGAAGGGCCCATCCCTGAAAGCTCTTGCTCCTCTTCACGGTGCCCTGGCGCCCTATCTACAGGCAGCACAGCACTGGGGATCTGTGCTTTCCCAGAGACGCAACATCTCATGGCGCTCGGCCGCGGCAGAGCCTCTTGCCGAAAAGGCAAATGTCCGGATCCTTGTCCCACAAGGAAGAGCACAGCCCTGAAAGCTCTTGCTGCTCTTCACTTATGCTTGGCGCCCGATCTACAGGCACAACAGCAGTGGGCATCTGTGCTTTCCCAGAGACGCAACATCTCATGGCGCTCGGCCGCGGCATAACCTCTTGCCGAAAAGGCAAACGTCCGGCTCCTTCTCCCACAAGGAAGGGCCCAGAACTGAAAGCTCTTGCTGCTCTTCACGGTGCCCTGGCGCCCTATCTACAGGCACAACAGCACTGGGGATCTGTGCTTTCCCAGAGGCGCAACATCTCATGGCGCTCGGCTGCGGACGAGCCTCTTGCCAAAAAGGCAAACGTCCGGCTCCTTGTCCCACAAGGAAGAGACCAGCCCTGAAAGCTCTTGCTGCTCTTCACGGTGCCCTGGCGCCCTATCTACAGGCACAACAGCACTGGGGATCTGTGCTTTCCCAGAGATGCAACATCTCATGGCGCTCGGCCGCGGCAGAGCCTCTTGCCGAAATGGCAAACATCCGGCTCCTTCTCCCACAAGGAAGGGCCCAGAACTGAAAGCTCTTGCTGCTCTTCACGGTGCCCTGGCGCCCTATCTACAGGCACAACAGCACTGGGGATCTGTGCTTTCCCAGAGACGCAACATCTCATGGCGCTCGGCCGCGGCAGAGCCTCTTGCCGAAAAGGCAAACGTCCGGCTCCTTCTCCCACAAGGAAGGGCCCAGCCCTGAAAGCTCTTGCTGATCTTCACGGTGCCCTGGCGCCCTATCCATAGGCACAACAGCAGTGGGGATCTGTGCTTTCCCAGAGACGCAACATCTCATGGCGCTCGGCCGCGGCAGAGCCTCTTGCCGAAAAGTCAAAAGTCCGGCTCCTTCTCCCACAAGGAGGGGCCCAGCCCTGAAAGCTCTTGCTGCTCTTCACTTATGCTTGGCGCCCTATCTACAGGCACAACAGCAGTGGGCATCTGTGCTTTCCCGGAGACACAAAATCTCATGGCGCTCGGCCGCGGCAGATCCTCTTGCCGAAAAGGCAAACGTCCGGCTCCTTCTCCCACAAGGAAGGGCCCAGCCCTGAAAGCTCTTGCTGCTCTTCACGGTGCCATGGCGCCCTATCTACAGGCACAACAGCACTGGGGATCTGTGCTTTCCCAGAGGCGCAACATCTCATGGCGCTCGGCTGCGGACGAGCCTCTTGCTGAAAAGGCAAACGTCCGGCTCCTTCTCCCACAAGGAAGGGCCCAGCCCTGAAAGCTCTTGCTCCTCTTCACGGTGCCCTGGCGCCCTATCTACAGGCACAACAGCACTGGGGATCTGTGCTTTCCCAGAGACGCAACATCTCATGGCGCTCGGCCGCGGCAGAACCTCCTGCCGAAAAGGCAAACGTCCGGCTCCTTCTCTCACAAGGAAGGGCCCAGCCCTGAAAGCTCTTGCTCCTCTTAACGGTGCCCTGGCGCCCTATCTACAGGCACAACAGCACTGGGGATCTGTGCTTTCCCAGAGACGCAACATCTCATGGCGCTCGGCCGCGGCAGAGCCTCTTGCCGAAAAGGCAAACGTCCGGCTCCTTGTCCCACAAGGAAGCGCCCAGCCCTGAAAGCTCTTGCTGCTCTTCACCTACCCTTGGCGCCCTATCTACAGGCACAACAGCAGTGGGGATCTGTGCTTTCCCAGAGACGCAACATCTCATGGCGCTCAGCCGCGTCAGAGCCTCTTGCCGAAAAGGCAAACATCAGGCTCCTTGTCCCACAAGGAAGGGCCCAGCCCTGAAAGCTCTTGCTGATCTTCACGGTGCCCTGGCGCCCTATCTATAGGCACAACAGCACTGGGGATCTGTGCTTTCCCAGAGACGCAACATGTCATGGCGCTCGGCCGCGGCAGAGCCTCTTGCCGAAAAGGCAAACATCCGGCTCCTTCTCCCACAAGGAAGGGCCCAGCCCTGAAAGCTCTTGCTGCTCTTCACTTACCCTTGGCGCCCTATCTACAGGCACAACTGCAGTGGGGATCTGTGCTTTCCCAGAGACGCAACATCTCATGGCGCTCGGCCGCGGCAGAGCCTCTTGCCGAAAAGTCAAAAGTCCGGCTCCTTCTCCCACAAGGAGGGGCCCAGCCCTGAAAGCTCTTGCTGCTCTTCACTTATGCTTGGCGCCCTATCTACAGGCACAACAGCAGTGGGCATCTGTGCTTTCCCGGAGACGCAAAATCTCATGGCGCTCGGCCGCGGCAGAGCCTCTTGCCGAAAAGGCAAACGTCCGGCTCCTTCTCCCACAAGGAAGGGCACAGCCCTGAAAGCTCTTGCTGCTCTTCACGGTGCCCTGGCGCCCTATCTACAGGCACAACAGCACTGGGCATCTGTGCTTTCCCAGAGGCGCAACATCTCATGGCGCTCGGCTGCGGACGAGCCTCTTGCCGAAAAGGCAAACGTCCGGCTCCTTCTCCCACAAGGAAGGGCCCAGCCCTGAAAGCTCTTGCTGCTCTTCACGGTGCCCTGGCGCCCTATGTACAGGCACAACAGCAGTGGGGATCTGTGCTTTCCCAGAGACGCAACATCTCATGGCGCTCGGCCGCGGCAGAACCTCTTGCCGAAAAGGCAAACGTCCGGCTCCTTCTCTCACAAGGAAGGGCCCAGCCCTGAAAGCTCTTGCTCCTCTTCACGGTGCCCTGGCGCCCTATCTACAGGCACCACAGCACTGGGGATCTGTGCTTTCCCAGAGACGCAACATCTCATGGCGCTCGGCCGCGGCAGAGCCTCTTGCCGAAAAGGCAAACGTCCGGCTCCTTGTCCCTCAAGGAAGCGCCCAGCCCTGAAAGCTCTTGCTGCTCTTCACCTACCCTTGGCGCCCTATCTACAGGCACAACAGCAGTGGGGATCTGTGCTTTCCCAGAGACGCAACATCTCATGGCGCTCAGCCGCGTCAGAGCCTCTTGCCGAAAAGGCAAACATCAGGCTCCTTGTCCCACAAGGAAGGGCCCAGCCCTGAAAGCTCTTGCTGATCTTCACGGTGCCCTGGCGCCCTATCTATAGGCACAACAGCACTGGGGATCTGTGCTTTCCCAGAGACGCAACATGTCATGGCGCTCGGCCGCGGCAGAGCCTCTTGCCGAAAAGTCAAAAGTCCGGCTCCTTCTCCCAGAAGGAGGGGCCCAGCCCTGAAAGCTCTTGCTGCTCTTCACTTATGCTTGGCGCCATATCTACAGGCACCACAGCACTGGGGATCTGTGCTTTCCCAGAGACGCAACATCTCACGGCGCTCGGCCGCGACAGAGCCTCTTGCCGAAATGGTAAACGTCCGGCTCCTTCTCCCACAAGGAAGGGCCCAGCCCTGAAAGCTCTTGCTGCTCTTCACTTATGCTTGGCGCCCTATCTACAGGCACAACAGCAGTGGGCATCTGTGCTTTCCCGGAGACGCAAAATCTCATGGCGCTCGGCCGCGGCAGAGCCTCTTGCCGAAAAGGCAAACGTCCGGCTCCTTCTCCCACAAGGAAGGGCCCAGCCCTGAAAGCTCTTGCTGCTCTTCACGGTGCCCTGGCGCCCTATCTACAGGCACAACAGCACTGGGCATCTGTGCTTTCCCAGAGACGCAACATCTCATGGCGCTCGGCTGCGGACGAGCCTCTTGCCGAAAAGGCAAACGTCCGGCTCCTTCTCCCACAAGGAAGGGCCCAGCCCTGAAAGCTCTTGCTCCTCTTCACGGTGCCCTGGCGCCCTATCTACAGGCACCACAGCACTGGGGATCTGTGCTTTCCCAGAGACGCAACATCTCATGGCGCTCGGCCGCGGCAGAGCCTCTTGCCGAAAAGGCAAACGTCCGGCTCCTTGTCCCACAAGGAAGGGCCCAGCCCTGAAAGCTCTTGCTCCTCTTCTCGGTGCCCTGGCGCCCTATCTACAGGCACCACAGCACTGGGGATCTGTGCTTTCCCAGAGACGCAACATCTCATGGCGCTCGGCCGCGGCAGAGCCTCTTGCCGAAAAGGCAAACGTCCGGCTCCTTGTCCCACAAGGAAGGGCCCAGCCCTGAAAGCTCTTGCTCCTCTTCTCGGTGCCCTGGTGCCCTATCTACAGGCACAACAGCACTGGGGATCTGTGCTTTCCCAGAGACGCAACATCTCATGGCGCTCGGCCGCGGCAGAGCCTCTTGCCGAAAAGGCAAACGTCCGGCTCCTTGTCCCACAAGGAAGCGCCCAGCCCTGAAAGCTCTTGCTGCTCTTCACGGTTCCCTGGCGCCCTATCTGCAGGCACAACAGCACTGGGGATCTGTGCTTTCCCAGAGACGCAACATCTCATGGCGCTCAGCCGCGGCAGAGCCTCTTGCCGAAATGGCAAACATCCGGCTCCTTCTCCCACAAGGAAGGGCCCAGCCCTGAAAGCTCTTGCTACTTTTCAGGGTGCCCTGGCGCCCTATCTAAAGGCACAACAGCACTGGGGATCTGTGCTTTCCCAGCGACGCAACATCTCATGGCGCTCGGCCGCGGCATAACCTCTTGCCGAAAAGGCAAACGTCCGGCTCCTTCTCCCACAAGGAAGGGCCCAGCCCTGAAAGCTCTTGCTGCTCTTCACTTATGCTTGGCACCCTATCTAGAGGCACAACAGCACTTGGGATCTGTGCTTTTCCGCAGAGGGAACATCTCATGGCACTCGGCTGCGGACGAGCCTCTTGCCGAAAAGGCAAACGTCGGCTCCTTCTCCCACAAGGAAGGGCCCAGCCCTGAAAGCTCTTGCTGCTCTTCAGTTATGCTTGGCGCCCTATCTACAGGCACAACAGCACTGGGGATCTGTGCTTTCCCAGAGACGCAACATCTCATGGCGCTCGGCTGCGGACGAGCCTCTTGCCAAAAAGGCAAAAGTCCGGCTCCTTGTCCCACAAGGAAGGGCCCAGCCCTGAAAGCTCTTGCTGCTCTTCACTTATGCTTGGCGCCCTATCTACAGGCACAACAGCAGTGGGCATCTGTGCTTTCCCAGAGACGCAACATCTCATGGCGCTGGGCCGCGGCAGAGCCTCTTGCTGAAAAGGCAAACGTCCGGCTCCTTGTCCCACAAGGAAGGGCCCAGCCCTGAAAGCTCTTGCTGCTCTTCACGGTGCCCTGGCGCCCTATCTACAGGCACAACAGCACTGGGCATCTGTGCTTTCCCAGAGACGCAACATCTCATGGAGCTCGGCTGCGGACGAGCCTCTTGCCGAAAAGGCATACGTCCGGCTCCTTCTCCCACAAGGAAGGGCCCAGCCCTGAAAGCTCTTGCTCCTCTTCACGGTGCCCTGGCGCCCTATCTACAGGCAGCACAGCACTGGGGATCTGTGCTTTCCCAGAGACGCAACATCTCATGGCGCTCGGCCGCGGCAGAGCCTCTTGCCGAAAAGGCAAACGTCCGGCTCCTTGTCCCACAAGGAAGGGCCCAGCCCTGAAAGCTCTTGCTCCTCTTCTCGGTGCCCTGGCGCCCTATCTACAGGCACCACAGCACTGGGGATCTGTGCTTTCCCAGAGACGCAACATCTCATGGCGCTCGGCCGCGGCAGAGCCTCTTGCCGAAAAGGCAAACGTCTGGCTCCTTGTCCCACAAGGAAGGGCCCAGCCCTGAAAGCTCTTGCTCCTCTTCTCGGTGCCCTGGCGCCCTATCTACAGGCACAACAGCACTGGGGATCTGTGCTTTCCCAGAGACGCAACATATCATGGCGCTCGGCCGCGGCAGAGCCTCTTGCCGAAAAGGCAAACGTCCGGCTCCTTGTCCCACAAGGAAGCGCCCAGCCCTGAAAGCTCTTGCTGCTCTTCACGGTTCCCTGGCGCCCTATCTACAGGCACAACAGCACTGGGGATCTGTGCTTTCCCAGAGACGCAACATCTCATGGCGCTCAGCCGCGGCAGAGCCTCTTGCCGAAATGGCAAACATCCGGCTCCTTCTCCCACAAGGAAGGGCCCAGCCCTGAAAGCTCTTGCTACTTTTCAGGGTGCCCTGGCGCCCTATCTAAAGGCACAACAGCACTGGGGATCTGTGCTTTCCCAGCGACGCAACATATCATGGCGGTCGGCCGTGGCAGAGCCTCTTGCCGAAAAGGGAAACGTCTGGCTCCTTGTCCCACAAGGAAGGGCCCAGCCCTGAAAGCTCTTGCTGCTCTTCACTTATGCTTGGAGCCCTATGTACAGGCACAACAGCAGTGGAGATCTGTGCTTTCCCAGCGACGCAGCATCTCATGGGGCTCGGCCGCGTCAGAGCCTCTTGCCAAAAAGGCAAACGTCCGGCTCCTTTTTCACAAGGAAGAGCCCAGCCCTGAAAGCTCTTGCTGCTCTTTACGGTGCCCTGGCGCCCTATTTACAGGCACAAAAGCACTGGGGATCTGTGCTTTCCCAGCGACGCAACATCTCATGGCGCTCGGCCGCGGCATAACCTCTTGCCAAAAAGGCAAACGTCCGGCTCCTTCTCCCACAAGGAAGGGCCCAGCCCTGAAAGCTCTTGCTGCTCTTCACTTATGCTTGGCACCCTATCTAGAGGCACAACAGCACTTGGGATCTGTGCTTTTCCGCAGAGGGAACATCTCATGGCGCTCGGCTGCGGACGAGCCTCTTGCCGAAAAGGCAAACGTCGGCTCCTTCTCCCACAAGGAAGGGCCCAGCCCTGAAAGCTCTTGCTGCTCTTCACTTATGCTTGGCGCCCTATCTACAGGCACAAAAGCAGTGGGCATCTGTGCTTTCCCGGAGACACAAAATCTCATGGCGCTCGGCCGCGGCAGATCCTCTTGCCGAAAAGGCAAACGTCCGGCTCCTTCTCCCACAAGGAAGGGCCCAGCCCTGAAAGCTCTTGCTGCTCTTCACGGTGCCCTGGCGCCCTATCTACAGGCACAACAGCAGTAGGCATCTGTGCTTTCCCAGAGGCGCAACATCTCATGGCGCTCGGCTGTGGACGAGCCTCTTGCTGAAAAGGCAAACGTCCGGCTCCTTCTCCCACAAGGAAGGGCCCAGCCCTGAAAGCTCTTGCTCCTCTTCACGGTGCCCTGGCGCCCTATCTACAGGCACAACAGCACTGGGGATCTGTGCTTTCCCAGAGACGCAACATCTCATGGCGCTCGGCCGCGGCAGAACCTCCTGCCGAAAAGGCAAACGTCCGGCTCCTTCTCTCACAAGGAAGGGCCCAGACCTGAAAGCTCTTGCTCCTCTTAACGGTGCCCTGGCGCCCTATCTACAGGCACAACAGCACTGGGGATCTGTGCTTTCCCAGAGACGCAACATCTCATGGCGCTCCGCCGCGGCAGAGCCTCTTGCCGAAAAGGCAAACGTCCGGCTCCTTGTCCCACAAGGAAGCGCCCAGCCCTGAAAGCTCTTGCTGCTCTTCACCTACCCTTGGCGCCCTATCTACAGGCACAACAGCAGTGGGGATCTGTGCTTTCCCAGAGACGCAACATCTCATGGCGCTCAGCCGCGTCAGAGCCTCTTGCCGAAAAGGCAAACGTCCGGCTCCTTGTCCCACAAGGAAGGGCCCAGCCCTGAAAGCTCTTGCTGATCTTCACGGTGCCCTGGCGCCCTATCTATAGGCACAACAGCACTGGGGATCTGTGCTTTCCCAGAGACGCAACATGTCATGGCGCTCGGCCGCGGCAGAGCCTCTTGCCGAAAAGGCAAACATCCGGCTCCTTCTCCCACAAGGAAGGGCCCAGCCCTGAAAGCTCTTGCTGCTCTTCACTTACCCTTGGCGCCCTATCTACAGGCACAACTGCAGTGGGGATCTGTGCTTTCCCAGAGACGCAACATGTCATGGCGCTCGGCCGCGGCAGAGCCTCTTGCCGAAAAGTCAAAAGTCCGGCTCCTTCTCCCACAAGGAGGGGCCCAACCCTGAAAGCTCTTGCTGCTCTTCACTTATGCTTGGCGCCCTATCTACAGGCACAACAGCAGTGGGCATCTGTGCTTTCCCGGAGACGCAAAATCTCATGGCGCTCGGCCGCGGCAGAGCCTCTTGCCGAAAAGGCAAACGTCCGGCTCCTTCTCCCACAAGGAAGGGCACAGCCCTGAAAGCTCTTGCTGCTCTTCACGGTGCCCTGGCGCCCTATCTACAGGCACAACAGCACTGGGCATCTGTGCTTTCCCAGAGGCGCAACATCTCATGGCGCTCGGCTGCGGACGAGCCTCTTGCCGAAAAGGCAAACGTCCGGCTCCTTCTCCCACAAGGAAGGGCCCAGCCCTGAAAGCTCTTGCTGCTCTTCACGGTGCCCTGGCGCCCTATGTACAGGCACAACAGCAGTGGGGATCTGTGCTTTCCCAGAGACGCAACATCTCATGGCGCTCGGCCGCGGCAGAACCTCTTGCCGAAAAGGCAAACGTCCGGCTCCTTCTCTCACAAGGAAGGGCCCAGCCCTGAAAGCTCTTGCTCCTCTTCACGGTGCCCTGGCGCCCTATCTACAGGCAGCACAGCACTGGGGATCTGTGCTTTCCCAGAGACGCAACATCTCATGGCGCTCGGCCGCGGCAGAGCCTCTTGCCGAAAAGGCAAACGTCCGGCTCCTTGTCCCACAAGGAAGCGCCCAGCCCTGAAAGCTCTTGCTGCTCTTCACCTACCCTTGGCGCCCTATCTACAGGCACAACAGCAGTGGGGATCTGTGCTTTCCCAGAGACGCAACATCTCATGGCGCTCAGCCGCGTCAGAGCCTCTTGCCGAAAAGGCAAACATCAGGCTCCTTGTCCCACAAGGAAGGGCCCAGCCCTGAAAGCTCTTGCTGATCTTCACGGTGCCCTGGCGCCCTATCTATAGGCACAACAGCACTGGGGATCTGTGCTTTCCCAGAGACGCAACATGTCATGGCGCTCGGCCGCGGCAGAGCCTCTTGCCGAAAAGGCAAACATCCGGCTCCTTCTCCCACAAGGAAGGGCCCAGCCCTGAAAGCTCCTGCTCCTCTTAACGGTGCCCTGGCGCCCTATCTACAGGCACAACAGCACTGGGGATCTGTGCTTTCCCAGAGACGCAACATCTCATGGCGCTCCGCCGCGGCAGAGCCTCTTGCCGAAAAGGCAAACGTCCGGCTCCTTGTCCCACAAGGAAGCGCCCAGCCCTGAAAGCTCTTGCTGCTCTTCACCTACCCTTGGCGCCCTATCTACAGGCACAACAGCACTGGGGATCTGTGCTTTCCCAGAGACGCAACATCTCATGGCGCTCAGCCGCGTCAGAGCCTCTTGCCGAAAAGGCAAACATCAGGCTCCTTGTCCCACAAGGAAGGGCCCAGCCCTGAAAGCTCTTGCTGATCTTCACGGTGCCCTGGCGCCCTATCTATAGGCACAACAGCACTGGGGATCTGTGCTTTCCCAGAGACGCAACATGTCATGGCGCTCGGCCGCGGCAGAGCCTCTTGCCGAAAAGGCAAACATCCGGCTCCTTCTCCCACAAGGAAGGGCCCAGCCCTGAAAGCTCTTGCTGCTCTTCACTTACCCTTGGCGCCCTATCTACAGGCACAACTGCAGTGGGGATCTGTGCTTTCCCAGAGACGCAACATGTCATGGCGCTCGGCCGCGGCAGAGCCTCTTGCCGAAAAGTCAAAAGTCCGGCTCCTTCTCCCACAAGGAGGGGCCCAACCCTGAAAGCTCTTGCTGCTCTTCACTTATGCTTGGCGCCCTATCTACAGGCACAACAGCAGTGGGCATCTGTGCTTTCCCGGAGACGCAAAATCTCATGGCGCTCGGCCGCGTCAGAGCCTCTTGCCGAAAAGGCAAACGTCCGGCTCCTTCTCCCACAAGGAAGGGCCCAGCCCTGAAAGCTCTTGCTGCTCTTCACGGTGCCCTGGCGCCCTATGTACAGGCACAACAGCAGTGGGGATCTGTGCTTTCCCAGAGACGCAACATCTCATGGCGCTCGGCCGCGGCAGAACCTCTTGCCGAAAAGGCAAACGTCCGGCTCCTTCTCTCACAAGGAAGGGCCCAGCCCTGAAAGCTCTTGCTCCTCTTCACGGTGCCCTGGCGCCCTATCTACAGGCACCACAGCACTGGGGATCTGTGCTTTCCCAGAGACGCAACATCTCATGGCGCTCGGCCGCGGCAGAGCCTCTTGCCGAAAAGGCAAACGTCCGGCTCCTTGTCCCACAAGGAAGCGCCCAGCCCTGAAAGCTCTTGCTGCTCTTCACCTACCCTTGGCGCCCTATCTACAGGCACAACAGCAGTGGGGATCTGTGCTTTCCCAGAGACGCAACATCTCATGGCGCTCAGCCGCGTCAGAGCCTCTTGCCGAAAAGGCAAACATCAGGCTCCTTGTCCCACAAGGAAGGGCCCAGCCCTGAAAGCTCTTGCTGATCTTCACGGTGCCCTGGCGCCCTATCTATAGGCACAACAGCACTGGGGATCTGTGCTTTCCCAGAGACGCAACATGTCATGGCGCTCGGCCGCGGCAGAGCCTCTTGCCGAAAAGGCAAACATCCGGCTCCTTCTCCCACAAGGAAGGGCCCAGCCCTGAAAGCTCTTGCTCCTCTTAACGGTGCCCTGGCGCCCTATCTACAGGCACAACAGCACTGGGGATCTGTGCTTTCCCAGAGACGCAACATCTCATGGCGCTCCGCCGCGGCAGAGCCTCTTGCCGAAAAGGCAAACGTCCGGCTCCTTGTCCCACAAAGAAGGGCCCAGCCCTGAAAGCTCTTGCTGCTCTTCACCTACCCTTGGCGCCCTATCTACAGGCACAACAGCAGTGGGGATCTGTGCTTTCCCAGAGACGCAACATCTCATGGCGCTCAGCCGCGTCAGAGCCTCTTGCCGAAAAGGCAAACATCTGGCTCCTTGTCCCACAAGGAAGGGCCCAGCCCTGAAAGCTCTTGCTGATCTTCACGGTGCCCTGGCGCCCTATCTATAGGCACAACAGCACTGGGGATCTGTGCTTTCCCTGAGACGCAACATGTCATGGCGCTCGGCCGCGGCAGAGCCTCTTGCCGAAAAGGCAAACGTCCGGCTCCTTCTCCCACAAGGAAGGGCCCAGCCCTGAAAGCTCTTGCTGCTCTTCACTTATGCTTGGCGCCCTATCTACAGGCACAACAGCAGTGGGCATCTGTGCTTTCCCGGAGACGCAAAATCTCATGGCGCTCGGCCGCGGCAGAGCCTCTTGCCGAAAAGGCAAACGTCCGGCTCCTTCTCCCACAAGGAAGGGCCCAGCCCTGAAAGCTCTTGCTGCTCTTCACGGTGCCCTGGCGCCCTATCTACAGGCACAACAGCACTGGGCATCTGTGCTTTCCCAGAGACGCAACATCTCATGGCGCTCGGCTGCGGACGAGCCTCTTGCCGAAAAGGCAAACGTCCGGCTCCTTCTCCCACAAGGAAGGGCCCAGCCCTGAAAGCTCTTGCTCCTCTTCACGGTGCCCTGGCGCCCTATCTACAGGCACCACAGCACTGGGGATCTGTGCTTTCCCAGAGACGCAACATCTCATGGCGCTCGGCCGCGGCAGAGCCTCTTGCCGAAAAGGCAAACGTCCGGCTCCTTGTCCCACAAGGAAGGGCCCAGCCCTGAAAGCTCTTGCTCCTCTTCTCGGTGCCCTGGCGCCCTATCTACAGGCACCACAGCACTGGGGATCTGTGCTTTCCCAGAGACGCAACATCTCATGGCGCTCGGCCGCGGCAGAGCCTCTTGCCGAAAAGGCAAACGTCCGGCTCCTTGTCCCACAAGGAAGGGCCCAGCCCTGAAAGCTCTTGCTCCTCTTCTCGGTGCCCTGGCGCCCTATCTACAGGCACAACAGCACTGGGGATCTGTGCTTTCCCAGAGACGCAACATCTCATGGCGCTCGGCCGCGGCAGAGCCTCTTGCCGAAAAGGCAAACGTCCGGCTCCTTGTCCCACAAGGAAGCGCCCAGCCCTGAAAGCTCTTGCTGCTCTTCACGGTTCCCTGGCGCCCTATCTGCAGGCACAACAGCACTGGGGATCTGTGCTTTCCCAGAGACGCAACATCTCATGGCGCTCAGCCGCGGCAGAGCCTCTTGCCGAAATGGCAAACATCCGGCTCCTTCTCCCACAAGGAAGGGCCCAGCCCTGAAAGCTCTTTCTACTTTTCAGGGTGCCCTGGCGCCCTATCTAAAGGCACAACAGCACTGGGGATCTGTGCTTTCCCAGCGACGCAACATCTCATGGCGCTCGGCCGCGGCATAACCTCTTGCCGAAAAGGCAAACGTCCGGCTCCTTCTCCCACAAGGAAGGGCCCAGCCCTGAAAGCTCTTGCTGCTCTTCAGTTATGCTTGGCGCCCTATCTACAGGCACAACAGCAGTGGGCATCTGTGCTTTCCCAGAGACGCAACATCTCATGGCGCTCGGCTGCGGACGAGCCTCTTGCCAAAAAGGCAAAAGTCCGGCTCCTTGTCCCACAAGGAAGGGCCCAGCCCTGAAAGCTCTTGCTGCTCTTCACTTATGCTTGGCGCCCTATCTACAGGCACAACAGCAGTGGGCATCTGTGCTTTCCCAGAGACGCAACATCTCATGGCGCTGGGCCGCGGCAGAGCCTCTTGCTGAAAAGGCAAACGTCCGGCTCCTTGTCCCACAAGGAAGGGCCCAGCCCTGAAAGCTCTTGCTGCTCTTCACGGTGCCCTGGCGCCCTATCTACAGGCACAACAGCACTGGGCATCTGTGCTTTCCCAGAGACGCAACATCTCATGGCGCTCGGCTGCGGACGAGCCTCTTGCCGAAAAGGCATACGTCCGGCTCCTTCTCCCACAAGGAAGGGCCCAGCCCTGAAAGCTCTTGCTCCTCTTCACGGTGCCCTGGCGCCCTATCTACAGGCACCACAGCACTGGGGATCTGTGCTTTCCCAGAGACGCAACATCTCATGGCGCTCGGCCGCGGCAGAGCCTCTTGCCGAAAAGGCAAACGTCCGGCTCCTTGTCCCACAAGGAAGCGCCCAGCCCTGAAAGCTCTTGCTGCTCTTCACGGTTCCCTGGCGCCCTATCTGCAGGCACAACAGCACTGGGGATCTGTGCTTTCCCAGAGACGCAACATCTCATGGCGCTCAGCCGCGGCAGAGCCTCTTGCCGAAATGGCAAACATCCGGCTCCTTCTCCCACAAGGAAGGGCCCAGCCCTGAAAGCTCTTGCTACTTTTCAGGGTGCCCTGGCGCCCTATCTAAAGGCACAACAGCACTGGGGATCTGTGCTTTCCCAGCGACGCAACATATCATGGCGGTCGGCCGTGGCAGAGCCTCTTGCCGAAAAGGCAAACGTCCGGCTCCTTCTCCCACAAGGAAGGGCCCAGCCCTGAAAGCTCTTGCTGCTCTTCACGGTGCCCTGGCGCCCTATCTACAGGCACAACAGCAGTGGGCATCTGTGCTTTCCCAGAGACGCAACATCTCATGGCGCTCGGCCGCGGCAGAACCTCTTGCCGAAAAGGCAAACGTCCGGCTCCTTCTCTCACAAGGAAGGGCCCAGCCCTGAAAGCTCTTGCTCCTCTTCACGGTGCCCTGGCGCCCTATCTACAGGCACCACAGCACTGGGGATCTGTGCTTTCCCAGAGACGCAACATCTCATGGCGCTCGGCCGCGGCAGAGCCTCTTGCCGAAAAGGCAAACGTCCGGCTCCTTGTCCCACAAGGAAGGGCCCAGCCCTGAAAGCTCTTGCTCCTCTTCTCGGTGCCCTGGCGCCCTATCTACAGGCACAACAGCACTGGGGATCTGTGCTTTCCCAGAGACGCAACATATCATGGCGCTCGGCCGCGGCAGAGCCTCTTGCCGAAAAGGCAAACGTCCGGCTCCTTGTCCCACAAGGAAGCGCCCAGCCCTGAAAGCTCTTGCTGCTCTTCACGGTTCCCTGGCGCCCTATCTGCAGGCACAACAGCACTGGGGATCTGTGCTTTCCCAGAG